>NC_134097.1:6419625-7019715 GCF_000715075.1 Nicotiana tabacum | reverse complement strand
CGAGAGGCTACCCCTAATGATGCTGAAGATGAGCACGTCACTGAAACAGTAAGGATCTTGAGGGAGCAACAAAAGGCCATTATAGGTCATCTCTCACAACAGGATCAGGTCATGACGGAGTTGAGGCAGGCATTGTCGGGTGCTTCCAACAACGTGAATGGACGAGGTCCTGTTCCTCCCGGTGCTCCCCCAAACCAAACAACACAGAAGGTTGACAACAACACCCCGAGGGACGCAATCGTCTTCGACAGGGCCAGGGGGAACGGTAGCGGATCCGAGAATAACAATGAGAACGATCCCTTTAAAACAAAACTTATGCAGTTTATGAGGGAAATAAATGCTCGAATGGATCAAATTCTGGGCGCACCACTAGTATTGAAAGGACCAGACTCAAAGAAATACACTCAGTTGCCATTCAAACCAAGCACGACACTAGAATTGATCCCGAAGCGGTTCAAAATACCAGACGTGCCGAAGTATGATGGGAATTCGGATCCTCATGAGTACATCACCACATACACAATGACGGTAAGGGGGAACGATTTAGCTCCGCCCGAGATATAGTCAGTTTTACTGAAGAAATTCCGGGAGACCCTCAAGAAGGGCCCTGGCATAGTATTCGCTCTAACACGAGCCCTCAATAGATTCATTTGAGTTGCATGCGAAATCTTTAATCAAATCCCATGCTGGGGCCAGAAAGGTACTGGCCCAAAAGGCTGACATATTCAGGATCGCATAAGGAGAGTCTGAATTGGTGCAGGAGTTCGCGACCATATTCTAGAAAGAAAGGATGTTGCTGCCGGCTGTACAGGACGAATGGGCAGCTAAAGCATTTACTAAAGGGCTGAATCCGAGAAGTTCCGACGCTTCCAGGAAATTTAAAGAAAGTCCGCTCGAGTTCTAGGCAATGACGTGGGCGGACGTTCACAACCGGTACGAGTCGAAGATAGGAATTGAGGATGATCAACTCGGTTTCCCGACATCAACCAAGGATTGGGACCGGGAGAAGAATAAGGAGAAGTCAAAGGATGATTTCGACACAGATCGATGATTTTCAAGAGGTCGGTTTTTGCCCTATGAACAGGCCGAAAGATGTGGCAGAGGTTTCCAGCCGGCGGATAGATTCGCTACCGATAAGAGAGCTGATCACGATCGGAATAATAGATCACTGCAAGACAAAGAGATATCGGGTTCCTAGAACTAGTCCTACCCTAGGCTTTCATAATACAACTTCAATGTCAGCGTAAGGGAGCTAGTGCCGGCTATGATGAACATTAAGGAAGCACGGTTCCAGAAGCCAATGAGATCCGATCCAGTCAAAGGAATCCTAATTTGTGGTGCGAATACCATGGGACCAACGGCCACCGGACAGGGGACTGTCGGCACTTGCGCGAGGAGGTGGTGACATTGATGAAAAATAGCCATCTTAGAGAATTCTTAAGTGACCAGGCTAAAAATAACTACGACAGTGATAACGTTGAACCCTCAAAAGCAGGAGAAGACCCTCCTCATATGACAATCAATATAATTTTCGAGGGGAACGAGATTAATGGTGTGATATTTTTGGCGACAAAAAAGATGAAGGTATCAGTAACACATAGTAAGAGACCTCGGGAAGTCGCTGAGGACGATATTACTTTCACGGAGGAAGGCCCATGGAAGTTAGCTTGCAAAATAGAAGTACAAACTAAAAACTCTGCTATAACAAAGATAGAAGAAACAACAGAGACAAAGATTGTACCGCCTCTGCGTTGTGAATGACATTGTTCAACAAACACTCTTTCGGGAGAGATTGTATTTTATTCCTATCTTTTTTTTGAAGCCAGAGGCTTTAGGTAATCAGAAAGTTCCACCGGCCGGGATAGCAGATGGCATCCGGTAGAAACCGAGCGAGAAACAATCCTCTTCCTTTGAGGATCATCGGAGGGGGAAAAATTATTATGTCCCTAATTCCCATGAACATGGGACTAGGGAAGAGGGACATCCTCCTCTCGGACGACTACGACCGGTGAAGATGATGTAGCAGTTGCTGGTGGCGAAGGCAAAGTTGACGAAGAAGGAGATGAAGCTGTTGGCGTTGTAGGTAGGGGTGTTCATGGTTTCGTTTGGGTCGATTTTTCCTAAAAAGAAACCAAACCAAATAAGTCGATTTTTCAAATATTGAAACCAAACCAAACCAAACCAATTAAGTCGGGTTTTTATCGATTCGGTCTTTGTCAATTTTTTGATTTTTTCGGTTATTTATTGGTTTTTTCCTTAAATATGAGACACACTACCAAACGCATATTCCGGCGACCACATTTTCAACGTAACACTATCAAATCAATTACTTTTTAAGAAATCTATCATTTACCAAGATATATTGATGATAATTGAATCAAATAGTGATGAATAATTTAAGTACTCAATTAAAAATTAATTATTTTTAACATGAAATAAATTCTTGTACTTAGCAAAAGAAAACTACCAATCAAACTAGAATGTAAAGGCATAGAATTAGATTAATATAATAGCAAAGAACTAGACTAAAAATACAAATGACTAATATGTACCATAAAATTTTAGAAACTTTATATATATATAGGTGTATTTATATATATATATAGGTGTAATAATAAATTTAAATAGCTACTTTTATAGTCGGTTTGGTTCAGTTTTTTCGGGTTATTTTTTGATTAAAACCAAAACCAAATTAAATTTGATCGATTTTTAAAATTCAAAACCAAAACCAAACCAAGCCTAAAAAGTATCGGTTTTTTTGGTCGGTTTGGTTCGGTTTTCGATTTGGTTCGATTTTTCGGGTTTTTATGAACACCCCTAGTTGTAGGCTGAGAAGCAGCTGCGGCAAAAATAGTGCTAGTTGTTGGTTGCTCATTAACCGAAGACGGGGAGACTCGGTATCGCGCCCTGTTTTCTCGCGAAAGCGGATTTCGATATGTGACAACTCTTTTAAAGCGTATTAAGAGAGAAGAGTCGCCACCTAACGATTTTAAAGTGCGTTAGGCCACCTATTTGCAAATAACTCTGATTAAAACTAGTATGCACTACCAAAGATCGGGTAAGGATTCAAATTACCTCGAAGTGAAGGTGTTAGGCACTCTTCGAGGTCTACAACTGTTGTTCCTGACCAAATTCTAAACTATGTTGGATTATATGCGTTAAAGTATTCAAATTGGCTAATGAATTGCCACCTAAGTGAGATAAGTTAGCAAGCACCTAGTTTTACTGATGCTGCAACGAAGCTAAGCAACAAAAGAATGAAAAACATGATTAACAAATAAGAAAAGAAAGCTTAGCTATTAAAGGATTTGAATACATGTTTGTGCGAGTAAAGAAAAATAAAGGGGTGCTAGGGGTGGGCATAATATCGACTGAACCGAAAAAACCGATCGAATCGTAAATTTTGATTTTTCGATGTCGGTTTAATCAGTTATTCGGTCGGTGTGCGGTTTATAAATTATTAAATTTTGATATTCGGTGCGGTTAACGGTTTTGGTATTTCGATTTTTGATTAAACCAAACAACCGAAGTTTTGGGTATGATAGATTGAGAGTTGAGAATTATAGGTCATAGGATATTAATTAGAGATTTTTACGCAATAAGTCACTTATTTAAAGTTATTTGTTGAAATAACATCACTTTTGATTTATTATAAAAATAGCAAATTCATTTACAAGTCGAGCACATTAAAGGTTTAGACATTAAATGACTAACAAATTTAAAAATCAATTATCCACAAATTAAGGGATCAATTTATACTTTCTCTCTCATCACCCCCAACAACTTCCCGTTTTTTTCTTTATTATTTATCCATATCTCTTGCTTTCAATATTCTATCAAAGTCTTTCCATGTCTCTCCCCACTCCTTCTAGACACCACCATCATTTTTTCATGACCATAGTTAGGTTCACCAAAATCATTAAAAAATTCAAATTATAAGTGAGAAACGGCAGAAGCTTTCTCGCAAAGCTTTTGGCGAGAAAAGAACGCACTTGTATAAATTTTGAATTATACCATGCATGTTATATATACAATGTATTATTGGTATATTTCTGTATCTCTGAATACCATTTGGTGGTGACTTATTTTATCATACATGTTATATTCACAACATATAATTGAAATATTTGTGTGTATTTTTTAGAATTGGAAGGTGTTACCGGCGTACGTTTTTTAAATTTATACATATTTTATACGGATTATAAAGTAATTGTACCCTAGATACATATAATGTATTTTTTACATTGCAGGATTTTATATTTTAGATTTATATAGCATGTGATTTGGATCTATATATATTTATTTCAATTCAAATGTATGCGATGTATACATAGGGTATAATTAGCACCTCATAGAGTTTTAAATATAAAAGACACAAAGCAAAACTAACAATGTAACTTTATATGCCATTTATATTTCTAGTATAATATATTCAAATATTATAATTTATACCAATAATATTTTAATACTATATACTTCATAAAATAATTATTTAGCATGCATATACCACTTTCACATACGGTATGTAGTAGTTATAATGTCAATATTTCAACTATTTATCGAAGTAGACATTTTTATCGAAGCATAATTGGAAGAGAGAGAAAAACTAAAATCACATTCATCAATAAATCATCTATGACAAAATCATTCTTCCAAATAGAGATAAAAGACAAGGAAAAGTCATTTATGAATTATGAGTGGAGCGTGAAATCAGTTGAGCACTTAAATACATAGCAATTTCCTAAAATTTAGGAACATGGGTAGGATAACTGTTACGAATTTTTATTATAAATGTAAATATGTAACTGCTAGAAATGTTAATCAAGTGCTACTGCTATGACATTGTAAAAGTTTTTTAAAATATTGGACAATTATGTTTTTTCCTCTATTAATTATTGGGTTTGAACATATGGGTTCACCCACCAGGCCACCTCCTTTTAAGCCCAATTTACCCAATACTCATCTACAAATCTGAAGCTCAATTTACCCAATACCCTACCGTCTACTTACGTTACTTTCCTAGTCTACTTCCTTAGAAATTAAAAAATAGAGACTGTCTTAGTTCTAATTAGGGTTCTTGAGTTCTGGCTTTCCTTCCTCCTCTCGTCGCCTGGCCGCCTACTGTGATGCCTTCTTCCTCTTCCGCTGCTCGTCGCCTCCTGTCCTCCACAACTCGTCCTTCTTTCTCAGGTTACCTCCTTCTTGTGAGTGGGCAAATACATAAATCTATTATGTAGGTTATAGAAACTGAAGTGACAAAACTTCAAAGGACAACTCAACTTTATAACTGAAATGAGAAAAAAAAAGTTACTGTTTTGTTGTTCGGTTGTATTTTGTCATGAGGTTTGTGTCATTGTGTGTTCGTATGATGTGTGTTAGACTTAGTATGCAAGATTTTTGCATTTTCAATGTAACAGAAAACGAGCAATCATGTGTCTAACACATAAAAATCTTAGCACCCCTAATAACCGAAAAACTAAATCGGAAATAATCGAATCGAACCTTAAAAAAATCATATCGAACCATAAATACTTTGGTTTGATTTGGTTATTAATATTACAAAATCGAAAACTAATAAATCGAACCGTAAATTCATACTAACCAACCGAACAATTCATTTCACAAGGGAATCTGGATGCATTATCCTTATAATAGGCTTGCAAGTTACAAAATTATCAATACTTGAATAAAGCGAAGCTTAGATACCCCACACCATATAAATGCAATAAAGTAAGTAAAACATGTGAGATTAATTAATTAAGGGGACCTAAAGTTTTAGGTTTAATGGATCAACTCTCGTGCAAAGCCTCCTAAGACTTTTATAGCGAAAGTGTAATGACTATTCGGGCAATATGTGTATCATCACCGCTACCCTTATTACTATCTTTGAGTTGTTACCTAAAGCGCACTAATTGATTCTAAATCGTGTCTTAATAGGTCTACCTGTCCATTCGTATAGTCCATGAGCCATTGAACACTATCTAAAGGGAAGATCTAGACTCAAATAAAAGCTAAGGTTTCTATTTTGATTTAGCTAAGCGTCAAATAGGATAAGCACAGAAGAACTTAAACAAATAGAACATAATACAAGAAAGGGCTCATGTTAGCCTCCAGAATAATAAAAGCGATGAAGCGGATTCTAAAAATATACCGAGCTTTCTTACTTTAATATTACATAACTCAAATATGATAATCTAAAAAGAGATTGATCTAAATATGCTTCGTGACTTCAACGTCCTCTTGGATTCTCCCTACACCCAGGTAACTCTAAACTTTTGCTCAAAATTAGGCCTTATCTAACCTTGAAACCAAACCAGAACACAAAAGAACACATGTGCAACACACTTGAAGATTGAATGGCAAATTTTAACTTATTTGTTCCTAATAGCAGGCTTTCAAGTATTCGGTTCAAATCAAATTAGTTATTGAAGAGCATACTAAGATATACAACAAGATAGGTAAGAGGTTTATTACAAACAAGACAAAGACAAGTGAGACTTGATGAGTTGGTAAAACATCTCCATCCACGATCGTACCTCTTAAATTGAGAGTTTTTTTTTTTTTTTTATAAAAGGTTTATCACAAACAAATTACTCTCTCCGCTTCAAATTAGATGAAGTATTTTTCTTTTTATTCTGTTCCAAAATAAATGACACATTTTTAAATTTGGAAATAATTCAACTTTAAACTCTTCATTATACCCATTTTACCCCGAGGAGCTTTTATAACCACACAAATATTATGGCCCCACAAATCTTTTACCCCTTAAGTTTTTAAGACCACAAATTTCAAAAGTCTTTCTTCTTTTTTTCGTAAATTTCGTGTCAAATCAAACTATCTCATCTAAATTTAAACGGAAAGAGTATTAACTTTCACCATTAGTTCCCTAAAGACAGGATCTCTAGCATACAAAAATCACGACACACAAGTAGTGTTAAACACGAGTAGTCCACGAATAGATCACTGTCTATGCCTATTCCCCCTTAAAAGAATGAAGGAAAAGGAATATAAATAGAGGGGAAAGAGAATCCAGTCGTTGGGGAAGGTAGTAAAAATGGTATATAGAAGAATGATTTTGGTAAGGGGTGAGATGGTAAGAAGATAACTTTATAAAGATGTCCAGATCTTTTGAAAAGATATGATTATTAGAGTATGTCATGGAATTCTTTTTTAAATAAAGGATTAGTCCGTTGGGACCCTTTCCTTTTGTTGTAGATTTCTTGGCTTCTACTTTTTCTCCAAAAATTAGTACAATAGGGATGAAAAAAAATTAATTTAAGGAATACAAAATTGAACAATGTGTTAATTAAAATAATAAAATAACCATGTCTTGTCAAATGTCCTAGCAAAAGTAAATTGCCATAGTAATGTCAAGTATATTTTTAAAAAAAATGTACTTTTGTGTTAATAAAAAAGTGATAATTATAATAATGATATTAATTGATTGTGAAAATAATAAAAGTGGTAGCAATAAGAATAATGATAAAATCTTGAAATGTTGAAAAAAAAAAATATATGATATTTTGACTGTTAATGAAATAGAAGCACAATGGAGTAAAGTACATGAAAATTGGGACATCAATGGGACGTCCTGCTCGGGACGGTAACAGAGCCCTGCAGAAGACCTGAATTCAACAGGAAAGAAAAGCTAACCAATTTTTCTGTACGAAAGGTAAAAATAAGATAAGTTCAACCTACCATGATTTTTGGCCTTCCATCCGTATTTAAGGGTCAGTTCTTTCCACTTGCAAGTCTCGGGCGTAGTGACATCCTGAATCTTCTGGACCCACTGGTCTAAACCTTCAACCCTTGGTGGTGTTTACCGAGTTGCTGAGATAGTGAAAGAAGAAGGATCAATACTAGCACGGGACAATCTTTAACTAGAAGAAAAAAACAGACGATGAACTTACGAGTGAGGTTCCATGATTTAGGAAAGGATGGAGTCGTGGCCGCGATGATGTCCCTGGTGGTGACTGCAACGAACCGTTCTATCCACCCACAGTCGTTGTCATCGTCCATGCTGGTTAGCAAAGCATGACAACCACATTTGCTGAAGTTTATCATCTCTCCACGGAAAATCTTGAGGAAATAAAGGTTCATCAGTCGAGCCAGGGATAACTCTTCTCCCGTCCTGTCATAGACGTTGTTGGCCTGAGTAAGTTTATTTTGATGATTGATAAAGGAACACATGCATGAACCAGGTCCATGGATGGTGTACAAAGGTGACGGGTAGAAGTTGCAGGAGAGACTTCGCGGACGCGGGCTCTCACCGCAGAAGCGCAGAAGCGAGGGTCGATTCTCGCGCCTGCGGTGGCGCAGGTACGTCTCCTTGTCCGTAGGTGCGAGGGGGCGTCCTCCAGTACTTTCCGTAGAAGCGACCATTTGCTTTGCAGGTGCGAAGATCGCCTGGGCAGAATTATATATGTTGGCCAAATCGGGTTTTGGCTCATTTTCACTCCATTTCTTCATGGAAGCCGACTTTGGAGCACCATTTTCATCATCAATTAGGAGGTAAGTGATTTCTTCCCATTGTAAGTTAAAAACATGAATTATACATGGATTGGAACATGAAAATTGGTGAAAATTGTGAGATTTTGAAGGAAACTTAGAAATTGGTATTTTTGGATTCTTACCATGAAATTGGACATGGAATTAGGAATAAATTATATATTTGTGTTCGTTGTGTTATGGATAAAGTTTATCTTCAAAATTTTTTAAAATTCGGGCACGTGGGCCCGAGAATTGACTTTATTGACTTTTCGAGCGCAGTTGAAAATCATTATAAATTGTTAAATTCTAAGCATTGGAATATATTTTGATTAATTTGTACATTGTTTGACTAGTTTCGGAACGTTTGGCTTTGAGTTGAGGTGTTAGAGGGGCGTTGGAGCCGGTTATGGAACTTCAAAGCAAGGTAAGTCTCATGTCTAACCTTGTGAGGGGGAAACTACCCCCTATGTGATATAATTGTTATGTGCTACTAGTTGTGGATACTACGTACGCACGAAGTGATGAGAGTCTGTACGTAGCTAAAGCATGTTTATGTCGAGGTAGACTTAGGTATTTATCATGTAATATTTGAATTGTTTGGACTTATTTTGCTGGCTTAACTAATTAAAATTATAATAGAAATTGATTTAGAAATATATGTATGTATAGGCCGAGCTTTATCACCTTGAGTTATTGGCAAGTTATTTGAGAAACGCTAAAGGTTATATTCACTTTGTACTCCTGTACTTTATCATAAGCGCGTGTCTCGTACTTCGATGATTTCCTTCCTTTCTTATGGAGTAGGCTGAAAGCTTCGGCAGTATAATAGATGCATCTATGATTTGTGCCGCTCGACCCTCGGCAGTGTACACATTATTCTGGATCGGTCCGTACGACCTCGACATAATCGTGTATCATATCGCTAGTAGTCAGAATCTTCACGAGATTGTCCTTCTACTGATGCCCGACACTTCATATATGTAATGACCTGACCGGGCATTTTGAGCATTTGCACTTCGCTGGGTAGTTTAGGAGTGTGAGTAGCTCCGTATGATATATTATGACTTGTGTGAATGGTCGATTTTGGTTTTAAGGTTATTCAGAATTGATTTGGAAGAATGAATCTCCTTGTTGAAGCTTTAAGTTGAAAGAGCTGACCAAGTTTGACTTTTATTAATTTGACTGCGGAACGGAGTTTTGATAGTTCTGTTAGGCCCAAATGGTAATTTTGTACTCAGAGGTATGCCCGGATTTGTATTTGGATGTTTCTAGAAGGTTTCAGCACTAATTAGCGAAAGCTGAAAATTTGAAGGTTTGGAAAGTTTATAAGTTTGACCGAGAGTTGACTTTGATGATATTGGATTTGGATTGTGGTTTCGGAAATCAAAAAAGCTTCATTATATCACTTGGGACTTGTGTGCCAAATTTTAGTTCATTCCGGGTTGGTTTGATATGTTTCAGCGCGAGTTTTTGGAAGTTGAAGATTCAAAGTTCATTAAGTTCGATTTGAGGTGTGATTCGTCGTTTCAATATTATTATGTGCGATTTGAGGCTTTGAGTAAGTTCGTAGTGTGTTTTAGGACTTGTTGGTATGCTTGGATGGGGTCCCGGTGACCCCGGGTGTGTTTCGAACAAGTTTGGGCATTTCAGCAATTTGATGATATTCTGGAGCTAGTGAAGTACGAAGGGCACATTTTGGAGTGCTGAGGCAAAGCCTCATGTGCGGACCACAGAAATCCTCTTGCGGCCAC
This sequence comes from Nicotiana tabacum, assembly GCF_000715075.1. Taxonomy (NCBI): domain Eukaryota; kingdom Viridiplantae; phylum Streptophyta; class Magnoliopsida; order Solanales; family Solanaceae; genus Nicotiana; species Nicotiana tabacum. The sequence continues at coordinate 7,009,474 of NC_134097.1, read as the reverse complement.
AGAAAGGAGAATGCGTAGGTTGATGGTCTGACTTCGGAAGCTTATATCTTATAATCTATAAGGAATTTGGAGATGATCCAAAAATGAAAGTTGTAGCTCTATGAATCTAGTTTTCAGAACGTTAAACCATTCATCATTTAAACATTTATACAGAAAGTAATAGTCAATTTACTGAAGCCTAATAGTGTTGTCACTGTTGAAGTGCGACCGCTCAATTTGGATTGCGGCCGCGAAACCTAGAATCTGTGGACCACACAAAAAATATGCAGTCAGCATAATGGGAGGTTAGATTTTGTACTATATAAACAAGGGTTAGAGTATTATTTCACATTTGGACTTTGGGAGCTCGGTTTGTGGCAATTGTTCATGGATTTTTCAAGAAAATCATCAGGGTAAGTGATTCTAACTCGAATTTGGTTAATATACATGAATATATCATTATTTGCATCATTTAATTAGTATTTTGAGATGAAAATTTGGAAAAAATTGTAGAAACTTCATAAGCTATAATTTGAGGATTTGAAGGTCGAGTTGTGATCGAATTTGACTAATTTTGGTATGGTTGGACTCGTGGTTGAATGTGTATTCAGATTTTTTGACGTTTACCGAATTCTGAGATGTGGGCCCGGGTGTTAACGTTTGAGTTGACTTATGACCTTTTGATTAAGAGCTTAGTATTTTCTTATGGAATTGATTCCTTTAGCTCGTGTTGATTGTATTGAATTGCTCTTGGCTAGTTTCGAGTCATCTAGAGGTCGGTACACGCGAGATGACATTTTTGGAGCATCGTTTGGCTTGCTCAGTATTGGATTTAGCTTGTTCGAGGTAAGTAACACTTCTAAATTTAGGTGCTGGGGGTATGAAACCCCGACTTACGTGTTATGTGATTGATGACGAGGTGACGCGCATGCTAGGTGACTGGCGTGGGCGTGCACCATAGAAATGGTGATTTAGTCGATTTCATGGAACTGTATAGCTATCTTATCTGAATATTTTTATTGTACTCTATGTGTTAGAGCACTTGAGCTGTGATTTATGCTACAAAACATGTTTAGGTTATATGCTGGTATCATTGGGACCCACATTGGTCGTTCCTTGCTGGTGAGTTATTTGTTTAATTATTGTTATGTACTCAGTCGCATTTATCATTACATATCATATCTGAGTCTCTGTTATTGTATATTGTCACATCTTACATGATTGATTTGGGCTGCTTAGCATGAGTGTTGTGAGCCTGAGAGACTGGAGAGATTGATGACTGAGTGAGGCTGAGGCCCTAATTGTGAGGATACTGATACTATAGCACATGAGTTGTCCGTGCAGCACGTGAGTTGTCCGTGCAGATCCAGATATCGGTACTATAGCACGTGAGTTGTCTGTGCAGCACGTGAGTTATCCGTGTGGACCCATATATTGATATTAAAGCACGTGAGTTGTCCATGCAGCACGTGAGTTATCCATGCGGATCACGCTTTATTGATTCATGCCAGGATTTGGCTTATTATAGCGCTTGGGCTGGGTCGGCCCCTCCGGAGTTTGCACATCCACAGTGGGCGCAGTTGCTAGCAATTATTATGCCTGGGATGGATCTGTCCTGTACGGTACTGAGTGACTGAGTGTGTCGAGTGATTAAGCGTAATGAGTGGAAAGTGTGAGACAGTGGGATTGAGTACATTTGAAATAGTATCAAAAGTAAGTACTAAATAATTTATTTTTTTACTTTACTTGTTGATGTAAAATCATTTGAGAGTGTGAGTACATGAGTTTATCACTGAGATACATTGCATTTGACATGCGTACTTGAGATACATGTTGTCACGACCCAAAATCCGCAAGAGGTCATGATGACGTCTAACACCGCCGTCGGGCAAGCCAACGGTGATCTATCCATTTAGTTACTCATTTTAGCAACTTGAAATCATAATTTTCATTCTTGAGTTATCGCCATTTGTTGAAAATTGGAAGTTTGAAAGCTTATAGATTCCAAAGTTTGACCGCGGATTTGACTATATTGATATCGGGGTTGGAACCCGATTTTGGAAATATAAATAGCTCTGTAATGTCATTATGACTTGTGCACCAAATTTGAAGTCATTCCGGATTTTTTTAATACGTTTCGGCACGAGTTTTCTAAATAGAAAAGTTTGAAACTCCTAAGTCTGAATTGAGGTGTGAATTATAATTTCGATGTTATTTGATGTTAATTGAGTCCCCGAGTAAGTCCGTATTATGTTATGGGACTTGTTGGAATAATCAGACGAGGTCCTGAGTGGCTTGGATGAATTTCGAACGTGCCACAGACCATTTGGAACATGTTATCCAGTGTTGGTTATGGTGCGTCGCACCTGCGTATTATTGGCTGCAGGTGCGTGCCCGCTTCTGCGAAGAAAATGTCGCTTCTGCGATGTTGAGTATGGGAAGAAAGCTTCGCTTCTGCGAAGTTTTGATCACTGGTGCTATACCGCTTCTGCGGCCAGCCGATCGCAAATGCGCACCTCGTTGCTTCTGCGGCTTCTTCTTGCGCTTTTGTGCAGCCGCAAATGCGGCTCATTTTTCTGCAGATGCGGAACTCACCTGGCTGCTTGGCTTCGCAAATGCAGCCCTTTTCTCGCAAATGCGAAGCCGTAGATGCGACCTTTTGCCCGCAAATGCGAGACTGGGCGGAACATTAAGGGGTCGAAAATGGTAATTTTTCTTCATTTCGTTTGAGTTTTAAAACCTCGACTTTTTGGGCGATTTAAAGGAGTTTTTTCCGACTTCGAACTGGGTAAGTGTTCCTTATCATATATTGATGATATTTCATAAATCCATGTCTATATTCATCGTTTATTTTAGATTTAGATGGAAGAAATTAGAATTTTTGTAAAACATTTTAAAAACAAAAATTTAGGATTTGAAGGTGCATTTGACATCGGAATTTGATAATTTTTTATACTAATTCGTGAGGCAAAGGTATATTGGAATCTTGAGTTGGTTGCATATCGAGGTAAGTATCATGGTTAATCTTGACTTGAGGGAGTATGAATTTGTCTATTTGCTACGTGATTTAATGTGCAGGTATAACGTATATGTGAGGTGACGAGTACTTATGCGTTGTGGTTGAGTCAAAGCATGCAGGTGGAATTTGTTTATTGTGAATAATTGCCTATTTAATTAAGATATTCCTGCTTAAGTTATTATCGTTTATTTGATCATTTTTCATAAGATTATTTCTAGTTTAATTATTGTTGAATATTATGGAAGGTGAGGTCGGTATTCTGGTATTGAATTGATTGATAAGTATATATCCCCGTATTTAAATACTCTTCCGAATTTATATTATTATTTCATGATAAGGAAGAGTGTAAAAGTACGAAGGGTGATGCAGTGCCATTTATATTATTTATATTATCCTTGTCATGGTGAGAAAGAGTGTAAAAGCACGAAGGGTGATGTCGTGCCATTTTCAAAGAGAGTTAAAGCACGAAGGGTGATGTCGTGCCAGGAGACAATCAAAGCACAAAAGGTGATGCCATGCCAGAAGAGAGTTAAAGGATGAAGGGTGATGCCATGCCGATCTTATTATTTATTTATTAATTTATGGGAAGAATGAGAGTAAAAGCACGAAGGGTGGTGTCGTGCTATTTTCATATTATCATCTGCTCATTTTATTGTTGATGAATTAATTGGATGTTACGTGACACTTCTCCTGCTGAAATTATTATATTATTCCCCTTCGTATGTTCCCTCCCAAATTTATAAATTGTTATTTATTGTGTTATTGTTGCTTCGTATTTGTATATACTTGTACAACTTGTTTACGTACGTGTCTTGTAATACCTCAGCATTACTTCATCGAGGTTAGGCTCTACACTTACGGAGTACATGGGGTCGGTTGTACTCATACTATACTCTGCACTTCTTGTGCAAATTTTGGAGTTGGTCCCAGCGGCGTACCATATACTTGCTCGGATTCAGCTAGCCAGAGGAGACTTGAGGTATAACTGCACAGCGTGCGCAATTCTAAAGTCCCCTTCTATCTTATCTTAACTGTGTATTTTCTTTCAAACAACTTGAATTTTATTCAGACCTTTATTTGTATTATTCTAGTAGCTTGTGCACTTGTGACACCATATTCGCGGATGTATTTTGATGATTCGGTAGTTATGGTCTTCCACACTTTATTTCAGTAATTGACTTCCGTTTAATTTAATTTATTTAAAAAATAGTTAAGATTATTCTAACGTTGGCTTGCCTAGCAAGTGAAATGTTAGGAGATATCACGGTCCCGAAGGTGGAAATTTCGGGTCATGACACTATCACTAGTCCTTGGTAGCATTTGATTCGAATTTTGTTCATTTATATTTCAAACAGATATTGTAATTATTTCAATTCAATTTTGTAAAGAGACCTAATTCTTATGCTCATGATTTGTACTACCAGTCCTTGGGGAGGTGTATAAAGTTCAGTTATCTCATCTTTGACTCACATCAGTATTATTTTATTGTGTTCTATTGTTAATTGGCTTACCTAGCAGGTTGGGTTAGGTGCCATCACGATGGTTTAGATTTTGGGTCGTGACAATATAGTATTTCCCTATCCGTTTTATACTGGCACTTGATATATCTGAGCTGTTGAGATAGAAACACAAGACTGAGATATTTATATCTTTAAAAGAAATTGTTACAAGATTATATAACTTACGATTTTACCTCATTATTATTGTTGTGTTTTACATTAGCTTATGATTTACCATATTTCCTTATTGGACCTCTAGTAAGTGTCGATGTCGACCTCTCGTTACTACATCTTCAGGGTTAGGCTAGATACTTACTGGGTATACGTTGATTTACGTACTCATGCTACACTTGCTGTACTTATTGTGCAGGTATATACATATGTCTGGTGATCTTTTGGGCGCAAAGGCGCAACTGTTGCGGGAACTTTATGGTGAGCTACATTCCAGACTACGCATCGCAGCCCACAGTCTTTATCGTACTATTTACTTTATTCTGTCTTACTTACAGTCTAGATAGATTTTGTATTATTATTATACTCCCTAGTAAATGCTCATGCACTTGTGACACCGGGTTTTGGGATATTCTGTAAATTGTTTGTGATTTTGCCTAGCGATTACACACTTTATTATTTGTTTATTTAAATTGTAAGTTCCCATGATTTTAAAGTATTGATTTCTTTATCTAATAAGATTCACGATTTCGAAAGTAATAAGATGCATAGTTAAAAGTTGGTAGTTCATCGTTGACTTGCCTGATGGCTACGTTGGGCGCCATCATAACTCATAGTGGGTTATTGGGTCGTGACATAATATGTCTTGTTTGAGCATCTTGTTTTAACAAAAATCTTACTACCACTTTATGTTTTACTTTAAAGTCGAATAAGTCTTATCTTTCTACATTTTCACCAAAAAAAAAAGTAATATCTCTTTAATCTCTGCTTATAGTTATTGCATTAGTCATTACCTAATATTGTTATATTGTAATATGATATTTTATTAGCTTACCAATTGACTTAAGATCTTGCTTATTACCCTTTTGATAATCATAAATAAATATAATTTTTTTCATTCCTAAAACTTAATGTATTTTACTTTATCGTCTTACTTAGAACTCTTTCGTCATTTAAATCTATCAATAATATTTTTGAGTATTACTTAATTATTTAATATGCTTATCCTTAAATTAATTCAAAGTATAAATATTCTCACACTATCTCTATTTTCTTCTTTACATATTTTTACCATATTATGAAATTTAATTAATCTTTTATATTAAAATTTTACCAATAGTCAAAATATGTAGTATCAATTTTTATTTTAAGTCATAATTTTGAATTAGTCTAAAATATTGAATACATAAGTTTTTTAATTAGAATATTTTAAATCTATTGTATTTTTTTGTACTTATTTTATATCATGTGCAATTAAGTTTTTCTTTATCTTTTAGTTTCAGGATAAAAAATTAACTTTTATTTTCGTTACTAAATTATCTATGAGACATTTATTTTGTATTCTTAAAATTTTAATTTGTTATCCAATTAGGATTATTTTTCTTTATCTAGTAAAGCTTTAATGTTTTGGTCCTATCCATAGTTTGAATGTTTTTATAATAATTTTAATCTAATCTCAAGTTCAATTCATCTTTTCCTTTTATTTCTAATATTAAATATTTTTTAATTTTTAATTATTGCCATTACGTTACCTGATATATAGTATTTCATGTCTTCATGTGGCCTTCTAACTTTCCTCTTTATTTAATATCATTATCCATTTATGTCCTTTAATATAATATAGATCAATGTGTGATTTTTTTAATCTTGATACAAATATTTATTTTATTTTAAAATAACACTCAAAATTATGAAATTATTTAAATTTATTAATAATATATTTAAGTATTATATAGTAAAATTCTCTAGCATTTTGATTTAGTTATTTATTATTAATTAATTAAGAAATAAGTTATACGTGATTTTTTTAGTTATGCCATATGGCTGAATTAGTTATTAGTTAATACGTTATTTGTGGCTAATTTTAAGGCTACCACTTGGCGTAAGGAGAGAGTTTTTTTCTCTCCTTTTAATAATATAATATAGATAAAATTTTCTTTCTCTTTTAGTTTCACGATACTAATTTAACTTTTATTGTACTTACTAAATTATCCGTGAGACATTTATTTTTTATTCTTAAAATTTTAATTATTTATCCAATTAGTATTATTATTTTTTATCTAGTAAAACTTTAATTTTGTGGTCCAATCCATAGTTTGGACGTTTTTACTATTTTTGTAATCTAATCTCAAGTTTAATTCATCTTTCCCTTCTATTTCTAATATTAAATATTTTTAAATTTTTAATTATTGCTATTACGTTACCTTCATTAACTTTTCTCTTTATTTAATATCATTATCCATTTATGTACTTTAATATAGTATAGATCAATGTGTGAGTTTTTAATCTTGATACAAATATTTATTTTATTTTAAAATAACACTCGAAATTATTAAATTATTTAAATTTATTAATAATATTTTTAAGTATTATATAGTAAATTTTCTAATATTAGTATAGTTATTTATTATTAATTAATTAAGAAATAAGTTATATTTGACTAATTAATTAATTTGTAAATACGTTACGTGTGGCTAATTTTAAAGCTGTCACTTGGCTTAAGCAGAGGAATTTTTCCTATCATTTTAATAATATATAGATTTTATTTTAGTTACTAAATTATCTAAGAGTCATTTATTTTTATTCTTAAAATTTTAATTTGTTATCCAATTAGTATTATTTTTCTTTATCTAGTAAAACTTTAATTTTGTGGTCTTATCCATAGTTTGAACGTTTTTACCATAATTTTAATCTAATTCAAGTTTAGTTCATCTTTCCCTTATATTTCTAGTATTAAATATTTTTGAATTTTTAATTATTGCTATTACGTCACCTTCATTAAATATTTTCTTTATTTAATATCTATAACCATTTATGTCCTTTAATATAATATAGATCAATGTGTAGTTTTTTAATCTTGATACAAATATTTATTTTATTTTAAAATAACACTCGAAATTATTAAATTATTTAAATTTATTAATAATATTTTAAATATTATATTGAAAATTTCTAATATTTAATTTAGTTATTTATTATTAATTAATTAAAAAATAAGTTATATGTGACTTTTTCTGGTTATGCCATATGGCTGAATTAGTTATTAGTTAATAGTTAATTAGTTAATACGTTTCATGTGGCTAATTTTAAGGCTGCCACTTAGGTTAAGGAGATGACTTTTTCCTCTCCTTTTAATAATATATAGAAGATATAGATATTTATGTAGTCAATCAATAACTGTAGTAAGACGAAACAGAAAAACAATTTTCAAATGGTCAATAAAACATGTAATAGCCAGGTCAGCCAAGGTCACAACCCCAAGCATAAGTAAAAATATTAAACCAAATTAAAACACAATTTGTATTCCTTTGTATGGTTTTTAGCACAATTCGTTGAATTATTTTCTCTTCCCCCCTTGCAGGAACTTCCCGCTTCGCTCCTTTAACGACTAGAACCAGCAATCTTAAGGTAAAAATAATTCATTGAGTTATTTAATCTTGAACAATGTAAAGCATACGAAAATGGAGAAGAAAAGCGTTTGAAAAATAATAATGAAAATTTTCGACGACAGGAAATCATTTATTGGATGTTGTCCAATAATTTGAAAAATCCCGTTGATATAGTATTTTTAAAATTTATTTAATAAAATTATTTCTTCTTATCGATGATTTCACTAGAAAAATTATTTCAGCCACTTAATGGCGCCAATTAGCTTCGTCTACTTTCGACAAATTTTCTGTCAATAATAATACGTAATAATATTTCAAAAAATTATATTCTCATATTTCGATGAAGGCTCTTTAAATTGTTTGAGGGGTACTTTTTCGATCCATAAAATCCGCCAAATTTTTCAGTATTTCTTGTAGCGAGTACTATTGGGATGACTCGATATGTCATCTAGAGTTTTAACCCTAAATTCTGCATTTCGAACCCAAAAAGCTCCTTTTTCCCTTTTCCGATTTGTGTGCGCAGTCTGTGTCTTGTTTCGGAAAGTTTTTATGTGAAAAATTGATTAAAATGTGAATTTGTACGTTAAAACTCAATTGACTTGACTTCGGTCAATATTTTGAGCAAACAGAAGGAATTTTCTTATTCGAGTCATCCTCGATCTTAACTTCTGCAAGTCATAGCTAACCCACAAGTATGCCTGAGACCAAAATTAAAATTTAACACCTAACCATGAAATCAAATTGTCAATAGAAGATTCCCCCACTTGGCTCAAAGCCATAGATTAAAACATTTCATAAATCACAATATCAATACTCTCTTACTGCCATAATACCACAGTCAGTCCAATGAAACTTCTTCCCAAGTTCATACAACACCAACCATAAAAATACCTCAATCATCCGCTAAGATCGTATTCATCCTCTTAACACACAAGTCAACTTTCTCAACCAGATTCAGATTCAAATCTCTACCCATACACCCCGTCGTTAGAAAAGAAACTCTCTACTCACATCATAAGGAATACTCCTACGTAGATTACTCCGCAGGGGATAATCTACCTGCTTAGTCTCAATCTGGTATCTTGTTATACCCTTTCGCATTTACAATTACTATGCAATCACTTAGTCTATCTTAGTCCAAACTCATTAACCAAAATTACCAAGGTGAAAGATCCATCAAAACATTCATACTAGAGACTGTATGCCACATCAATTCAAAAATCAAACACCCAATGGCCTTTCCTTTACATTTCAAGGAAACACTTCTCGTCATATTCAAATCGTCTTAACACATCCCGCATTTACATCATACTCATCACAAAGCCATTCCACCGCTCATCGAGCCACAACTTCCACTCATAGGGATATTACCGGACATATGAGTCCAAATGTACAGGTTACAACTGAAGCTACAGAGCTCAAGCTGTGGTCTAACCATGGCCTCAAGTCCTCCAGACTGGCCCATCACCAAAATACAGAATACACACCTCGAACCTCGTTCATAGAATCACAAGCCGGTGATGAACAACTGATACCGAGCGCTCATGTGCGCATACGAATACGTGGAAGGAATTCAAAGAGTTATATTTCAAGTTGAATCAATTCCGCACGATAAGGAAGAAAGATGAGAAATTATCCTAAATGCCCTGTAGCCTCTCGAAGATAAGTATGGACGTCATCATACCGATCCACAAGACTCTACTAGACACTTGCTCATGACTAATAGAACCTATGAACCTAGAGCTCTGATACCAACTTGTCACGACCCAAAATCTCACTAGTCGTGATGGCACCTAACCCAACCCGTTAGGTAAGCCAATTTCCAACTATCCAATTCCAATGATATTAATTAAAATAAAATATCTAAAACCGATACATCTCCCCAAGAACTGGTAGTACAAATCATGAGCTTCTAAGAATAGAGTATACAAAGCGAAAATGAAATAAATACATAGTCTGTTTGAATAATACATAAACAGAGCTTTTATAAATCTAAGGCTACCCTGAACAAAAGGCAGCTACAACAGGAACGCAGGTACATCTTCAAGTCCCGCAACCATTGATCACAGCAACAACAACAGCCAACATCTGCACGCAATGTGCAGAAGTGTAGTATCAGTACAACCGACCCCATGTACTAAGTAAGTAACAAACCTAGCCGTAGGTTGAAAGTAGTGACGAGCTTCCACCAAGTCGGGTCCAAAACCAATAGTCCACAACAATCCATAACAACATAAAGCAAATAATACCAGAAGTAACTCAGAGACAAAATGCTCAGCCAAATCATGATTTCAAAATAGTAGTTCTTTCTTTCAAATACATCAGTGAAAACCCAAATCGTTTGCTGGAGTTGCCTAAAATATGAATAGTTTGAAAACAATAAATTTCTCCAAAAATCTTGTCAATAATAAATAAGATGTTTCATTTTCCTTCCGGATAACCCGTGTAAAAAACAAATGCATCACTATGCCCATCTGTCAACAATGTGTGAAAAATCATGAATGATGTGATGCAGTACAACACGAAGAAATACATCTCTATGTATGTATGTCATGTGTGCATGCCAATACAATGCAACTCAATGATAAAAATCATAAACAACCCCTCGGGCAGAACATCACTCATATACAGCCCCTCGGGCAAACCTCACAGTCAGTCGTGCCACTCGGGCATACCTCACAATCACTCTTGCCACTCGGGCATACCTCATAATTACTCTTGCCACTCGGGCATACCTCACAATCACTCATGCCACTCAATCACTCAGCACTCGGTACTCGCACTCAGTAGGTACCTGCGCTCACTGGGGGTGTGTACAGACTCTGGAGGGGATCCTTCATCCCAAGCGCTATAATCTGCTCGGACAACTCACGTGCGATAATAATAAAGTATGCTGCAGGCGGGCAGCCCCGATCCACACTCATCCTCACCAATCAGGCCCTCGTCCTCACTCAGTCATAAGTATGCTGCAGGCGGGCAGCCCCGATCCCATGAATATACAACATGCTGCGGCGTGCAGCCCGATCCATAAATATGCAACATGATGTGGCGTGCAGCCCGATCCCATAAATATGCAACATAAAATCAGGCCCTCAGCCTCACTCAGTCAAAAACCTCTCAAGCCACTCGGGCATTTCAGTAAAATAGGGCATTCGACCCAAAATATTTATATGCATAAAAAATAGAGTCATAAAACTGAGTTATGATATGCAATGAAATAAATATGACTGAGTATAAACTTTCAATTTAACACAATAATTCACAGCAATATAACTTCTGTGGGTCCCAATAATACTGGCACATAGCGTCAACATAATTTTTAATATGTTTTTCAGCTCAATTTATTTAACACAATAAATCGCATGGAAAAACACCAAGGTTATTTAACTATAAAATTCCACACAAACAATTATGTCACAATTTCTATAGTGCACACCCACACGCCCGTCACTAGCATTTGCGTCACCTTCCAACAATTCATAAAATATATATATTCAGGGTTTATACCCTCAACTCCAAGATTAGAAGAGTTACTTACCTCAATCCAAGCAAATTCTTTATTCCAATAAACCTTTTCCTCGTAATTCGGCCTCCGAACGCCTCGAATCTTAGTCAAAATAATTTGATACAATCAACACGAGGTATAGAAATCAATTCCATATGAAAATGCTAATTTTCCATAAAAAATTAAAATTTAGCTCAAAAATTGCATGTGGGGCCCACGTATCGGAACCCAACAAATTTACCAAAAATTTCAGCTGCCTCTGTGGCTGCCATTTGCCGGTCTCCTTCAAAGTCACGACTGATATTTTCTATGTCAACTTCGGCCTGGATCAGTCTGCGGTCCAGGTCGTCTAACCTTTGCACTAGGCTCATCTTTAGGTCAGGCACCATTTCCACAATGGGCCGTAATGCGTCAATCGTTCCCTCAAGGGTCGCGATGCGATCCCCATAATTCACCATGGTCAGAAATGGTGGTAATTGCAATGTAATCCTTCGTCCGATGTCGAGCCTAGGCTCTGATACCAACTGTTACGCGACGCCTTCCTGAAGTTCCTTGGAAGGGCGACGTAAGGCTAAGCAACCAATGTCAGTGCGATTGATGTCCGCCAACTGAGGTCCCTTCCGTACGCTAGACTAGATTGTCAGTGACGTACGGGAAAACCAATGTCGTGATCAATTGAAAGAGAGAGCAAAAAAGAGAATTGAGAATGAAAGAAAGCTTGATTGCATTGAATGAAAGCTATTACAGAAAAATAACACGGTGTCGGGGGGAGAGACACCAGTACGGAAAATTGTTTGCTTGCTTGAAAGTTTGATTTCTTGGTCCCCCTTAATAATGCTTAAAAAAAATAAACCAAAGTTACATGACTAGACCTATGAAAGCTGGAAAATCACACTTAAAGATAATGCAGCAAAACTGCTCTATATTTACAATGAAAAGGACTTAGTCTTCTACAAAGCAGAAACAAGTCTGTTTGCAGCAACTTTGTCTTTAGCATCAGGGCCTGCGCACGCGGCATTGTCTACGCACGCGGTTAACGGTCTCGATTGGTCCGTATTATGATTTGGGACCTGGACGTATGCTCGGAATTGAATTCCGAGGTCCCTAACTTAATTTATCGCAATATGTTGAAAATTTAAAGGTTTAAAGATATTTTAAGTTTGACTGATGTTTGACTTTGTTGCTACCGGGTCCGAATTTTAGTTCCGGAACTTGGTATATGTTCATTACTGTATTTATGACTTGTATGTAAAATTCGGTGCAAAACGGAGTTGATTTGACGTAATTCAGACGTCCGGTTGTTAAAATGAAAGTTCTTAAGTTTTATTGAAAATTTCATTCGTTTTGATGTCCGATTTATTTTTAGGTGTTATTTTGGTGTTTTGATCGCTCGAGTGAGTTCGTATAATATTTTTTTTACTTGTATGCATAGTTGGTTTGGAACCCTAAGAGCTCGGGTGAGTTTCGGATAGGCTAAGGGTGTTTCGGAATTAGAAAATTCTAGTTTCTTGAGCTTCTGTTGTATCCGGTGTCATGTGCTTTGCGATCAAGAAACCTTTCTCGCGATCGCGAAGGGGAATCTGGGACTGGGGAGGATTTCATTCTTTGCAAACAGGAGACCTTGGTCACGAACGCGGAGTAGTGGGGGTCTGCTCTTCGAGAACGCGACCACTCAATCCTGAATGCATAGTGTTAGATAGGCAAGGGGCTGGGAAATGGACTTACTTTATGCGAACGCGAAGGCTAGGGGGCTAAGCCTATGTGAACGTGTAGAGGAATGTTATATGATTTAATTAACAGTTTCTTGCCTAGCAAGTGAAATGTTAGGCGCCATCACAGTTCCGTTTGGGAATTTTGGGTCGTGACAAGTTGGTATCAAATCACTAGGTTGCCTAGAACGAGTTATAAGCAAGCTTGGTAGAGTCTGGAGCATCAGTACAGGGATGTTTGTACTTATCTTACCGAGGCTATAAAGTTTAGGAACAATTTCACTTATATTCTTCTCTGTCGTGCGATTTTATTCTATCATTGATGACTGAACTCTTATATTCTTGTTTTCTCGCAGATGGCGAGAACACATACTGCATCTACCATTGGACAGTAGCCGGAGCCCAAGTTGCAGCTCCTACGAAGGGCAGAGGTTGAGGATGAGGTCGCACCAGAGGCCGAGGTAGAGGCACAACTCAAACTAGAGCTCATGAGCAGCACCAGGAGTGAAGCCTCAGGTAGATTTTGATGAGGCGGTTCCAGCTCTAACAGTTCCTGTTGGACCAATTCAGGTCCCGGAGGGGTTCATCGCCTCTTCAGTGCTTCAGGATGCTCTAGTCCGTTTGGTGGAAATTATGGAGAGTGTCGCCCAGACCAGTATATTTCCGGTGGCACCAGCCATCTCACAGGCTGGGAGAGGAGCATAGACTCCCGCTATTTCAGTGGTGCACCTTCTGAGGACCCACGGGATTATCTTGATCGTTGTCATGAGGTGCTGCGGAACATGGATATAGTTGAGACCAATGGGGCCGATTTGGCTGTGTTTCAGATGACGGGTTCCACCAAGAGGTGGTACAGAGATTATACGTGGACCAGACCAGCTGGGTCGCCTGCACACTGAAGTTCCTCCCTGTCACACTAAGAGAGGATTACCGCATGCAATTTGAGCATCTCTAGCAGGGCAGTATGACTGTTACTCACTACAAGACCCGTTTTGTGGATCTAACTCGTCATTCCCTTATCTTGCTTCCTACCGAGAGGGAGAGGGTAAGGAGATTTATTGATGGACTCACTTACACTATCAGGCTACAGATGGCTAAGGAGACCGGGGGTGATATTTCCTTTCAGACGACTACAAATATTGCCTAGGCGGATCGAGATGGTTCTTGCTCAGGAGAGGGGGCAGGGGTCTGATAAGAGGCCTCGTCATTTCGGTGGGTTCAATGGTGCCTCATCTGGAGGCAGGGGTACTTTTTGTAGAGGCCATCCTCCGAGGATGTTTCAGTCAGCGCTCCAGGCATCTCATAGTGTATCAGGGAGTCACAACCCTTATGTGTCTCATCCCAACCAGCTAGCCTATAGTGCACCACCAGCTCCCATTAGTGCACCTCCGCTCCAGAGTTATCAGGGTTGTTACCTCGGTCGACATGGCCAGTTCTAGGGTCAGCAGCCACAGCAGCCGTGGGCCTGTTATACTTGTGGTGATCCGAAGCACATTGCTAGATTTAGTCCACGGGCACCGAGCAACTTGCAGCAGCAGGGTTCTCGTGCCATGGTTCCGGCACCGGTTACTCCACTGCCTGCTCAGTCAGCTAGAGGCAGAGGTCAGGCAGCCAGAGGTGGAGGTCAGTCCACTAGAGGTGGGGGTTAGGCCGTTAGAGGTAGAGGCCAACCAGTTAAAGGTCGTCCTAGAGACGTGGTTCAGAGTGGTGGGGCCCAGCCCCGATGTTATGATTTTCCAGCTAGGCCTGAGGCTGAGCCATCTAACGTTGTTATCACATGTATTGTTCCAGTTTGCCATAGAGATGCTTTAGTTCTATTTGATTTGGGTTCTACTTATTCCTACGTGTCATCCTACTTTTGCTTCATATCTGGTTGTGCCTCATGATTCTTTGAGTGTTCCTGTGTATATGTCCACACCTGTGGGAGATTCTATTATTGTAGATCGTGTCTATCGCTCGTGCATGATTACTATTGGGAATCTTGATACTAGCATATAACTCCTACTTCTAGATATGGTAGATTTTGATGTCATCTTGGATATGGATTGGTTGTCACCTTATCATGCTACATTGGGTTGGCCAGGAGTCCCCCTTCACTATAATCGATGGATAGATCCGCGTTTTGACAATGTCGGTGGGTCCATATCATTATTTGGCACTTGGGCATATGCCCGGAATCGAATTCGGAGGTCCCTACCTTGATTTATCGCAATTTGTTGAAAATATGAAGTTTAAAGGTTTAAAGAAATTTTAAGTTTGACCAATGTTTGACTTCATTGCTACCGGGTCCGGATTTTGGTTTCAGAACTTGGTATACGTTCATTACTGTATTTATGAATTGTTTGCAAATTTTGGTGCAAAATGGAGTTGATTTGACGTGATTCAGACGTTCGGTTATTAAAATGTAAGTTCTTAAGTTTTATTGAAAATTTCATTCGTTTTGGTGTCTGATCGTGCATGCGAGTTCGTATAATATTTTTGGACTTGTGTACGTAGTTATTTTAGATCCCCGAGGGCTCGGGTGAGTTTCAGATAGACTACGGGTGTTTCGGACTTAGAAAATTCTGGTTTCTTGTGCTTCTGTTGTATCTGGTATCATGTGCTTCGCGATCGCGAAGGGGAATCAGGGACTGGGGAGTATTTCATTCTTCGTGAATGGAGACTGTGATGACCCAAAAGATCATCTTATATTTTAGAACTTAAATCTGTGCTCTTAAGCCTTAAAAATCTCATTTTACCCTCCTCAATTTGCGTGCGCAGTCCGGGCAAGTTTCCGGAAAGCTTTTATGTTGAAAATTGATGAAATTAAGAATGTATGCCTTAAAAAGTTAATTTTAGTTGACTTCGGTCAACAGTTTTGGTAAACGGGCCCGAATCCGTGTTTTGACGGTCCCAGTGGGTCTGTATTGAATTATGGGACCTGAGCGTATCACCGGAATCGAATTAGGAGGTCCCTAACTTGAGTTATGAATTTTTGATGAAAATTAAAAGTCTGAAAATTAATTATTTTTAAGAATTGATTGATGTTTGGCATTGTTGGTGTCGGGTACGTATTTTGTTTCCAGAGCCCGGTACAGGTTCATTATGATATTTAAGACTTGTCTGTGAAATTTGGTGAGAAACAGAGTTGATTTGAAGTGATTCAGACGTCTAGTTGAGAAAATAGAAATTTTAAAGTGTTCTTGAGAATTTCACTTGATTTGATGCTAAATTCATAGTTCTAGGTGTTATTTTGCCGATTTGATCGTGCGAGCAGGTCCGTATGGTGTTTTTAGACTTGTGTGCATGTTTTGTTTGGAGCCCTGAGAGCTTGGGTGAGTTTCGAATAGACAATGGGTTGTTTTTGACTTGGGAAAAATCTAGTTTTCTGCAGATTCTGTTGTCAGGCATATCCTTCTTCGCGTTCGCGAAGGTCCTCTCGCGAACGCGAAGAGTAAACTGGTGAGGCTGAGACTTCTTCTTCGCGAACGCGAAGGCCTGGCCACGAACACGAAGTGATGGGGGGATTTACCCTTCGCGAACGCGACCGGCTCACCGCGAACGCGAAGCATTTGGGGACCTGGGGGAGGGTTGGTCGTTCCTTCATCGCGAACGCGAAGGCCAGGGGGGAGTAACCATCACGAACGCGAGCAACGTCTCGCGAACGCGAAGGCCAGGGGGAGTAACTATCGCGAACGCGAGCAGGGGCTCACGAACGCGAAGGCTTGGCAGCCAGTACCCTTCGCGAATGCGACAGTGGCCTCGCGAATGCGATGCACACTGTCGCCCAGTGCATAAAACAGAACCAAACAAGGGTTTAAGCCATTTCTTCAACATTTTTCAAGAACCAAACGAGTAGAGGTGATTTGCAAGAGTCATTTTCTTCCCCAAAGTGTTGGTAAGTGATTTTAAACCATTTTCTTTCAATTACCCATTGCATTCCTTGAATTATCAACCTAAAATCTAGCGTTTTTATGGTAGGATTAGGTGTTAGGGTAGAAACTAGGAATTTTAGAAATTTGGGGATTTAAACCTCAATTTGAGGTCGGATTCCAAAACTAATTACATATTCCGGCTCGGGGGTGAATAGGAAAATGGATTTTGGTCTGAACCTCGGGTTTTGACTAAGCGGGCCCGAGGTCGATTTTTTGACTTTTTGTAGGAATATTTGGGAATTTTAATTTTTGAAATATAATTGATTCTTTTAGCAATATTTGATATTATTGAGTCATTTTTTAATAGATACGAGTGGTTTGGAGGTGAATTCCAAAGGAAAAGCTGTGATTGAGAATTAACTGGCCTTCAGAACAAGGTAAGTGTTATGTCTAAACCTGACTTGAGGGAATTATGAACCTTAGATTATTTGCTAAGTGAAATTCATGTGAGCGGCGTATATGTGAGGTGACGAGTACTTATGCGCCGCCAATTCACCTATTTTTCCATGTTTCTTCCGTTTTCTTGTATTGTCTCTTCCTATGCCTAATTGCTACATGTTTATACTAGTATTGTTAAATTGATCGTCATTATCATGTTTACGGATTTTCTGGTGATAATTGAGTTTTTATTTCAAAGTTGAGATTGATATTATGGAACAAAATGTTGAAGTAAGGTTTGTACTTGTTATTCTAACTCCCTGTTGTTATTTATACATTGCATTATGGTAAGGGCGAGTGTTAATGCACGAAGGGTGATGTCGTGTCATATTGTAAGTGTTAATGCATGAAGGGTGATGTCGTGCCATATTTTGAGTGTTAATGCACGAAGGGTGATGTCATGCCATGATATGAGAGTTAATGCACGAAGGGTCATGCTGTGTCGTTTCTATTGATTTATGGTGAGATTGAGAGTAAAAGTACGAAGGGTGATGCCGTGCATTATTCCTTACTATATTCACTATTCCTGTTGATTTATGGTATATTGACTGTTCCGGTGATCATTCTGTTGTAGTTCTTTATCTCGTATTCCCCTCAGTATGTTCCCCTCCCGACATTTCCTGTCTAGTTCTTCATTTATGTTATTTGTATATACACTGTTAAATTGTACAGGTTGATTCGTAGGTGCCTTGCCTTAGCCTCGTCACTACTTCGTCGAGGTTAGGCTCGACACTTACCAGTACATGGGGTCGGTTGTACTGATACTGCACTCTGCACTTTCTGTGCAGATTTTGATATCGACTCGGGTTGATCGAGATTTTTGCTATTGGTCCGCTGTCCGGAGACTCAAGGTAGATCTGTCGGCATTCACAGACCTTGAAGTCCCCGTCTATCTTTTCTGTTCTGCTGTTTCTTTCATTCAGACAGTTGTATTTCTTCAAACTATTACTTGTAGTAAATTCTAGAATGCTTGTGAATTGTGACTCCAGATCCGGATGGTAGTAATTAATACAGGTTTTATGATATTTTGTACTTATTATATTTCATCTTAATTAATTATTGTTAATTACTGAATGCAAATAAGGAATTGGGTTAATAATTCTCTAACGTTGGCTTACCTAGCAAGTGAAATGTTAAGCGCCATCACAGTCTCGTCGGTAGGAAATTTCGGATCGTGACAGTTGGTATCAGAGGACTAGGTTGCCTAGGTCTCACGATTCACGAGCAAGCTTAGTAGAGTCCGGAGGATCGGTACGTAGGCGTCTGTGCTTATCTTCCAGAGGCTATGAAGTTTAGGAACAAGTTTCACTTCTATTCTTCTCTATCGTGCGATTTTTCTTTCTCAATACTGATTGAACTCTTCTACTCTTATTCTCTCACAGATGGCGAGAACACGTACCACTTCCTCAACTGAGCATCAGCCAGAGCCTCCAGTGGCAGCTCCTACGCGGGATAGAGGACGAGGACGAGGCCGTGCCAAAGGCCGAGGTAGGGGCAGGGCTCGGCTTAGAGCCCGAGCAGCAGCCTCAACAGTGGAGCCTCAGATAGAGCTTGACGAGGAGATTCCAGCCCGGACTGTTCCTACCGGACCAGCTCAGGTTCTGTAAGGGTTCATTGCCACCCCAGTACTTCAGGACGCTTTGGTCCTTTTGGTGGGCCTTATGGAGAGTGTGGCCCAGACTGGCGCATTTCCCATGGCACCAGCAGTCTCTCAGGATGGAGGAGGAGCCCAGACTCCCACCACTCCTGCTTCTGAGCAGATAGCTCCCCAGTATCAGGCTCCAGCAGCTCAATCAATCGGATTAGTGCAGCCGGCTATTGTGGCACAGGTCGGAGACGGGCCACCTATGTCTTCTGAGGCTTTATGGATATTGGACAGGTTTACCAAGATCTTTCCTGTTCACTTTAGTGGTGCTCCTTTAGAGGATCCCCAGGAGTATCTTGACAGCTGTCACGAGGTTCTAAGAAACATGGGTATAGTGGAGACCAATGGGGTCGATTTTGCTGTATTTCAGATGACTGGTTCCGCCAAGAAATGGTGGAGAGATTACTTGTTAACCAGACCAGCTGGGTCGCCTGCTCTTGGGACCAGTTCTCTCAGCTCTTCATAGAGAAGTTTCTGCCTATCATATTGAGAGAGGAGCATCGTCGTTAGTTTGAGCGTCTCCAGCAGGACAATATGACTGTTACTTCGTATGAGACAAGTTTTGTGGAAATAGTTCTTACTCAGGGAGGTCAGGGGTCTGACAAGAGACCTCGTCATTCTGGTGAGTTCAACGGTGCCTCATCTAGAGGCAGGAGTACTTTTGGTAGAGGCCATCCTCCCAGGCCGTTTCATTCAGCGCTCCAGGCATCCCACGGTGCCTCACGTGGTCATGGCCCTCGGATGAATTATTCCGACCAGCTAGCCTACAGTGTAGCACCAGCTCCTATTAGTGCACCTCTACTCCAGAGTTATCAGGGTGGTTATTCGGGTCGACAAGGTCAGTTTCAGGGTCAGCAGTCACAACAACCGCGGTTATGTTATAATTGTGGTGATCGGAGGAACATTGCTAGATTTTGCCCTCGGGTAACAGGCAGCTCACAATATCAGGGTTCTCATGCTATGGTTCCAGCACCAGTTGTTGCACCACCTGCTCAGCCAGCCAGAGGCAGGGGTCAGGCAGCCAGAGGTCGATGCTAGACTGTTAGAGGTGGAGGTCAGGCCGTTAGAGGTGGAGACCAGCCGGTTAGAGGCCGTCCTAGGGACATAGTTCAGGGTGGTGGGGCCCAGCCCCGGTGTTATGTTTTCCCAGCCATGCCTGAGGCTGAGTCATCTAACATTGTTATCACAGGTACTATTTTAGTTTGCAGTAGAGATGCTTTAGTTATATTTGATCCGGGATCTACTTACTCCTATGTGTCATCCTATTTTTCTTCTTATTTGGTTGTGCCCCGTGATTCTTTGAGTGCTCTTGTGTATGTGTCCACACCAGTGGGAGAAGCTATTGTTGTAGATCATGTTTATCATTTGTGTGTGGTCACCATAGGGAGTCTTGAGACTCATGTAGATCTTCTACTTCTCGACATGGTTGATTTTGATGTCATACTGGGTATGGATTGGCTGTCACCTTATCATGCTATATTAGATTGTCACACCAAGACGGTGACCTTAGCCTTGTAGGGGTTGACTCGGTTAGAGTGGAAAGGAACTCCCGGTCATTCTGCCAGCAGGGTTATTTCTTATATGAAAGCTCGGCGTATGGTAGAGAAAGGGTGTCTAGCTTATTTGGCTTATATTCGCGATCCCAGTGCAGGGTTCCTTCCATGGATTCAGTGTCAGTTGTTCGTGAGTTTCCAGAGGTGTTTCCTGCAGACCTGGCGGGGATGCCACCCGACAGGGATATTGATTTCTGCATTGATTTGGCTCCGGGCACTCAGCCTATTTCCATTCCGCCATATCGCATGGCCCCACCAGAGTTGAAAGAATTGAAGGAGCAGTTGCAAGATTTGCTTTATAAGGGCTTCATTAGACCTAGTGTCTCGCCCTGGGGTGCACCCGTGTTGTTTGTGAAGAAGAAAGATGGATCGATGAGGATGTGTATAGATTATTGGCAGTTGAACAAAGTCACCATAAGAACAAGTATCCATTGCCGAGGATTGATGATTTATTTGATCAGCTTCAGGGTGCCAAGGTGTTTTCAAAGATTGATTTGAGATCTGGCTACCATCAGTTGAGGATTAGGGCATCCGATGTTCCTAAGATAGCTTTTCGGACTCGGTATGGGCATTATGAGTTTCTAGTGATGTCATTTCGGCTGACAAATGCCCCAACAACATTCATGGATTTGATGAACCGGGTGTTCAAACCCTACTTGGACTCCTTTGTGGTTGTGTTTATTGATGATATCTTGATTTACTCCAGCAGTCGAGAGGAACATGAGCAGCATCTTCGAAGTGTGTTTCACACCTTGAAGAATAATCAGTTATATGCCAAGTTTTCAAAATGTAAGTTTTGGTTAGACTCAGTTGCCTTTTGCGGCACATTGTATCAACAGAGGGTATTCAGGTGGATCCTAAGAAGATTGAGGCAGTCCAGAGCTGGACTAGACCCATATAAGCTACATAGATCCGGAGTTTCCTAGGTTTGGAGGGCTATTATCGTCAGTTTGTGGAGGGGTTTTCATCCATAGCAGCCCCATTGACCAGATTGACCCAGAAGGGTGCCCCGTTCAGTGGTCAGATGAGTGTGAAGCAAGCTTTCAGAAGCTCAAGACTGCTTTGACCATGGCACCGGTATTGGTGTTTCCCAAAGGTTCAGGATCTTATACAGTATATTGTAACGCATCCCGTATTGGTCTGGGTGCGGTATTGATGCAGGGTGGCAAGGTTATTGCATATGCTTCGCGGCAGCTGAAGGTTCATGAGAAAAATTACCATGTTCATGATCTAAAGCTGGCAGCCATTGTTCATGCGCTGAAGATTTGGAGGCACTATCTTTACAGCGTGCCATGTGAGATATTCACTGATCATCGGAGCTTGCAGTATTTGTTCAAGAAGAAGGAACTCAATTTGAGGCAGCGGAGGTGGCTGGAGCTATTGAAAGACTATGATATCACCATATTGTATCATCCCGGGAAGGCCAATATGGTGGCCGATGCTTTGAGTAGAAAGTCATTCAGTATGGGTAGCCTTGAATATATTCCAGTTGGTGAGAGACCGCTTGCATTGGATGTTCAGGCCTTGGCCAATCAGTTCGTGAGGTTAGATGTTTTCGAGCCCAGCCATGTTCTAGCTTGTACAGTTGCTCGATTTTCTTTGTTTGTCCTTAGAGACACAGTGCGGCACGGTGGTGCCAAGCAGATTACTGTTGGAGATGACGGAGTTTTGAGGATGCAAGGTCGTATTTGTGTGCCTAATGTGGATAGACTTCGTGAGTTTATCCTTGAGGAGTCCCACAGCTCCAGGTATTCTATTCATCCGGGTGTCGCCAAGATGTATCGGGACTTGAGGCAGCATTATTGGTAGAGGCGAATGAAGAAGGACATAGTTGCCTATGTAGCTCGGTGCCTAAATTTCCAGGAGGTAAAGTGTGAGCATCATAGACCTGGTGGTTTACTTCAGAGGTTAGATATTCTTGAGTGGAAGTGGGAGCGTATCACTATGGATTTTGTTGTTGGACTCCCGCAGACTTAGAGGAAGTTCGATGTAGTTTGGGTTATTGTGGATAGGCTGACTAAGTCAGCGCATTTCATTCATGTGGCAGTTACCTATTCCTCAGAGCGGTTGGAAGAGATTTACATTCGTGAGATCGTCCGTCTTCACGGTGTGCCCGTGTCTATCATTTCTGATCGAGGTACGCAGTTTACCTCGCACTTTTGGAGGACAGTTCAGCATGAGTTGGGTACGCAGGTTGAGTTGAGCACAACATTTCATCCTTAGATGGACGGGCAGTCCGAGCGTACTATTCAGATCTTGGAGGATATGCTCCACGCTTGTGTTATAGACTTCGAAGGATCGTGAGATCAGTTCTTGCCCCTTGCAAAGTTCTCCTACAACAACAGCTACCAGTCGAGTATTTAGATGGCTCCCTATGAGGCATTATATGGTAGGTTGTGTCAGTCACCAGTTGGGTGGTTCGAGCCGGGAGAGGCTCGGTTGTTGGGCACAGACTTAGTACAGGATGCCTTGGATAAGGTCAAGATTATTCAGGATCGACTTCGCACAGCCCGGTCCAGGTAGAAGCGTTATGCTGACCGTAGAGTTTGTGATGTTGCATTCATGGTCGGAGAGAGAGTGTTACTTCGGGTATCACCCATGAAAGGTGTAATGAGGTTCGGAAAGAAGGGCAAGTTGAGCCCTAGGTATATCGGACCTTTTGAGATTCTGGAGAGAGTGGGAGAGGTGGCTTACAGGCTTGCGTTGCCACCTAGTTTAGCAGTTGTTCATCCGGTATTCCATGTGTCCATGCTTCAAAAGTATCACGGCGATCCATCCCATGTGTTAGATTTCAGCTCTGTCCAGTTGGACAAGGAGTTGACTTACGAGTAGGAGCCGGTGCCAATTCTACCCAGCAAGTTCGCTAGTTGAGATCCAAGAGTTACCCTTCAGTTCGAGTGCAATGGAGAGGTCAACCTATTCAGGCAGCTACTTGGGAGTCCGAGTCCGATATGCGGAGTATATATCCCCACTTTTTCACCAGCCCAAGTACTTTTCTATGTCCGTTCGAGGACGAACGATTATTTTAGAGGTGGAGAATGTGATGACCCAAAAGGTCTTCTTAAGTTTTAGAACTCGAATATGCTCTCTTAATCTTTTAAAATCTCATTTTACCCTCATCGTTTTGTGCGCGCAGTCCGGGCAGGTTTCCGGAAAGCGTTTATGTTGAAAATAGATGAAAATAAGAATTTATACCTTAAAAGTTGATTTTAGTTGACTTCGGTCAACAGTTTTAGTAGACAGGCTCGGATCCGTGTTTTGATGGTCCCGGTGGGTCCGTATCGAATTATGGGACCTGGGCGTATGCCCGAAATCTAATTCGGAGGTCCCTAGCTTGAGTTATGAATATTTTATGAAAATTAAAAGTTTGAAAATTAATTATTTTTAAGAATTGATTGATGTTTGGCATTGTTGGTGTCAGGTACGTATTTTGGTTCCGGAGCCCGGTACAAGTTCATTATGATATTTAAGACTTGTCTGTGAAATTTGGTGAGAAACGGAGTTGATTTGACGTGATTCAGACGTCCAGTTGAGAAAATAGAAATTTTAAAGTGTTCTTGAGAATTTCATTTGATTTGGTGCTAAATTCAGAGTTCTAGGTGTTATTTTGGCGATTTGATCGTGCGAGCAGGTCCGTATGATATTTTTAGACTTGTGTGCATGTTTGGTTTGGAACCTCGAGGGCTCGGGTGAGTTTCGGATAGGCCACGAGATGTTTTGGACTTGGGAAAAATGTGGTTTTTCTGCAGATTTTTGTATCTGGCATATATTTCTTTGCGTTCGCGAAGGTCCTCTCGCGAACGTGAAGAGTAAACTGGTGAGGCTAAGACTCCTTCTTCACGAACGCGAAGGCCTGGTTGCGAACGTGAAGTGATGGGGGATTTACCCTTCGCGAATGCGACCGGCTCATCGTGAACGCGAAGCACTTGGGGACCTGGGGGAGGGTTGGTCGTTCCTTCATCACGAACGCGAGCAATGTCTCGCGAACGTGAAGGCCGGGGGGAGTAACCATCGCGAACGCGAGCAACGTCTCGTGAACATGAGGGCCAGGGGGAGTAACCATCGCGAACGCGAGCAGGGTCTCGCTAACGCGAAGGCTTGGAAGCCAGTACCCTTCGCGAATGTGACAGTGGCCTCGCAAACGCGATGCACATTGTCGCCCAGTGCATAAAACAGAACCAAACACGGGTTTAAGCCATTTCTTCAACATTTTTCAAGAACCAAACGAGTAGAGGCGATTTTCAAGAATCATTTTCTTCCCCAAAGTGTTGGTAAGTGATTCTAAACCATTTTATTTCAATTACCCATTACATTTCTTGAATTATCAACCTAAAATCTAGAGGTTTCGTGGTAGGATTAGGGGTTAGGGTAGAAACTAGAAATTTCGAAAATTAGGGGATTTAAACCTCAATTTGAGGTCGGATTCCAAAACTAATTATATATTCGGGCTTGGGGGTGAATGGGTAAATGAATTTTGGTCCGAACCTTGGGTTTTGACTAAGCGGGCTCGAGGTCGATTTTTTGACTTTTTGGAGGAAAATTTGGGAATTTTAATTTTTGAAATATAATTGATTCCTTTAGCAATATTTGATATTATTGAGTCATTTTTGAATAGATACGAGTGGTTTGGAGGTGAATTCCAAAGGAAAAGTGGTCTTCGAAACAAGAAAAAGTTGTGATTGAGAATTAAGTGGCCTTCGGAACAAGGCAAGTGTTGTGTCTAACCCTGACTTGAAAGAATTAGGAACCTTAGATTATTTGCTAAGTGAAATTCATGTGAGCGGCGTATATGTGAGGTGACGAGTACTTATGCATCGTCAATTCACCTGTTTTTCCATGTTTCTTCCGTTTTCTTATATTGTCTCTTCCTATGCCTAATTACTACATGTTTATACTAGTGTTGTTAAATTAATCGTCCTTATCATGTTTATGGATTTTCTGGTGATAATTGAGTTTGTATTTCAAACTTGAGATTGATATTATGTAACCAATGTTGAAGTAAGATATGTACTTATTATTCTATCTCCGTGTTGTTATTTATGCATTGCATTATGGTAAGGGAGAGTGTTAATGCACGAAGGGTGATGTCGTGTCATATTGTGAGTGTTAATGTATGAAGGGTGATGCCATGCCATATTGTGAGTGTTAATGCACGAAGGGTGATGTCGTTCCATGATATGAGAGTTAATGCACGAAGGGTGATGCCGTGCCGTTTGGGGGCTACATACGCACGAGGTGACGAGAGTTCGTGCGTAGCTACTAATTATTCTATGTCCGGGTAGTTTAGGACTCAAATCATGAATTACTTGTGAAAATTGTATCCTTTATTTAATTAAAGTATTAGAATTATATTGTAAATTGTTAGAGGAAATAGTAAAAGACTGAAATTTCACATACTTGAATTTTTGTGCAAAATATTTGACGGTTGAAATTTCACATCCTTATGTGTTAATCTTATAATATCTTCTCATTCCGGAGGTTCATAAAAAAATGTACTCATTTCTTGTGGAGCGGGCCAAACGCTTCGGCCGTATAGATGCATCTATGAATCATGCCACACATCCCTCGGTATTGTACATGACACTCTGGATCTGGCCGAAAGACCTCCGCAGAAATCGTGCCTAATAATAATATTTGCACGATACCTTGAACATTTATTGCAGCTTGTGAAGCTAATTGATAAATTGAAAATTATTTGAATTGAAAGAATTATTATTTCTGCTTGTTAAGGAAATTATTGTTGTTCACATAAATCATGTTTATTTAATTATTTTTATTATAATATTATTGCCCCATAGTGAGTGTCAAAGTCGACCTCTCGTCACTACTTCTTCGAGAATAGACTTGATACTTACTGGGTACATGTTGTTTACGTACTCATGCTATGCTTGCTGCACTTTTTGTGCAAGATACGAGACAGGAACCTTAGGTTGCCTTATCGGTGTGCACCCATGTTACCCTGAGGCCTAGCGGTGAGCTGCTTCTCCTGAGCCGTTCCGCAGCACCTAGTGTCTCCATTTGTATTTGTTTTCCATCTATTTTGTATTCTGGCAGTATTTTTGATTTCTTTTGTATAATCTACTAGATACTCATACACTTGTGACACAAGGTCTTGGCACACACACTGGTAGAATTGGGGTTTGAATTATTTTCTCGATTTTTATTTAAACTAGATTTCCATATTTTCTTAATTCTTGCAAACAAGAAGAGTTTAATTACTCAGATAATTATTAAAGAAATAAGTTTATATTTAATTCACTAGTTGGTTGGCCTAGCCGTAAGGTTGGGCGCCATCACAACTTATAGGTGAAATTGGGTCATGACAATACGGTATCAGAGTACTAGGTTCACGTAGGTCTCACAAATTATGAGCAGGCCTAATAGAGTCTTGCGGATCGGTACAAAGACGTCTGTACTTATCATCGAGAGGCTATAGGGTTCTAGGAAACTACCTTTCTTCTTCTCCCATCGTGCAATTGATGTAGTACTAAATATCTTTCTCTTATTCTCTCATAGATGGTGAGAACGCGCTCTAATAAGGTTCTAGACCAGGGAAGAGCTACTTCTCCAGTTGTTAGAGATCGAGGCAGAGGTAGAGCTCCAGGACATGGTAGGGGACGAGGACGTACCGGTGTTGTTCCAGTTAGACCACCAGTGGATCCAGTAGAGGATTCTATTATCGAGGAGCAAGGTGATGTGCCCGCAGCATAGCCAGCTCCGATGGATTTCACATCCGCACCGGGATTTCAGGAGGTCATGAGCCGAATGTTGGGATTTATGGACACTATGACCTAGGCTAGTTTATTTTCGGTAGACCCAGCCACATCTCAAGCGGGAGGGGGTGCACATACCCCTACTACACAGGCTCATGGGTAGGCATCTACTGAATATCAGACCCAGGGTGCACTACCCGTGGGTGGAGCCCAGCCAGCAGCATCAGCTACACCTAAGCCAGACCAGTTACGGCCGTCGAGCCGCAGAAGCTATTGGACAGATAGACTAGGCTACATCCTCTTATTTTTGGGGGTGAGCGACGTGAGGATATCCATGACTTCATTGATCTGTGTAGGGACAGACTGCACAATATGAGGATATTGGAGTCTTATGGGGTATACTTTACTACTTTTTAGCTAGAGGGAATGGCCAGTATGTGGTAGAAGTTCTATCTTCTTGGCAGGCCAGTAGATTCTCTTCCCATGACTTGACACAGGTTCACCCGTATTTCCTGGATATGTATATTCCATGCTCCCAAAGGGAAGAGTTGCGGCTCCAGTTTGAGCAGCTCCAGTAGGGTCAGATGTCAGTGACTGATTATGAGCCGAGATTCTCTGAGTTATCTAGCCATGCACTTATGATACTCCCTACTGATGCAGAGAGAGTACGGAGGTTTGTTGCAGGTTTGCATACTGGCATTCAGACCAGTATGGCCCGAGAGCTTGAGATGGGGACTTCTTATGAGTTGGTTGTTGAGATAGCCTAGAGAATTGAGGGTGTGCGTCAGCGTAGCTTAGAGCAGGTTATGAGAGATAAGTCGTTTAGATATTCTGGAGAGTTTAGAGGTTCCCTGTCAGAGGGTAGAGGTTAGTTAGTGAGAGGGAAGTCCAACAGGCCCCCTGAGAGTTCGACCTTATTTCAATGCCATGCCAAATAGTTCATACCGCCCACCAGTTATTCAGGGTTCTGCCAGTGGGTATTCTGGTCATCAGGGCCAGACTTCGGGTCAGCAGCCCAGCATACCGATGGGTTGTTTCGAGTGCAGGGATTTCATTCACGTGCGGAGATTCTACCCCAAACTTTAGGGTAGACCAGTGCAGTAGGGTCAGCAGCCTATGATTACTGCACCAGTTGCTCCACCAGCCATCTGTTCACCCAGAGGTGAAAGGCAGGTGGGTAGGGGCCGTCCTAGAGGTGGAGGCCAGTCAGGTGGCTCTCCAGCTTGGTTCTATGTTTTTGCGGCCAGACCAGATACAGAGGACTCAGATGCCATGATCATAGGTATTATTTCTGTTAGTGGCAAATATGACTCCGTATTACTTGATCCAGGGTCTACATATTCCTATGTGTTTCACGTGAGTCCTTGAGTACTCTTATTTATGTGTCCACCCCTATGGGCAATTCTGTTGTTGTCAATAAGATCTACCGGTCCTGCATTGTTACATTTTGTGGTTATGAAACTAGAGCAGATATTCTTTTGCTTGAGATGACTGACTTTGAGATCATCCTGGGCATGCACTGG
The DNA here is from genome assembly GCF_000715075.1 of Nicotiana tabacum. Taxonomy (NCBI): domain Eukaryota; kingdom Viridiplantae; phylum Streptophyta; class Magnoliopsida; order Solanales; family Solanaceae; genus Nicotiana; species Nicotiana tabacum. Next base: position 6,980,417 of record NC_134097.1, on the reverse strand, counting down.
TTATCTCCATATCATGCCATTCTAGATTGCCATGCCAAGACTGTTACCTTGGCTATTCTGTCATTGCCTAGGTTGGAGTGGAAGGGTTCATCTGTTAGTGCATCTAATCAAGTTATTTCCTTTTTGAAGGCTCGACACATGGTCGAGAAGGGTTGTTTGGCTTATCTAGCCTATGTTCGGGATACTATTGCAGAGACTCCGGCGGTTGATTCAGTGCTTGTAGTCCGGGAGTTCTCCGATGTATTTTCTTCAGATCTTCCAGGCATTCCACCAGATCGTGATATTGATTTTTGTATTGATTTGGATCCCGATACCCAGCCCATATCTATTCCACTATATCACATGGCTCCAAAATAATTGAAGGAGTTGAAAGAACATCTTGAGGGGTTACTAGCCAAAGGGTTCGTCAGACCGAGTGTATCGCCTTGGGGTGCACCAGTATTATTTGTGAAGAAGAAGGATGGGACTATGCGAATGTGTATTGATTATCTCCAATTGAACAAAGTTACAATTAAGAACAAGTACTTGTTGCCGTGTATTAATGATCTATTTGACCAGTTGCAGGGTGCTAGGATGTTCTCTAAGATCAACTTGAGGCCAGGGTACCATCAGTTGAAGATTCGGTATTCAGATGTTCCGAAGACAACTTTCCGGACTAGATATGGTCATTATGAGTTTCTGGTGATGTCTTTCGGTTTTACTAACGCCTCGATGGCGTTTATGGATTTGATGAACAAGGTATTCAGGCCATATATTGATTCTTTTGTCATGATCTTTATTGATAACATTTAGATCTACTCGCGCAGTAAGGAAGAGCACGAGCAGCATATGAGAGTGGTACTTCAGACCTTGCGGGAACAAAAGCTATATGCTAAGTTCTCCAAATGTGAGTTTTGGCTAAATTCTGTAGCATTCTTGGGACATATTGTATCGGGCGAGGGTATTAAAGTCAATCCCAAAAAGATCGAAGCAATTCAGAATTGGCATCGTCCCACTTCGGCAACTAAGATCAGGTGATTCCTAGGGTTAGCAGGTTATTATTGTCGGTTCGTGGAGGGGTTTTCATCTATTGTAGCACCTTTGACCAAATTAACCCAGAAGGGTTCTTCATTCCGATGGTCCGATAATAATGAGGTGAGCTTTCAGAAGCTCAAGACAACATTGACTATGACACCAGTGTTAGTGTTGCCTTCCGGTTCAGGGATGTATACAATGTATTGCGACGCTTCACACGTTGGTTTGGGTTGTGTATTGATGCAGGAGGGGCGAGTTATTGCATATGCCCCGCCCGCGTCAGCTGAAACCTCACGAGAAGAATTATCTGGTGCATGATTTGGAGTTATCTGCGATTGTTCACGCTCTTAAGATTTGGAGGCATTATATTTATGGGGTGTCTTATGATGTTTACACTGATTATCACAGTTTGCAGCATTTGTTCAAGCAGAGGGACCTAAAATTGAGGCAGCGCAGATGGCTTGATTTACTAAAGATTATGATATTACTATCCTGTATCATCCAAGCAAAGCAAATATAGTTGCACTCGCCTTGAGTAAAAAGGTAGAAAGTATGGGTAGTTTGGCTTTTTATTTCAGATGAGGAGAGGCCATTAGCCTTGGGTATTCAGTCCTTAGCTAACAAACTTTTGAGGTTGGATAATTCAGAGCCCAGCTAAGTTCTTGCATGTGTTGTTTCCTAGTGTTCACTATTTGAGCAGATCAAGGTTCGCTAGTTTGATGATTCACACTTATTGGTCCTTCGAGAAACGGTACTACGGGGTAGTGCTAAGGAAGTTACTATTGTCAAGGATAGTGTCCTACGACTCCAGGATCGTCTATGTGTTCCTATTATAGATGGGTTGAGGGAAAAGATCCTAGAGGAGGCACACAGTTCAAGGTATTCTATTCATCCGGATTCCACAAAGATATATCGTGACCTGAGGCAACATTATTGGTGGCGACGAATGAAGAAGGCCATAGTTGAGTATATAGCTAGGTGCCTAAATTGCCAGCAAGTTAAATATGAGCACCAGAGGCCAAGTGGCCTACTTTAGCAGATGACTATAGGGGAGTGGAAATGGGAACGCATTACTATGGACTTTGTAGTTGGGTTGCCACGGACCTTGCAGAAGTTTGATGCAATCATTGTCGATAGGTTGACCAAGTCGGCACACTTCATTCCGGTTGTGACAACGTATACTTTAGAGAGGTTGGCCCAGATTTATATATAGGAGATAGTTCGGTTGCACGGTGTGCCAATTTCTATCATATCAGATAGAGGCCCTCAGTTTACTTCACATTTCTGGAGAGTAGTATAGAGTGAATTGGGGACACATGTAAAGCTCAGCACAACCTTTCATCTGCAGACCGACGGGTAGTCAGAGCGGACAGTTTAGATTTTGTAGGATATGCTCAGGGCATGTATGATTGACTTTGGAGATTAGTGGGATCATTTCTTGCCTTTGGCTGAGTTTTCTTATAACAACAATAACCAATACAGCATCGAGATGGCTCCATTTGAGGCTTTATATTGTCGGCGATGTCGTTCACCCATCGGATGGTTAGAGCCCGGTGAGGCTAAGTTATATGGTACTGATTTGGCGAAGGATGCCTTGGAAAAGGTAAAGTTGATTCAGCAGCGACTTCGTCCAGCATAGTCAAGACAGAAGAGTTACGCGGATCAGAAAGCGCGTGATTTATCATTTATGGTGGGCGAAAATGTTCTCTTGAAAGTTTCGCCGATGAAGGGAATCATGAGATTCGGGAAGAAGGGTAAGTTTAGCCCAAGGTATATAATCCCATTTGAGGTTTAAGACGATTTGGGAAGGTTGCTTACGAGCTTGCTTTGCCTCCCAGTCTATCGGGAGTTCATCCGGTTATCCATGTATCTATGCTCCAGAAGTATCATGTCGACCTGTCACATGTGTTAGACTTCAGCACAATTAAGCTAGATAAGAGCTTGGGTTATGAAGAAGAACCAATTGCCATTGTTGATAGACAGGTTCGCCACTTGAGGTCCAGAATATTTCTACGGTAAAATTTTAGTGGAGGGGCCAACCAGTTGAGGAAGAGACCTGGGAGGCTGAGGAGGACATGCAGAGCAAATATCCACACTTATTCAGCACTCTAGGTATAATTCTAAACTTGTTCGAGGATGAAAGTTTGTTTAAGAGGTGGAGAATGTAATGACCCAACCAGTCGTTTTGACTTTTAGAACCCTGTTCCCATAGATAAGACTCCCTGTATGTGATTTTACTAATTTATGACTTGCGGGGATAGTTGGTTTGGGATTTAGAAGTGTTCGGACTGAAATCGGAACATTTAGTTCCTTAGTTTGGCTTTAAAAGGCCAAGTTTGAATTTGGTCAACATTTTTGGAAAATGACCTCGGAATCGGGATTTGACGGTTCCAATAGATTCGTATGATGATTTTGAACTTGGGCGTATGTTCGAATTGGGTTTTGGACAACCCAGGAGCGTTTCAGCACTTAATAGTGAAAACTAGCTATTTGAAGGTTCTAAGGTTCTTTAAATTTGGTTTACGAGCCTGAGAATAGTTATGTATGGTGATTTAAGACTTACACGCAAAAATTAGTGTCATTCCGAGTAGTTTAAGTATGTTTCGGCGCGTTCGAAGTAAGTTTGAAGAATTTGAAAATTCTAAGTTGAATCAATTGGTTTGAGGTATGATTCTTCGTTTTAATGTTGTTTTACACATTATGAGAGTTCGAGAGAATCCGTTTCATGATTTCAAACTTTTTGGTATATTCGGGCGGGACCCCGGGGGCCTCTGGTGTTAACCGGACGAGGCTCGGACCAAGTTTGGATTTGGGAGAAAAGCTTTCAGCTTTCAGCTTCTAGTGCGATCGCACCTGCGCATGGGAAGTCGCAGGTGCGAGCTTGCAGGTGCGAGCCACAAGTCGCAGGTGTGAAGAAGGAGAGGGCAGACCATGCACCGCAGGTGTGGAATTCTTGGGCACACCTGCGACCACGCAGGTGCGAGAGGGAATGCACAAGTGCGAGCATTTGCGCAGAAGTGGACGCTTGGACGTACCTGCGGTTGCGTAGAAGTGACCCCTTTGTCCGCAGGTGCAGTGCCAGGCCAAGAAGAAAAATCTCGCACCTGCGAGGCTGTTTCTGCAGGTGTAGTTGTACCTCCGCAGGTGCGAAAAAGGTTGTTGGACAGAATGTTAAAAGGGGCGAGGCTCAGTCGTTTTTAGTCCGTATTTCCTCTATTTTTGGGCGATTTTGGAGCTTTTTGAGTGGGAATTTCAACTTGCAACTTGAAGCTAAGTTAATTCTACACACTTTGAGTTAAATACATAGATTATGGGTAGATTATAACCTGTAAATCGTGGAAATCAAGGGTTAGATTAAAACCTAGGTTTTGATAAAAATGAGATTTTAACCACGAAAATGGTTATGTAATTGGATGAAAATTATATATTTGAGTTCTTGAGATTATTAGTAATGATTTCCTCTGAAACTTTTTTGAATCTCGACACGTGTTCCCGGGGTGAAGTTTAGAAATTTTACCATTTTGGGTCGGGTAATTAATTTAATAGTCTAGTTTCCAATTATTGAACATGTATTAATTGTTTTGTATAACATTTGGATAGTTTTGGATTTTTCGGTATCGAATTGAGACTTTAACACGGCGTTTTGATTGGGAAGTGGACTTTGAGACAAAGTAAGTCTCTTGTCTAACCTTGTAAGAGGGAATTTACCTCATATGTGATTTAAATTAATAATTGTGGCTAATTGTGGGGGCTACGTAGGTACGAGGTGACGAGAGTTCGTGCGTAGCTACTAATTATGCTATGTCCCGGTAGTTTAGGACTCAAGCCATGAATTTCTTGTGATAATTGCATCTTTTATTTAATTAAATTACTAAAATTATATTGTAAATTGTTAGAGGAAATAGTAAAAGATCGAAACTTCATATACTTGAATTTTGTGTAAATTATTTAATTTTTAATAGAAATTGAACATCCTATATGGTAATATTATAATAACTTCTCATTCCGAAGGTTCATAAGAAAATGACCTCCTTTCTTGTGGAGCGAGCTGAACTTCTCGACAGTATAGATGCATCTATGGATTGCGCCGCACGTCCCTCGGCAGTGTACACGACACTCTGAATTGGGCCGAACGACCTCGACAGAAATCGTGCCTAATAATAATAATTAGAGGATACCTTGATATTTTATTGCAGCTTGTGAAGCTAATTGATAAATTAAAAATTATTGAAATTGAAAGAATTATTATTTTTGCTTGTTAAGGAAATTATTGTTGTTCACATAAATAATGTTTATTTAAATATTTCTATTGTAATATTATTGACCCATAGTGAGTGTCAAAGTCGACCTCCCGTCACTACTTCTTCGAAATTAGACTTGATACTTACTCGATACACGTTATTTATGTACTCATACTATGCTTGCTGCACTTTTTGTGCAGGATCCGAGACAGGAACCTTAGGCGGTCTTACCGGTATGCACCCACGTTATCGTGAGGGCTAGCGGAGAGCTGCTTCTCCTGAGCCGTTCCACAGCATCTAGTGTCTCCCTTTGTATTTGTTTTCTGTCTATTTTGTATTTAGGCAGTATTTTGGATTTCTTTTGTATAATCTACTAAATGCTCATACACTTGTGGCATCAGGTCTTGGCACACACATCGGTAGAATTGGGGTTTGAATTATTTTCTTGATTTTTATTTAAACTAGATTTCCATATTTTCTTAATTCTTGCAAACAAGAAGAGTTTAATTACTCGGATTATTGTTAAAGAAATAAGTTTATGTTTAATTCACTAGTTGGTTGGCATAACCGTAAGGTTGGGCGCCATCACGACTTATAGGTGAAATTGAGTCGTGACAATATTCATTGCCTTGCCATATCTTATTTTTGTCGTTTAGGGTCACAAAATAGGAATTCAGGACGATTTTTAATTTTTTGTGTGCTAATGTTCACGACATCTTCACGAATTTGGGCGATAGTCTCCGAATTATCTAAAACTTTTCTTGCCCATTGAAAATGACCTAATGAACATTAATCATTGCTTAGCTATTACCGTTCTTCATTTTGACATTTTAGGGGCATGAAACTGGAATTCAGGACGATTTCTACATGTAGCATTCGACGGAGAGGGGGTCTACCTTCTTCTATTTCTATATCTAGGATTCGACTTGTTTCATGGATAATAGGAATTCAACCACTATGATAAGGAAAAGTTTGATTCAGAGGGGAAAAAAGAGGCAAAAATTGGAACAATAATATCATTCGATTCGTCGATCCTCAAAAAAAGAAATAAGCAAGGTTCCGTCATTGAGTGACAAATGAAAAATTTATGGAAAGTTACAATCCCCATCACGAAATAGTGCACCTACACGCCTTCATCGACGTTTTTCTACCGGAAGGGCGAGAGCTAACTATCCAGACTTTGGACTATTTTTTGCGTGCTAATGTCCACACCATCTTCATGAATTTGGGTGACTGATTTCGAATCGCCTAAAATTTTGTGGGGCCATTAGAAATGATCAAGTAAATAATAATCATTGCTTCGCTATGAACGTTTCTCATTTTTAACATTTTTTTGCCATAAAACGGAAATTCAGAACGATTTTTAATATTTTATGTGCTAATGTCCTCGCCATCATCATGAATTCGGCCGACGGGCTTTGAATCGTCTAAAATTTTGTGAGCCTATTGAAAACGGCCTAATGAACAATAATTATAGTTTCTTCTTGATCATTCCTCGTTTTTTGGCATTTTAGGGCTATAAAATATGAAAAAATAGGAATTCAAGACAATTTCCGATTTTTCGTATGTTAATGTCCACGTCGTCTTTGTGAATTTGGGTGACGGACTCCGAATCGCTTAAAATTTTGTGGGCAATCAGAAACGACCTAATGAACAATAATCATTACTTTATCATGACCGTTTCTTACTTTTTGGTGTTTTAGGGCCAAACTATTGGTTATCTGTTGTCCACATGGCACATATCGAACACTATTGAAAATTAATGGGCAAAGTAGTGCCGGAAGGGATCCAATCCCGTTAAAGTAAACCACATTAAATTAAATGAAAATAAATTATCTGCCAAATACCTTGAATTATGAGCAAACGAAAGGAATAAAGCAAGTCATGTACTTTGGAATATGACATTAGATTTAGTAAATATGGTGCACAAAAGGATTCCATTATCAATCTAAATCTCCTTTTTACTATAAGACTGTTGGGAATCAATTCTTTTATTTTCATGACCTTATCTCTTCAAAATAAATCTATACTCTTTTAATTGTGTCCTCCATTTAGAAATCACCAATTTTATTAATTTGTTAAAAAAACTGTTAAAACATAAACAAATAATTGAATGCCTACTTTTTTTAATTTAAGGATCAACTAATTTATGTGATATTATTTTTTTTAGTCCGTTTAAAATGAAATGACATTTTTATATTTAAAATAATTTAACTTTAATCTTTTTATTTATCTTTAGTACATGATTTTATAGTCACACAAATGTCATCGCATGTTTAAAACCGTAAATTTCAAATGTCACGTAAACCGAAAAGAATGGAGTATTTGATAATTCCATTAAATAACTAGTAAATATCTTATAAATTTCTTGATTAGCAGTTTTAACGACTAGGACAATTTGATTTGTAAATGAGAATTAGATTCTCAAAAATGGCCCTATTATGCTTTTAGTTTTCCACCATACATGTGTAGGAAAGAGGAATAACATTTCTGTTCGGCTACTTTTTAAATAGTATTTTGATTCATTTTAGGCCAAATACATATACATCCCATGTCTAATTTTTCATTTTAGCACTCTATCTCAACCTTGTTCCATTTTGGCCCTCAACTCTACTTCTTATGTTTCATTTTAACACAAAAGTTGAAATCAGTGCAAAAAAAATATAGCGCGTGTATATACACAAATTTGAGGTGTAATAAATATCCAATTAAAAGTTGTTCATCCTTGTCAAACGGGTCAATACTAAAATACCCGACCCGGATTTCTTGGATTTCTTGGATTTCTTGGTCTCCATGCTACTTTTAGTTCAACTTAAAATTCACAAGAACAAATATCCATTCCATTATGAAAAAATAATTTTCTTTGAGACATGGATTCACTTCAAACTTCAAGCTTACATGAAATAAAGGATGAAAAAATCAGGTGGCAACATTTAATTGGATATTTATTACACCTCAAATTTGTGTATACACACGCGCTATATTTTTTTGTATTGGTTTCAGCTTTTGTGTTAAAATGAAATATAAGAAATAAAGTTGGAGGGACAAAATGAAACAAGGTTAAAATAAAATGTCAAAATAAAAAATGGAGTCAAGTTGAATGAGCTATATGAGTTTGGCCTTCATTTTATATTAGTTTTTTGCATTTTCAAAAACAGCCCCTAAAGTTAATTCAAAATCTAATTAATTTCCATCGTTCCAATTGTGTTTTCCTAGCTAGCACATTGGCAGCACTAAGAAAAATTCTTTTGCCAAACTTTTAAAGATTCTTTGGACATTTAAATACAAATCTTTATAAATAGCCCTTAAAATCCTTTACTAACTCTTAGGTAGAACTAATTTTACAAAAATAGCCATGAAGGTTCTTGTATTAGTTTCATGGCTTTGCCTCACTTTATTCTTGCAAACATTGCAATACTCCACTTGTACTTTTATCCCAAAATCTACAAATCATAAACTCATTTTGCAGAATGAAAACAAGGAAAAGAGTAAGTTTTTTGTCTCTAATATAATCTCCTAACATCATCCCAAGCCCCTGTCCCCTCTCTTCATTTTTTTGTTGAGGTTAGTTTTTAATTTAATTAACCATTATTAGTGTTTGATTATTATATATGAAAATTTATTTTCAACTAACACCCATGTATATGTCCAATGGAATTTTTAAAATTTCACTATAACATTTTTGTTTTGTATATATAATACTGGTCTCAGATGAGTTTCCTTAATTTGCTTGCCATTGAGGAATAGTAAAAATACTAGTTGTTGTTAATTATTTGATAATTACCTATTAATTGATCATAATAAAAAAAATGTCCTTAGATATAAAGGATTTTGATTCAAGATACTACTACTTAAGAGTAACTAGCTGCTTGTTTGATCATTCGATAAATTTTTTATTTATCTCTTGGTTTCGGGTCGGTGTCCGGCACTTATATTGAGACGATTAAATCTGGATTCAAGATCAGAAATCACACATTGAAAGTTAAAAGTTCCCTAACCAAGGCAACTCTGTTCGATAAGTTCTTGATTTTCTTTGTGTGTGCAGTTACAAATGATACATTGGTTGAATTAACAAGTAGAAAGAACAACGAAGAAGAAAGTAAGGATGTGCATAAAGTTGTTCATCAGAGAAGAGGAGTATATGGTGGAGCAGACCTTCTTCGTAAAGGACCTAAAAAGAATGGAGCCAATTGCATGTTTCAAAGGCCAATTTCAGTGTCCTTTTTGCTCTTTTTTCTTCTTGTTGCCTTCACACTCTAAGTAAAGGTATGCTCAGTGTCGTACTCAAGATTTTTCATAAGCGGTGTCACAATTTGAAGAACTGAACAAATAAATAACTTATTGTATTGTAAGCGGTATTATTTTCTATATTTATCCTCAATATTTTTGCTTCTCTTATACATAACTAGTAAAAACATTCGACAAAGCGGTCTCTCGTGACACCGCATAAGACAAGGTGTATACGCCCCTAGGTATACTAGCAATCCCTCGGTCCCAATTTACGTGATGGTGTTTGGATTTTGAGAGTCAAACAAGTTATTCTTTGACCATAAATTTTTATATATTTAAATTAATAATTATTGTAACTTATAGTATTTTTTATGTAGTTTTCAAAAATATAAATTTTATTTCAAAAAACTTAAGAATTAGATGTTCAAATATACACAATCAAAATTAGGAAATTTGAATCTCGAAAAATGAAAAGTGGCACATAAATTGAGACAGAGAGAGTAACTAATTGTGACAGTCGAAAAATATTGGTTTCTTTCTTGTGTCAAGGGCGTCTTTGGTACGAAGAAAAATATTTTCAAAAAAAAAAAAAAAATTCCATTATAGACATTATCTCTTCCCTACCCCCAAACACCTCGCCCCACCAATTAGCGCAAAATGTGGATGAAATATTTTGACAGATTTTCCATTGAAAAGTCATTGGAAACTTTTTTCTACTAAAATTATCGATAAGAAAAAAATAATGTATTAAATGAATTTTAAATATATTGTATCGACGGAATGTTCCAATCATAAACTGTATTTCTTGTACTAGTACCATTTGAAGTTTGAAAATATATTTTCCTCTGTTTCCTCTTACTACATTTAATGATAAAATCTACTTCCTCTGATCCAAAATAAGTGATCAATTTGCCTTGGGCAAACCCATTAAAAAAATACTAAATTCTAGACAAAAATAGTTGGTGTGACTAAACTACCCTTAATTAAATGTTGCAGCATAATTTAATACGAGGAGTAAAAGACTTTTTTGGGATACGTACATAAGGGTAATTTTGGAAAAATAAATTGAATGTTTTCTTGGTTATATAAATGGACACTTATTTTGGACCAAAATAAAAAGACAAATTGGTCACTTATTGTGGATCGGAGGGAGTAGTAGTTACTTTTATTGATAAAAATTTAATTAACAATATTTTTTCCTCCAATATAAATAGGGGTCACTACATCAATAACCTTTGCTTATAAGGTTGTAACCAAAGTAATTAAAGAAATTAAATGGCTTCTTCTTTCATTATTACCTCATTTCTTGTATCTTTACTTCTATCCATCCTCTTCACATCTATAACGCGAAGGATCCAACGTTAAAAGTCGTGTTCGTCGTATTATTATTTTTTAGAAATGAATAAAGAAATTGCCAAGGCATCTTTAATTCCTTGAACAAAAAATATGGAGAGGTATTTAGTTCTATGTTTCTTTCAATGGGTGATTTACATGCATGTGACAGCAGTTTTCCAGAATCTAAAAAAAAAGAAGAAAAATTACAATTTTGTGATGCGCTATAATATAAATTAATTAGTAGCTCTTTTGATGGGTAGTGGCATCCTAATTTGCTAATCGTATTTTCTTCTTTTCATAATGGAGCCTCAAATGAAATTTCTTTGAATTCGATCGATAAATATTATTACTTGGAAGGTGGTTATTACAGTACTAATTTAACTAACGTTATTTTACCAACAAATTTAAATTCAAAAGTGTTGCTTAATTTCCAACCATTAAATATGTAAATCATATGGTTACACTACTAAAACTTCTGAAATTCTCGACGGAGTGTATCGACGGTAAAATAATATGTTGCCATTTAATTTGACGGTTTTATCGACAGTTTATGATAAGTTATACAGTCAAACTTCTTTATAACAGTCTTGTTTGTTCCGATATTTTTTAGCTGTTATAGTGAAGTTTTGTTATAGAGGACATTTATTATAACATAACATAAAAATCGATTCTCAGAAAAACTTGGCCTTTATAGTGAATGACTATTATATAGGAATGTTGTTACAGAGAGGTCTGACTATAATTAATTTTCGATGGGCGCTTTCCACGGTTGCAATTGAAATGTACAAACATTATAAGAAACTAGTTTATTATTGTTGAGTCCCACGGGGTGGATTTCCTCGGCTCCTTTTATGGTCTTAGGCAATCCTCCTGTGAAGAGAGGGGAGGGGTGTTGAGTCCCACATCTACGAGATGTAGATTTTTTAGACTCCTTATATGGTCATAGGCATTCATCACGTCTTAAGTTAGCTTTTGCAATTAAGTTAGCTCTAAGGTCCATTTATTAATTACTGCTAGATTAAATTTGTTATTGTTATTTTAATGAGCTATATGTGTATGTGTGATAGATGAATTGTAAGATGGTATAATGATTTAAAAAAAACTATATGATTAACTTGATAGAGGCGGATCTAGAATTTGAATTTTATAGGTTCAACTTTTAAAAAACTTAGTATTGAACCCATTATATTGTTAAAGTTATGGGTTCATATCAATTATTTGTTCCTATTTTAAATGATTTTTACACATAAATTCATGCTTTACGTCAAAAGTATTGAGTTAATATGAACCTGGCACCGCTACACTGGATCCACCCTTGCGACTAGGACCTAATAAACGGGTAGTGGGCTTTGTCCACTACGATGGCTAACTTTGGATCTCAGACGCAAGGGCAAATGTAGCCTATCGGCTATGGGTTCGTTTGAACTCATAACCTTCGATACAGAGTCTGTAAAATCTTATTAAAGTCTCAACTAATCTTATAATTGAGCCCATAATTATAACAGTATAATGAGTTTAATACTGAAAATATTAAAAATGAACCTATTAAGTTTAAATTTTGAATTCGCCTCTGCTTAGTCGTACGACAAAATTAGTAATTTAGACTTTTCACCATGGTTAAAAGTCTGAACTTTAGATGAGCGCTAAGGATTAAGAGATCACTTTACACGATGGTAAAATTGGAGCTGATGACCAATTTTTTAAGAGATAAAGGGCTTCCTTTTATGGGGGATGGCTTAGGATTTAAGATATTAAGAGGATTTTTAAAAACAAATTTAGACATTTAAAAAAATGTCTAAATTAGCATGGACTTGATTGAGATCACACTTCTTTTGGCCAGATTACAAGAACCGAGAAATTAACATAAACATAAGGAGCTAATATAATTTATATTATAGCTCTTAACAAATTTGTGAAAAATTCTAAGATTTTTTATCGTCTAGAGACGAACAGCCATAACAATAATAGCACTGCAATATTGTTCCAACGAAAAACTAGCTTGTTGTAGCTTCTCATCTTCAACCACTGAATGTTCAAAAAAGCTACTATCACATGTCAATAAATCACCAATTGAACGACTCATAAAATGGACAACTTGTCCACATTTTTTGTCCTTAAAATAACCCTCTGCATTTTCCCTACTTAGTTCTACAAATGCATATTGGTCAATACACTTTGAGTATACTTCTTTTAGTGTTGCGTTCGTCGCGTTATCGCGAAGAGAAGTTACCAGAGCGGATGTTGAGTCGATAAGTTTGGAAGTCATGTTGAACGTGATCGCGCCTAGGGTTTCAAGATCTGCGGTTTTAGAATGAGGATCTGATCTTAAAAGTGTCTCGCAAAGAGTAGCATTGGGTGTTTTGGCGCAAATATCACTAACTAAATCTCCCTTCACAATTGTTGATGTGAAGAGAATGGATAGAAAAAAAGATACAAGAAATGAGGTAATAGTGAAAGAAGAAGCCATTGATTTTCTTTGCTTAATTTGCTCACAACCTTAATTTGCAAAGGTTATGAGGTAGTGGCCCCTATTTATATTGGAGAAAAGAATATTGTGAATTTAATACACGCTTATCTTATAATCAGATTAATTTAGATATTTGAATTGCAAATGCAGATTTTGATCATCTGTCAATAAATGTAGTAAGAAGAGAAAGATAAAAATAAATTGTCAAATTTCAAATGGTCAACAAAACATTTAATATAGTCTGTTGAGCAAATGTATACTGCCTCCGGTACAAATCTTAAATTAAATTGAAACATAAGATCGAAGGAAGAATATTATATATATATATATATATATATATATATATATATATATATATATATATATATATATATATATATATATATATATATATATATATAAGGCTTTGAATGCAAGAAAACCTCCAAACACAAGATAGAATGAAGAATATTAAGGCTTTGAATTTTCAAACAAATTTTTTAATTTAACTTAGCACATATATAAAGTAAAATCCCCTCGTTTGAGGCATCTACTATCGGTGTACCAAGGACCACCCACAATTGTGGTGAGATGAATATGATTCTTTCACCCTTAATTAGCATCTCGAGTTTTAAAACCGAAAAAAAACATTCTAGTAAGTTTAAAGGGTCTTACGCTTCACAAATTCAGTTTAGTCGGACACCATTATGGGTACCTGACATCGGGTAGAATACAAAAAAGAATAACCACGGAAATAATATTTTGATACGACCAACACATAAAGTAACTTCAATATAATCAATTTACATTGTTGTTAAATCAATATATCGTATAATTGTCACGACCTGGAATTCCCACCTTCGGGACCGTGATGACGCCTAACATTTTATTCCCTTACTGCATGGTAAGGGAGAGTGTTAAAGCATGAAGGGTGATGTCGTGCCGCTTATTGCTTCATTAATTGATTAATGCATAGTGAGGAAGAGAGTAAAAGCACGAAGGGTGATGCCGTGCCATATTTATCGATTCATGGAGAAAGCACAAAGGGTGATGCCGTGCCATTATTATCGTTTCATGGTGAGGTTGAGAGTAAAAGCACGATGGGTGATGTCGTGCCGTCTTTATTCATTATGTTTATCCGTTTTCATTGGTTGATGATTTATTTGACTGTCTTATGTTATCGGTCCTGTTGTATTATCGTATCTTGTTCCCCTTTTTCATGTTCCCTCCCAATTGTACGTATTAAATCTCTATTTGTTACCATATTGTACATATATCTATGTTAGTACAGGTTTAATTACGTGAGTGTCTTGTCATAGCCTCGTCACTACCTTGTCGAGGTTAGGCTCGACACTTACGGAGTACATTGGGTCAATTGTACTCATACTACACTCTCTACTTCTTATACAAATTTGGGTATTGGTCCCGGTTGTATGTGAGGTGCATCAGCTCGGATTATCTCATTTGGAGACTCGAGGTAGATCTGCTGGCGTCCCCTTCCTTTTTCCTCATTTACTGTTCATTTCATTCGATACAGTTGTATTTCAGACTCTATTTGTAGAACTTTTAATAGCTCGTGCACTTATGACTCCAAATCTGTGATTGTACTTAGATATTCTTAGTTATTTTACCTTTTCGTACAACATTCCAGTTTTATTTCAGTTTAAATGAGTTTTATTTACTTGAATTGTTTAAAATGGCATACAATTTACTTGGGAGATAGATAATGCAAGAATAAACCTTACGCTCAATAATGGTTCCAAGATGTCAAACCTCAACTTTCAAAAATACTCAACCATCACAATTAATACATAAATGCGGAAAGAACGGTCAAGTAAATAATAATCTAATCTAAGCATGGATGTCTTAATTAAAGAGAGCAATAAATCACAAGGAAACAAGTTTCACCCGCATGCTTTTAACCCAGCAATAAAGCATAAGTGCTCGTCACCTCATATATACGTTGTACCCACAAATTTAAACACGTAGCAAATAGGCAAACAAATCTTAATCCCTCAAGTCAAAGTTAACCACGACGCTTACCTCACTTCGCAATCAACCCAGAGCTCTACCGGGGCCTTTTCTCTAGAATCCGCCTCCAAATCAATCGTATCTAACCAAAATCGACTCGATATCGTCAAATAATGCTAAGGAAATTAATTACAATACATAAAGTTAGGATTTTTAGACTTTTCCCAAAAAGTCAAAAAAAAAAAAAACAACCCAACTCAGAGCTCTACCGGGGCCTTTTCTCTAGAATCCGCCTCCAAATCAATCGTATCTAACCAAAATCGACTCGATATCATCAAATAATGCTAAGGGAATTAATTACAATACATAAAGTTAGGATTTTTAGACTTTTCCCAAAAAGTAAAAAAAAAAAATCAACCCGGGTTGCTTGGTCAAAACTCGAGATTCGGACCAAAACCCATTTATCCATTCACTCCCGATCCCAATTATGAAATTAGTTTCGAAATACGATCCCAAATTGAGGTCTAAATCCCGAATTTTCAAAAAAAAACCCAATTCTTCCTAAATCCATATCTACCATGGATGAACAAAGATTAAGGCTAGAAGTTAATGGGTGATGCTAGAAATGGAAGAAAATGAGTTAAAGTATACTAAGCTATGAATTGGTGATGAATTTTCTCTTCAAAATTGCCTCTAGGCCGAGCTCAAATGGAAAGATGGTAAAAAATGGGTGAAATCCCGTCTTTTAGAAATTTAAATGACTAGGCGTCAGGCGTTCATCGCGTTAGCGAGACACCTTACGCATTCACAAAGGGCATTGCCTAGATGGCTTACGTGATCGCGAATTACTCTACACGTTCGCGATCCTGGGCTCGCGTTCGCGTAGAGTAAGTCCATTTCCCAGCCACCGCCTTTCTAACACTACACGTTCACGATTAAGTGGTCGCGTTAGCGAAGAGCATACCCCCCAGTGCTCCGCGTTCGTGACCATGGTCTCTGTCACGACCCGAAATTTCCCACCGACGGGACCGTGATGGTGCCTAATATTTCACTTGCTAGGCAAGCCAACATTAGAGAATTTACTACAAGTAATAGTCTGAAGAAATACAACAGTCTGAATGAAAGAAACAATAGAACAGAAAAGATAGACGGGGACTTCAATGTCTGTGAACGCCGACAGATCTACCTTGAGTTTCCGGACAGCGGACCAATAGCAAAAATCTCGATCAACCCGAGTCGATATCAAAATTTGCACAGAAAGTGTAGAGTGCAATATCAGTACTACTGACCCCATGTACTGGTAAGTGTCGAGCCTAACCTCGACGAAGTAATGACGAGGCTAAGGCAAGGCACCTACGAATCAACCTGTACAATTTAACAGAGTATATACAAATAGCAGAAATGAAAAACTAGACAGAAAATATCGGGAGGGGAACATACTGAGGGGAATACGAGATAAAGAACTACAACAAAATGATCACCGGAGCAGTCAATATACCATGAATCAACAGGAATAGTGAATATAGTAAGGAAAAATGCACGGCATCACCCTTCGTGCTTTTACTCTCAATCTCACCATAAAATCAATAGATTTAAATCACCTATGAGGTAAATTCCCTCTTACAAGGTTAGACAAGAGACTTACTTTGTCTCAAAGTCCACAACGCCGCGTTAAAGTCTCAATTCGATGCCGAAAAATCCAAAACTATCCAAATGTTATACAAAACAATAAATACATGTTCAATAATTGGAAACTAGACTATTAAATTAATTACCCGACCCAAAATGGTAAAATTCCTAAATTTTACCCCGGAGCCACGTGCCGGGATTCAAGAAATTTTCAGAGGAAATCGTTACCCATAATCTCAAGAACTCAAATATATAATTTCCATCCAATTTCATAACCATTTTCGTGGTTAAAATCTCATTTTTATCAAAACCTAGGTTTTTATCTAACCATTGATTTCTACGATTTACAGGTTATAATCTACCCATAATCTATGTATTTAAATTAAAGTGTGTAAAATTAACTTACCTTCAAGTTACAAGTTGAAATCCCCTCTCAAAAAGCTCCAAAATCGCCCAAATATAGAGGAAATACTGGCTAAAATGACTAACCCTCACCCCTTTTAACATTATGACCAACAGCCTTTTTCGCACCTACGGAGGTACAACCGCACCTGCGAAAAAAGCCTCGCAGGTGCGAGATTTTCCTTCTTGTCCTAGCACCGCACCTGCGGACAAATGGGTCATTTCTGCGCTACCGTAGGTGCGTCCAGGCGTCCGCTTCTGCGCAAATGCTCACACCTGCAAATTCCTTCTCGCACTTGCGTGCTCGTAGGTGCGCCCAAGAATTATGCACCTGTGGTGCATGGTCTTCCCTCCCCCTCTTCGCACCTGCGACTCTTGGTTCGTACCTGCAAGCTCGCACCTGCGACTGGCCATGCGCAGGTGTGATCGCACCAAAAGCTGAAAGCTGAAAGCTTTTCTCCTAAATTCAAACTTGGTCCGAGCCTCGCCCGGTTAACACTCGAGGCCCCCGGGGCCTGCCCGAACATACTGACAAGTTTGAAATCATGAAAGGGACTCGCTCGAACCTTTGGAACGTGTAAAAAAATATCAAAACTAAGAATCATACCTCAAACCAAATGATTCAACTTAGAATTACAAAATTCTTTAAACTTACTCTGAACGCACCGAAACATACTTAAACTACTCGGAATGACACCAAATTTTGCGTGCAAGTCTTAAATCACCATATGAAACTATTATTAGGCTCGAAATTTCAAAAAGACCTCGATTACTCCAAAACCTACTCCAAACCAAATTTAAAGAACCTTAAAACCTTCATATAGCTAGTTTTCACTATCAAGCCTTGAAATGCTCCCGGTTTGTCCAAAACCTGATTCGAACATATGCTCAAATCCAAAATCGTCATAAGGACCTATTAGAACTATCAAATCCCAATTCCAAGGTCATTTTCTAAAAATATTGACCGAAGTCAAACTTGGCCTTTTAAAACCAAACTAAGGAACTAAGTGTTCCGATTTTAACCCGAACAGTTCTAAATCCCAAACCAACCATCCCCGCGAGTCATAAATTTATAAAATCACATATGGGGAGTTTTATCTAAGGGAATATGGTTCTAAAAGTCAAAATGATTGGTTGGGTCGTTACAAATATTGTTCATTAGGTCGTTTCTGATGGGCCCACAAAATTTTTGGCGATTCGGAGCCCGTCATCCGAATTCATAAAGATGGTCTGAACATTTGCACACGAAAAATTGGAAATAATCTTAATTTTTATTTTATGGCTTTAAAATTCCAAAACAACGAGGAACGATCATGGAAAAGTAACGACTATTGATCATTAGGTCATTTTTGATGGTCCCACAAAATTATAGGCAATTCGGAGCCCGTCACCCGAATTCGTAAAAATGGCGTGGACATTAGTAAACGAAAAATAAGAAATCATCATCAATTCCTGTTTATGGCCCAAAATGCCAAAAACAAGGAATAGTCATGGCGTAACAATGAATATTATTTATTAGATCTTTTCTAATGGGATCACAAAATATTTTTAGGCGATTTGGAGCCCGTTCAGAATTCCTATTATATGGCCCTAAAACGCCAAAGAATGAGGAACAATAATGGTGAAATGATGACTATTGTTCATTAGGTCATTTCTGATGGCCCCACAAAATGTTAGGCGATCCAAAGCCCATTTCCTGAATTCATGAAGATGGCGTGGATATTAGCATACAAAAAATTTAAAATCATCTTGAATTCGTGCTTTATAGCCATAAAATGCAAAAAACTGAAAAAAAAGAATTGTCATGGCAAAGCAATGACTATTGTTCATTAGGTCGTTTCTGATAAGCCCATAAAATTATAGGCAATTCAGACCCCATCGCCCGAATTCATGAAGATGGAATGGACATTAGTACACGAAAAATCAGAAATCATCTTGAATTCACGATTTTTCTCCCTAAAACGCCAAAAAATAAAGAACGGTCATGGCGAAGCAACGACTATTTTTCATTAGATCTTTCCAAATGGAACAACATAATTTGAGGCGACTCAAAGCCCCTCACTTGAATTCATGAAGATGGCGTGGATATTAGTATACGAAAAATCAAAATCGTCCTGAATTCCTGTTATACGGCCCAAAAATGCCAAACCCCAAGAAACGGTCATGTGAAAACTATGACTATTTTTATTAGATCATTTCTGATGGACTCTCGAAATCTTAGGCAATTCGGAGCCTGTTGCCCGAATTCACAAAAATGGCGTGGATATTAGCAGACGAAAAATAAAAAATAGTCCTGAATTCATGTTTTACGGTCCTAAAATGCTAAAAATGAGGAACAATCATGGCGAAGAAATGACTATTATTCATAGCTCGTCCCACGAATTCATGACGATGGCGTGGACATTATTATATGAAAATCATCCTGAATTCCTATTTTATGGCCCTAAAACTCTAAAAGAATGAGGAACAATCATGATTAACCATGACTATTATTCATTAGGTCGTTTCAAAGCCCGTCGCCCGAATTCATAAAAATGGTGTGGACAATAGAATATAAAAAATTAAAAATTATTCTGAATTCCTGTTTTATGGTCGTAAAACACCAAAAACTAAGGAACAATCATGATGAAGCTATGACAATTGTTCACTAGGTCGTTTGTAATGGGTTCAAAAAAGTTTTGGTAATTCGGAGCCCATCGTTTGAATTCATGAATATGGCATGGACATTAGCATGCGAAAAATTAGAAATCATACTGAATTGTTATTGTATGGCGCTAAAATTCCAAAAACAAAAAGGAACAGTCATGGTAAAGCGATAATTATTGTTCATTAGCTCATTTCTAATGGAACCACAAATATTTAGGTGATTCGGAGTCTATTTCATGAATTCATGAAGATGGCGCAGACATTAGTACACGCGAAATCTAAAATCGTCTTGAATTTTGTTTTATGGACCTAAAATGCCAAACAATAAAGAATTGTCATGACGTATGGATGACTATTATTCATTAGGTCATTTTTGTTGGCCCATAAAATTTTAGGGGATCGTAGCCCGTCGCTCGAATTCATGAAGATGGCATGAATATTACAACAACAACTAAAACAACAACAACAACAACCCGGTATAATCTCACTAGTTGGGTCTGAGGAGGGTAGTATGTACGCAGACCTTACCCCTTCCCTGGGGTCGAGAGGTTGTTTCCGATAGACCCTCAGCTCTATCCCTCCAAGAATTCCCCACCCTTCTCTTGTGGTGACTCGAACTCACAACCTCTTGGTTGAAAGTGGATATTAGTACACGATATGAATGGAATATTAGTACACGATAAATTCGAAATCATACTCAATTCTTACTTTATGGCTCTAAAATGCCAAAATATGAGGAACATTCACGGCGAAGAGATAACTATTGTTTATTAGGTCATTTATGATGGGACCACAAATTTTTAGGCGATACAGAGCTCGTCTTCCAAATTCATAAAGTTGGTGTGGAGATTAGCACACGAAAATTTTTAAATCATCATAAATTCCTATTTCATGTCCCTAAAATGCCAAAATATGAGGTACGGCCATGGCGAACTATGAATATTGTTCATTAAGTGGTTTCTGATAGGCCCAAAATATTTTAGGTGATTCGGAACGTGTTGCCTGAATTCATGAATATGGCATGGATAATAGCATACAAAAAATCAAAAATCGTTCTGAATTCCTGTTTTATGGTCTTAAAACACTAAAAATGAGGAACAATCATGGCAAAGCTATGAGTGTTGTTCATTAGGTTGCTTGTGATGGGTTCACAAAATTTTAGGCAATTCATAGCCCGTCGTCCGAATTCTTGGAGATGGCGTAGACTAATGCACACGAAAAATTAGAAATCATACTGAATTCTTATTTTATCGTCCTAAAATGCCAAAAGAATGAGGAACAGTCATGGCGAAATAATGACTATTATTCATTAGCTCATTTTTATGGGTACACAAATCTTTACGTTATTCAGAACCCGTTTCCCGAATTCATGAAGATGGCGTGGATAACACACGAAAATTTTGAAATCATCTTCAATTCCTATTTTATGGCTCTAAAACGCCAAAAGTGAGGTACGGTCAAGGCGAAGTAATGACTATTATTCATTAGGTCACCTCTCATGGTCCCACAAAATATTAGAGGATTCAGATCACGTTAGAAAGCCAAATTTATAAAAAATTGCATGAAATCGGTATTGCAGTAACTACCTATAAAATAAAAAGAGCTTCGGATAAATACGCCGCTACTTTAATAGTTTCAGGATTTACTGGAATGTTAAAAAATTGGTGGGATAATTATCTTACAGAAGTAAACAGAAATCAAATCCTAGGAGCTACTACAATAGCAACTGTAATAAAAACTGAATCAGGAGTACAAGTTGCAGAACAAGAAGCTAGAGAAGGTGCAATATGTATGTGCGGATAAAATTCTATTAAAGTACTTACTAATGACTCTAAAGAAGTATTATTTGATATTATTAATCACATAGATGATGAAGATATTAAAACAAAATACATAAAAGAATTAAAAAATATCATTATTAATCAGAAAGAAAATCATCATAAAATAGAACCCTTTAATATGAAAGAGGTTATGAATAGATTTTCAGTCAAAGATGATAAACCTACTATTCAACATCTCCAAACAGGTAAGATTGTCATAAGGGATTAGACCGTTAAATCTATCTTTCATTTTAGTTCTTACCTTTTCGGCAAATAATCTAGGTAGACCACTGATAAATCTTTCTTTCCAAAAAGCACTACCGCAGTCTTCTCTGATCATTACTTTTTCTATAAACATATCTTTATACCATCTAAAATCCGTTAATTTTGGACAGTTAAGATTGTTAAGAAGTTCTAAACTCCTATCTTGGAAAAGTTTTGGTTCTCCAATGAAGTGTTTAGCAATATAGTAAATTAAAGTTGCAGAAGGCCTATGCAGAAGATGAATAATAATTGAAAATAATAAAGACAAACGACTCTTCAAAAAAGAAGGAGTCATCTGATAATGACTACCACAAGAAGACAAACACAGTATTTGCCTCTTCAAAAAGACAACAGACGACCCTTCAGTAAAGCAACAGACAACAAACTGAGATCGTCCAATTATGTTAATCCACCCTTAGAAGAAATTCTTATACCTGCCCAAAGCGAAGTAATCACAGCTTCCCCTTTTAAAAGAGAAAGTGTTCATACTGATAGTGGACCTACTAACAAAGATATTAATAAAATAATTGTGCAGAATAATTACACAAATAATTTATTACATGTAGTATCAAATCAGTTAAAAAATACTAATAAATTAGGAATCCCTACAAGATCCATAACAACTTCTAAAATTGAAACACATCCTACAATAAAACTTCCTGAATACTCTAAAGAGAAGTTTCCAGAATTAGAAGAAAAATTCAATTTTTTAGATAAACTTCTGGAACAAATCGAGGAAAGACTCAAAACAAAATTAGTAATCTCTAAACCAGAAACTATCCTAAATCAGGCTAGTACTAGCAATAATAATAAAACCATAGAACTTCATAATTTAATTACAAAATTAAGCTCTATTGAAAAAGATTATAATGATTTAAGAGCAAAAGAAGATTTCCCTGGTAAAAAGGAAAAACTCGAATTTCTTATACAATGCTCCAAAGAAACTTCCGAAAAAATTAGTAAAATAAAAACAGTTTCGACAATTTATAAAACAAATTCCATCATTACAAATGTGGGCTTTTGATAGTTTATAATCTATCTTTAATTTTTCTCCTGTGGCGGAATATAATTTTGTAGTATTTTTTCAAAGTATTTGGTTGGTATTATTCCTTCCATTATGCAGTTTCTATCTGCACCTGAGTCTAATAATGCTAATTTATTAATCGTAATATCTTTTACCTTTAAGGTAATAGGAATATGATAACTATGGGCTCTTACCTTAGTAATTTTTGCCACTGCTGTATCGCTAGCTAATTCTTCATTAATTTTTGAATTGTCATCTTCTGTGAAGTATTCACCTTAGATACTTCTATACTGTTCATTTCTGCATAGGTTTACTGTTTATCTTCTTTAAAGCTTCTGATCTTACTAGGTTACTGTTCTATGTTCATAGTGTGAGGGATCCTTGTAGGATGTCGATTAAACCTTATTAAACTGCCGTCAGTTGCCGTCGTCCATAGGCTAGGGTGTGCCGCGAGAGACAGGACACAACAGGACACAGTTAACACGTTTAATCCCCAACCCCTAAGATAACTTAGAGCTAAGAACATAACCAAGAATGATCTGAAGTTAAAAGGAAGATAATTAGTAAACACTATACAATTAAGAACACTATAGAATTATCAAGAAGACTATTACATGATAAGATAACAGAGATAGTAGACTTACTCCTTAAAGATACTATACCTCTTTTATACTAACTATTTTGAAAATCTTTTCAAATGAAAAACCATCCTACTTTTAATAAAATAAGATTAATGAATCAAGGCAGATGGAGAATCCTAAAAGGATTAAGAAAAATTAATAAGAAAATTTTTCGTGCTGAGTACAATATTGAAATTTATAAAGAACTTGTATTTATTGAACCAAGAAAACAAAGTTTAGAAGAAATTTCTGAAGTTTTAAAAACTTTAGTACAAAAACTGTATGTTTATAAAAGTAGAAGATTTTATATTCTTCTGAATTTAAAAGCAATAAATATTTGTATTAAAAGAGATACAACTATCTTATTATGAATAATTCAGATAAAAATAAAATTTTGAATGATATAAACCAATCTCTGGCATTAACAAATATTGCCAAAATAGAAAATGATTTACAAAATTGGAGTATTCATAGAGAATCCTACAGTACTATTTATCATACTGGTAAGTTTGATTTTATAAAAAATTATAACATCAAAACTTGTGAATCTACTATTGCCATCAATAACTCGATAGAAACAATCAAGTTATTAGCTGCACAGGATATTCAACATTACAGAAAGAAATTCAATTTCCTTCATATCGGATTAGTACAAGTGGCAATCAAACCTTTATACAGATTAGGTTTAGACACCCCTCTCTATCTCTTACTAAGAGATGACAGACTTCTTAACTTTGATGATTCTTTGTTAGGAGTTTTACAAAGTAACTTAGCCCAAGGCCCAGTATACTTTAATTATTATCCAAACTATTCAGTTGACATAAATGACCAAAATATTTTGGATACATTAACTCTTAATATAAAAACTAAAATTATGAACAGCAAAGTTAATACTAGAGAAATAGCTGTAATATATAGAGTCTATTACAGACTAATGAAAACTACTTTAGCCCCAAAAGCTAAAATCGAAAGTAATAAAGGAGTTACTATGCTCATGGAAGCAAACCAAGAACATAGTAATACCTTTGTCCCAAGAATGATTCAGTGGGACGAAATTCTTTCAAAAGACGAATGGAGTTTTGAAGCCATTACCCAACCAAAGTATGAACCTGAAAGTTCATATATTGAACAAGTCATTCAATACCCTTCTGGAGCCATAGACTTAAAGTTCTTAAGTCCAGGTTCAGCTAGTGGAACTTCTTCAAGTAGAAGAATGTCTTTCACTAGGCCTACTTCCTCTAAAGACAACAAACGTGACGAAGAATTAATTGAAGAAATTGATACAAAACTTAAGGGAGTAGACTTTAATAAAACTGTTCCCAGAGTTATTTATCAGAATAGACCCTTTGTTACTACTCCAAAAAGTCCAACTGCTGAAACAGTTAATCAATTAACAGTAATCAGAGCCGATGACTTTGAAATTGATTGGAAGAGTCTAGATGCTCACTGGTTACATCCCAACAATATTATCAATTGAGAATAGTATGCAGATATACCATTAAGAGAATCTTAAGTTTTATCTTTAAAACAGATAAAATAAATGCGGAATTGAATAGTAAAGACAGAAACACTTACTTGTTAAAAGCTTTATTCAAACATAATAGAACATTTTACAGAGGGAAAGAAAAGATAGGGAAATTTTTGGGAAATTTTCCGATGATGTCTATTACATTTTGAAAGTCTTATATAGACTTTCAGAATTCTATTGAGTTGATCTCAATCGTCTAAATGGACGATCTCAGTTTGCTGTCTGTTGCTTTACTGAAGGGTCGTCTGTTGTCTTTTTGAAGAGGCAAATACTGTGTTTGTCTTCTTGTGGTAGTCATTATCAGATGACTCCTTCTTTTTTGAAGAGTCGTTTGTCTTTATTATTTTCAATTATTATTCATCTTCTGCATAGGCCTGGTAAGCTTGGGCTATTCCGTGTGGGTCCTCCATGTCCCCATTATCTTGGTTTTCTATTGAGGAAGATGCTGATACTGTGTCTAACATAGCCTGTACTTCTACTAGGCTTGCTATTTCAATGTTTGCTAAGACTTCTAGGAGTCTCTTTTTTAATTCTGCCTGTGAACTGGTAGATCCGCTCCTGCTGGCTGGTTTGGGTTTCTTCATTTCTCTTGATTCAGGAACCCATCCTTTAATATTTGGTATCTTAACTAAATATTGAATTAGTTCGATTTGTTCTATTTCGAACGTCCAACTAATAACAAAAGAAATCCTTTTTGCAAAGTAGTATTTGCAAATCTTAATGTGGTCTGGTAGGGTAGAGATTTCCTGTTCTTTCTGGAATCTCTCATAATGAATATGGAAGCTTTGAGGCATCGATTGCTCTGTTCCTCCGAATGCTTTCCACCAATCATAGAACCATCTTGGTATGATTGACTTCGCTGCTTGTTCACTGTATTTTACGAACCATGTATGAGAATCCGGGCATAGGTACATAAAGTTATACCATGCGTCCATGTAATCTTTGAAATTATATGTTTGAGGTCTGAATTGTATAGAGAGCACAATCGGGGTGTGCAAATGATCCATTCCCCATTCAAAGGGGCTCATAATTTTATGAATGATAAATCTAGAATACCGAATACTGTCAGAGTCTTTGTCATCTCTGAGGGTATGCTCAAAACTGACTGAACCTGTATCTGTAAGAATAAATTCATAATACCTTCTTAACTTTAGAGGGTTACTTGTTTCAACATAGTTCCTGTTTGTGTAACAGGGTCTAATCAAATCTTGTTTGTCGAAGTTTTCGTAACCTTTGTCCAATGCTATCACTTTGATTGGTGCTTTGGAGATTATTTCAAATGTTTCTTTCTCTTGAGAAACTGGTTTTTTACCTTCCTTTTTGGATGGTGTCTCTGGCTTGACTGCTTGTGCGAATGACTCTGGGGTTTTCATTTCATAATCTGAACTGGTGAGTGTTTTACCAGTTTGGCTTGTTGAGGCTTTCGAAGAAGCTTGTTGGAATGGTCCTTCTACCTATGGAATAGTACCAAGGACTTTCATTGTAGCTGATTTATTTGTAGTGGGAACTCTCGGAGGGGTTACCATTATATTTAGAGGTGGTCTCACGGGTAAGGGGGATAATAATCTGCTAGTGCAGAATATCTGTTTTCTCTCTTTATGAGGCCCTGAAGGGACCTTTCTGGTACGGTCTCATTTTTTCCATGTAGGAATTCCCTGGTTAGAAAGTCGGGTAAAGAATTTTCTTCTCCTTTAATAAACTCAATTTGAAAATCAAAACTAGATAATAGTGCTTGCCATCTGGCAAAGATCTGTTTTGAAATGAGGTTTTTAACATCTTTTTGTAAAATCTCTTTAGCTGACTTACAATCAACTCTTAATAAAAATTCTTTGTTTATTAAGTCGTCTTGGAACTTTGTAATACATAGTACTATAGACAAAATCTCTTTTTTGACTGTACTATAGTTTTTCTGAGCCGAATTCCAAATTCCGGAAATGAAACGAACTAATTGTTCTGAAGAGTTCAAAGAGACTCTTTGTTTGAGAATACCACCATACCCTTCATCAGAAGCGTCAGTTTCAACTATCATGAATGCTTCAGGATTAGGAATACCTAGACAAGGAAGTTTTTGAACAATAGATTTGACTCTTTTGACAGTGTCAGTTTGTTCTTGACTCCATGGAACTGGATTCTTTCTGAGACGTTTATATAGTGGTTCGCAGATTTTCCTAATATCAGGAATGATGTCTGCTACGTAATTAAGGCTTCCTAAGAAACTTTGTAATTGTGTTTTATCTAAGATTTCATCCGAAAATTTGGAGGAGAACTCAATGGCTCTACAGATTGGTTTGTAAATGCCTTGGTATAGATCATGTCCTAAGAATCTGATAATTGTTTGAAATAATCTAATCTTCTTAGCACTCACTACTAGTCCATTATGTTTTACAACTTTAAAGAATGTATTTAAATGTTTAAAGTGAGATTCTATATCTTCAGAAAATATTAAAACATCGTCAATGTAAACAATTGACATATTACTGTATGGATTGAATATGTTATTCATAATTCTTTGAAATTCTGATGGGGCATTTTTTAACCCGAAAGGCATTACGTTCCATTCATATTGTCCAAAGGGGATATTGAAAGCAGTTTTATATTTATCCTTTTCGCTAATTTGAATTTGCCAAAATCCTGACTTCATGTCAAATTTGCTATAAATATTTGCTTTATAAGTCCTTTTTAGTAAGTCTCTTTTATTAGGTATTGGGTACCTAATTCATTGTAAAACCTTGTTAAGTGGTTTATAATTAATGACTAACCTGGGAGCTCCTCTTTCCTTTTCTTCACTTTTATTAACAAAAAAAGCTGCACAACTCCAAGGTGATTTAGAGGGTCTGATGATCTTCTTTTTAAGGAGATCGTTTATTTCATTTTTACAAACTTCCATGAGTTCATGATTCATCTGAATAGGTCTAGCCTTTGTGGGTATAACTTGTTCGGTAAATTCATTAATATAAGGGAGTTCGACTACATGCCTTTTCCTTTCCCAGAAGGCATTAGGTAATTCTGAACAAACTTCAAGTTCGAGTTTTTCTTGGAAATTTTTAATCCTTTCCTCCATTCCCGGGTTTTTTAAAGTTTGTTCAATTTTGTGAACTTTTATATCATTTTTTAAATAATTTACCTGATTTGAAAGTAGGTTTATTTTAAAAATAGTCTTTGATTTGAGGAAGTCACTTTCCTCTTTGGAGATAGAATTAAGATAAGGGAATTTTATTTCCTTTCCTAATATTGTGGTACAAATAGCTTCTAAATTATCATGAAATGGTTTAATCTGAGTTATAAAAGGTATACCTAGGATAATTTCTTCATTTATATCCCTTGTTACCGCAAAATCATTTATAAAACAAATTCCATCATTATAAATGTGGGCTTTTGATAGTTTATAATCTATCTTTAATTTTTCTCCTGTGGCGGAATATAATTTTGTAGTACTTTTTTCAAAGTATTTGGTTGGTATTATTCCTTCCATTATGCAGTTTCTATCTGCACCTGAGTCTAATAATGCTAATTTATTAATCGTAATATCTTTTACCTTTAAGGTAATAGGAATATGATAACTATGGGCTCTTACCTTAGTAATTTTTGCCACTGCTGTACCGCTAGCTGATTCTTCATTAATTTTTGAATTGTCATCTTCTGTGAAGTATTCACCAATAATTTCTTTTTTGTTGGCTGCTTGTAATACTTCATTAGTAAGATTTTCCATTTCTATTTTGTCAAGTCTAAGCTTAACCATTTTTATTTCATCTTTTACAGATTTTAATTCTGTTTGGAGATGTTGAATAGTAGGTTTATCATCTTTGACTGAAAATCTATTCATAACCTCTTTCATATTAAAGGGTTCTATTTTATGATGATTTTCTTTCTGATTAATAATGATATTTTTTAATTCTTTTAAGTATTTTGTTTTAATATCTTCATCATCTATGTGATTAATAATATCAAATAATACTTCTTTAGAGTCATTAGTAAGTACTTTAATAGAATTTTGTCCGCACATACATATTGCACCAGTGCAGTTACAGTTATCTTCTTGAGAGCTACTGCTACTGTCTGAGCTATATGCCATGTTTATCATTTCATTGTCGCTGTCAGAATAGCTTTCATCTGATGACGACGATGATGTGCTGTTTTCATTTTGTTCAAGAATAGCAAATAGCTTTTCTTTAATGTTTTCATCAAGTTCTAAGGTATTGACCTTATTCTTTTTCTTGTTGGTAACTGGGCATTCATTTGCTCTGTGCCCTGTCTTACCACATGACCAACATTTATCACCATGTTCTTTTTTAGAACGTCTTTTAAATCTTTTTTTCTTAGGAGTTCCTTTCCTTTTTTCTTTACGCTTATAGCATTTTTTTATTTTTTCAGAAGATTTTTTTTGTTGTTTTGCTCTTTTAGATGGAGCAGCAATTGTTTTAAAACCGAAGTCTTGGCAGAAACTTCCTAATTCTGTTTTGGATTGAAGTCTGTCTTTTTTAATAAGGCTTTTAAGTTTTAGGTCTGTACATAAGTCAAGACCGGTAACATTAATAAAGCTGATTAAATCCCCATAAGTAAGATTGTCATAAGGGATTAGACCGTTAAATCTATCTTTCATTTTAGTTCTTACCTTTTCGGCAAATAATCTAGGTAGACCACTGATAAATCTTTCTTTCCAGAAAGCACTACCGCAGTCTTCTCTGATCATTACTTTTTCTATAAACATATCTTTATACCATCTAAAATCCGTTAATTTTGGACAGTTAAGATTGTTAAGAAGTTCTAAACTCCTATCTTGGAAAAGTTTTAGTTCTCCAATGAAGTATTTAGCAATACAGTAGATTAAAGTTGCGGAAGCATCTTTTCTAGCTTCTTGTTCTGCAACTTGTACTCCTGATTCAGTTTTTATTACAGTTGCTATTGTAGTAGCTCCTAGGATTTGATTTCTGTTTACTTCTGTAAGATAATTATCCCACCAATTTTTTAACATTCCAGTAAATCCTGAAACTATTAAAGTAGCGGCGTATTTATCCGAAGCTCTTTTCATTTTATAGGTAGTTACTGCAATACCGATTTCATGCAATTTTTTATAAATTTGGCTTTCTGCCAGTCCATCTATGTTCTATTCAGTGATTCCAGTTCCTTCATGACTAGAACTGGTTAGATAGATATCTTCTTCAAATTGAACATCTGGGAAAGATGCTCTTCCATAGTAATTCTTTTTATTAGAATGTCTTGGATCATTAGTAATTCTATTGATTTCAGAATCAAGGGATTTGATTGTGGAAACTGTTTTTATATTACTAATTTTTTCGGAAGTTTCTTTGGAGCATTGTATAAGAAATTCGAGTTTTTCCTTTTTACCAGGGAAATCTTCTTTTGCTTTTAAATCATTATAATCTTTTTCAATAGAGCTTAATTTTTTTTATTAAATTATGAAGTTCTATGGTTTTATTATTATTGCTAGTACTAGCCTGATTTAGGATAGTTTCTGGTTTAGAGATTACTAATTTTGTTTTGAGTCTTTCCTCGATTTGTTCCAGAAGTTTATCTGAAAAATCGAATTTTTCTTCTAATTTTGGAAACTTCTCTTTAGAGTATTCAGGAAGTTTTATTGTAGGATGTATTTCAATTTTAAAAGTTGTTATGGATCTTGTAGGGATTCCTAATTTATTAGTACTTTTTAACTGATTTGATACTACATGTAATAAATTATTTGTGTAATTATTCTGCACAATTATTTTATTAATATCTTTGTTAGTAGGTCCACTATTAGTATGAACACTTTCTCTTTTAAAAGGGGAAGCTGTGATTACTTCGCTTTGGACAGGTATAAGAATTTCTTCTAAGGGTGGATTAACATCTTCTATTATACCTTTATTTTTGGTATACCATTTATTAACAATCATTTTTAAAGACTCCTTTTGATTTGGAATCTGTCCTGTTATTTCAAACCATTTAAAGAATTCAATATCACATTTGATTCTTTTTAAGTCTTTAATCCATTTATCTTTAAAAGATAATCTTTGTTTTAAAGAATAAGTATCTACATACCATTCTCGATTGATAATATTATTGGGATGTAACCACTGAGCATCTAGACTTTTCCAATCAATTTTGTAGTCATCGGCTCTGATTACTGTTAATTGATCAACTGTTTCAGCAGTTGGACTTTTTGGAGTAGTAACAAAGGGTCTATTCTGATAAATAACTTTGGGAACAGTTTTATTAAAGTCTACTCCCTTATGTTTTGTATCAATTTCTTCAATTAATTCTTCGTCACTTTTGTTGTCTTTAGAGGAAGTAGGCCTAGTGAAAGACATTCTTCTACTTGAAGAAGTTCCACTAGCTGAACCTGGACTTAAGAACTTTAAGTCTATGTCTCCAGAAGGGTATTGAACTTTGGGTAATGGCTTCAAAACTCCATTCGTCTTTTGAAAGAATTTCGTCCCACTGAATCATTCTTGGGACAAAGGTATTACTATGTTCTTGGTTTGCTTCCATGAGCATAGTAACTCCTTTATTACTTTCGATTTTAGCTTTTGGGGCTAAAGTAGTTTTCATTAGTCTGTAATAGACTCTATATATTACAGCTATTTCTCTAGTATTAACTTTGCTGTTCATAATTTTAGTTTTTATATTAAGAGTTAATGTATCCAAAATATTTTGGTCATTTATGTCAACTGAATAGTTTGGATAACAATTAAAGTATACTGGGCCTTGGGCTAAGTTACTTTGTAAAACTCCTAACAAAGAATCATCAAAGTTAAGAAGTCTGTCATCTCTTAGTAAGAGACAGAGCGGGGTGTCTAAACCTAATCTGTATAAAGGTTTGACTGCCATTTGTACTAATTCGATATGAAGGAAATTGAATTTTTTTCTGTAATGTTGAATATCCTGTGCAGCTAATAACTTGATTGTTTCTATCGAGTTATTGATGGCAATAGTAGATTCACAAGTTTTGATGTTATAATTTTTTATAAAATCAAACTTACCAGTATGATAAATAGTACTGTAGGATTCTCTAGGAATACTCTAATTTTGTAAATCATTTTCTATTTTGGCAATATTTGTTAATGCCAGAGATTGGTTTATATCATTCAAAATTTTGTTTTTATCTGAATTATTCATAATAAGATAGTTGTATCTCTTTTAATACAAATATTTATTGCTTTTAAATTCAGAAGAATATAAAATCTTCTACTTTTATAAACATACAGTTTTTGTACTAAAGTTTTTAAAACTTCAAAAATTTCTTCTAAACTTTGTTTTCTTGGTTCAATAAATACAAGTTCTTTATAAATTTCAATATTGTACTCAGCACGAAAAATTTTCTTATTAATTTTTCTTAATCCTTTTAGGATTCTCCATCTGCCTTGATTCATTAATCTTATTTTATTAAAAGTAGGATGGTTTTTCATTTGAAAAGATTTTCAAAATAGTCAGTATAAAAGAGGTATACTATCTTTAAGGAGTAAGTCTACTATCTCTGTTATCTTATCATGTAATAGTCTTCTTGATAATTCTATAGTGTTCTTAACTGTATAGTGTTTACTAATTATATTCCTTTTAACTTCCTTTTAACTGTATAGTGTTCTTAACTGTATGGACGACGGCAACTGACGGCAGTTTAATAAGGTTTAATCGACATCCTGCAAGGATCCCTCACACTATGAACATAGAACAGTAACCTAGTAAGATCAGAAGCTTTAAAGAAGATAAACAGTAAACCTATGCAGAAATGAACAGTATAGAAGTATCTAAGAGGTATAACATGAACAGGATAACAAGATTTCGACGAACCCTAAAGACAGTATAATAGGTTTAGCCTAACATGCTTAACATGGCTAGAATGACTTGTTCAATAGTCTGAAAGAAATACAACTGTCTTATCTTTTCCCTGTAGGAATTCCCTGGTTAGAAAGTCGGGTAAAGAATTTTCTTCTCCTTTAATAAACTCAATTTGAAAATCAAAACTAGATAATAGTGCTTGCCATCTGGCAAAGATCTGTTTTGAAATGAGGTTTTTAACATCTTTTTATAAAATCTCTTTAGCTGACTTACAATCAACTCTTAATAAAAATTCTTTGTTTATTAAGTCGTCTTGGAACTTTGTAATACATAGTACTATAGACAAAATCTCTTTTTTGACTGTACTATAGTTTTTTTGAGCCGAATTCCAAATTCCGAAAGTGAAATGAACTAATTGTTCTGAAGAGTTCAAAGAGACTCTTTGTTTGAGAATACCACCATACCCTTCATCAGAAGCGTCAGTTTCAACTATCATGAATGCCTCAGGATTAGGAATACCTAGACAAGGAAGTTTTTGAACAATAGATTTGACTCTTTTGACAGTGTCAGTTTGTTCTTGACTCCATGGAACTGGATTTTTTCTGAGACGTTTATATAGTGGTTTACAGATTTTCCTAATATCAGGAATGAAGTCTGCTACGTATACCAAGTCTATTATTCCTTAGTTCGTTTCTGATAGGCCAGCAAGATTTTAGGCGATCGGGATCAATTCACCTGGACCCATACAGATGGCATGGGTTATAGCACACGAAAATCTAGGAACTAAGCGAAATTATAGTTTTATGGTCCTAAATTGCCAAAAAATATAGAACGGTCATGGCGAGGCGATAACTATTATTCCTTAGGTCATTTTTGATGGGACGGTAAAATCTTAAGCGATTTGGGTCTGGTCGCCCTGACCCATGCAGATGGCGTGGGCTATAGCATACAAAAATCTAAGAATTGAGCAGAATTCCAGTTTTATGGCCCTAAAATGCCAAAAAACGAGGAACGGTCATGGAGAGGCAATGCCTATTGTTATATAGGTCATTTGTGATAGATCGGCAAAATTTTTGGCGATTCGGATCCGGTTTCCCTGACCCATGCAGCTGGTGTGGGCTATTTCACACGATAATCTAGGAATCGGGGGAAATTCTAGTTTGCCCTAAAAATTCAAAAAACGAGTAATGGTCATGGTGATGCGATGACTATTGTTCCTTATGTAATTTTTTATTGACCGCAAAAATTGTAGGTGATCGGGTTCCGGTCGCCAAAACCCATGCAGATGGCGTGGGCTATAGCACACGAAAATCTAGTAATCAGGTAGAATTCCAGATTTATGACTCTTAAATGCCAAAAAATGAGGAACAGTCATGGCGAGGTGATGACTATTGTTCCTTAGGTTATTTTTTATGGCATTAAAATATTAGGCAATTTGGGTCCGGACCATGCAAATGGCGTGGGCTATAGCTAATGAAAATTCGGGAATCGGGTAGAATTCCAATTTTATGGCCCTAAAATGCCAAAACATGAGGAACGGTAATGGCGAGCCAATGACTATTTTTCCTTGGGTTGTTTTTGATGGGCCGACAAAACTTTAGGCGGTCTAGGTTCGGTTGACCGAACCCATGCAGATGGCATGGGCCATAGCACACAAAAATTTGAGAATCGCGAGGAATTCGAGTTTTATGGCCCTAAAACGCCAAGAAACGAGGAACGATCATGGCCACGCAATGAATATTGTTCCTTGGCTTATTTTTGATGGGCCAGCAAATTTTTAGGTGATTCGTGTCCAGTCGCCTGGACCCATACAGATGGTGTCGGCTATAGCACAAAAAAATGTGGGAATCAGGCGGAATTCTTGGTTTATGGCCCTAAAATGCCAAAAAATGAAGAACAGCTATGGCGAGGAAATGATATGGCTCTTTGGGTCATTTTTTATGGGAGTCAATATTTTAGGTAATCCGGCTCCGATCACCCGGACCCTTGCACATGGTGTGGTCTATACCACACGAAAATTTGGGAATCGAGTGAATTCTAGTTTTATGGTCCTAAAATGTCGAAAAATATAAAACGGTCGTAGCGAGATGGTGACTATTGTTCCTCAAGTCGTTATTGATGGGCCAAAAATTTTTTAAGCGATTCAGGTCCGGTCGCCCATACCCATGCAGATGGCGTGGGTTATAGCACAAGAAAACTTCGAAATCGGGCGGAATTCTAGTTGTCTGGCCCTAAAATTCCAAAAAATGAGGAACGGTCATGGAGAAGCGATGACTATTATTCCTTGGGTCATTTTTCATGGACAGGAAAATTTTTATGCGATCTTGGTTCGTTTAACCGGACCCATGCAGATGGAATACCTGGGAATCGGGCAGAATTCTAGTTTTATGGCCCTAAAATGCTAAAAATGAGGGACGGTCATGGTGAGGAAATGTCTATTGTTCCTTGGATCATTTTTCAAGGGCTGGTAAAAGTTTAGGCTATCTGGGTTCGGTCGCCCTGACCCATATAACACATGAAAATATGGGAATTGAGCGGAATTCGAGTTTTATGGCCCTAAAATGCCAAAAATAAGGAACGGTCATAAAGAGACGATAACTATTGTTCCTTGGATCATTTTGATGGGACGCCAAACTTTTAGGCGATCCGAATCCGTCACTTGGACCCATGCAGATGGTGCGTGTTATAGCACACGAATCTGGGAATAAGGTGAAATTTAAATTTTATGGCCCTAAAATGCCAAAAAATGAGGAATGGTCAGTGCGAGGCGATGACTATTGTACCTTGAGTCATTTTTGATGGTACATCAAAATTTTAGGCGATTCAAGTTCCGTCGCCTGGATCCATACATATAGCGTGGGCTATAGCACACGAAAATCTGGAAATCGAGCGGAATTACAGTTTTATGGCCCCCAAAATGCAAAACAAATGAGCAAAGGACATGGTAAAGTAATGACTATTGTTCCTCAAATTGTTTTTATGGGCGAGTAAAAGTTTAGGTGATCCAGAACCGCCGCCCGGACCCATACAGATAGCGTGGGCTATGCATACAAAAAATTGTGAATTGGGTGGAATTCTAGTTTTATGGGCCCTAAAATGCCAAAATATAAGGAACAATTTTCGCGAGGCAATGACTATTATTCCTTGAGTCATTTTTGATGGGTAGGCAAAATTTTAGGCGATCCAGGTCCGGTCACCCGGAACAATACAAATGTACTGGGCTATAACACACGAAAATATGGGAATCGCACAGAATTCTAGTTTTATAGCCCTAAAATGCCAAAAATGAGGAAATATCACGGTGAGGCAATGACTATTGTTCCTTAGGTCATTTTTGATTGATCGGCAAGACTTTTAGGCGATCTGGGTCTTGTCGCCCAGACCTATGCAGATGATATGGGCATAGCACACGAAAATCTGGGAATCGAGCAAAATTCCAATTTTATGGACCAAACCCGCCAAAAGGCGAGGAACGGTCATGGAGATTCACATCCAATTCTGTTGCATCGTGCAACCCGCTATCATAATATATTCATTTTCAATCCTCTCATATAATTATTTTTAATCAAGTATATATAATGAATTTTAAATAAGTCTATTGCGGCGTGCAATCCGATCCCCCAAATATTGACTTTTAATAAGTGTGTTGCAGCGTGCAACCCGATCCTCCAATATAGACTTTTTAATAAGTCTGTTGCGCCGTGCAACCGGATCCTCCAATATATCCATTTCAATTCTTATAGAAGAAATTTTCCCATTAAATGCAATGATTAATATAAAATTATAAGACAACAAGCATACAATAATTATGATTTAATTATAAAACAAACAATGACAAATAGCAAATTATTACAGAAATTACGGAGAAAATAGGCAGTTTAATATTTAATATGCTAAATGTCAAATAACAATTAAGACACATAATTCAAATAGCATGTAACAATTAATGCAGGAAATCAAGATTAACCACGACACTTACCTCGCTTTGCAAATTCCAATCAATTACTCGACCACGACTTTTCCTTTTAAATTTATCTCCAAAAGCTTCAAATCTATTCACAAACAATTCGATATACTCAAAACGAATCATAGGAATTAATTCCATATGAATTTACAAATTTTTCAGATAAAAATCCAAAATTCATTAAAATATTTGACAGTAGGACCCACGTCTCAAATATCGGAAAATTTTACGAAATTTGAACACCTATTCCGATACGAGTCCAACCATACAAAATTTATCAATTTTCGATGTCAAATGGGCCATCAAATCTTAAATTTTCATTTTTGGAAGATTTTATTAAAAAATTAATTTTTCTTCCATAAATTCACGGATTCATGATATAAATGAATATGAAATCATGAAATATAATCAATATACGATAAGGAACACTTACCCCAATATTTTCCCGTGAAAATTGGCCAATAATCGCCTTACCCGAGCTCAAAAAAGGAAAAGAGTTGAAAATGTGTCGAAACCCCATTTCCTGAACTTAAGTTCTGTTTCTGGGATTTTACTCATCGCGATCACGGAAATTCGTTCACGATCGCGTAGAACAACTTTTGCCCAGTTCATTTTACTCTTCGCGGTCGCGAAGCACATTTTGGCTGCCCAGACTTTTAACTCTACGCGATCGCGTAAATGCTCATGCGATCGCGGAGTATATTTTTCCAGCCTTACACGATCGCGTACTTACTTGTGCGATCGCGTAGCACAATTGGCGTGCCTAGCTTCTACCTTCCTTCCTTCTACACGATCACAGTTGGTCCCTTGCGTTGGCAGTGCATTGGGAGTTTACTTTCCGCGATCGCGTGCCTATCTTCGCGAACGCGAAGGGTAAAACTCACTACTTACAATTTCCTCTTCACAATCGCAGGAATGGCTTCGCGATCGCGAAGCACAATGCACCAGACAACAGTAGAAGCTCAAAAACTAGATTTTATAAGTTCAAAATCATCCCATAGCCTATCCGAAACTCACCTGAGCCCTCGGGGATCCAAACCAAACATGCACACACGTCCTAAAATATCATACGATCTTGCTTGCGCGATCAAATCGCCAAAATAACACCTAGAACTACGAATCGGACACCAAATCAAAGGAAATTTTCAAGAAAACTTTAAAACTTATATTTTTACAACAGGACGTCCTGATCATGTCAAATCAACTCCGATTCTCACCAAATTCGGCAGACAAGTCATAAATATTATAGTGGACCTATACCGAACTCCGGAACCAAAATACGTACCCGAGGCCAATAAATCCAACATCAGTAATTTCTTAAAAATCATTAATTTTTCAAGTGTTGAATTTTTCATCAAAATTCCATATCTCGGGCTAGGGACCTCGAAATTCGATTCCGGGCATACGCCCAAGTTCCAAATTATGATACGGACCTACCGAAATTGTCAAAATACTGATCTAGGTCGGTCTGCTCAAAATATTGACCAAAGTCAACCCAATTGAGTTTTAAAGATCTATTTCAAAATTTAATCCATTTCTCACATAAAAACTTTTCGGAAAATTGTACGGACTGCGCACGCAGGTCGAGGAGTGATAAATGGTACTTTTTGAGGTTTTAGAACATAGAATTACTTATTAAATTTAAATAGAACATTTTGGGTCATCACAATAGCACACGAAAATCTAAGAATCGAGCGGAATTCGAGTTTATGGTCCTAAAATGCCAAATATTGAGGAAGGATCATGGCGAGCGATGACTATTTCTCTTTATGGACGGAAATTTTTTAGGTGATGTAGGTCCGGTCGCTCGAACCCATGCAGATGGTTTGGGCTATGGCATACAAAAATACGGGAATCGCGTGAAATTCCAGTTTAATGGCCCTAAAATGCCAAAGCATGAGGAACGATCATGGTGAGGCAATGAATATTGTTCCTTGGAATGTTTTTGATGGACCGGTAAAATTATAGGCGATCCAGACCCGGTCGCCCGGACCCATGCAGATGGTGTGGGTTTTAGCACACAAAAATGTGAGAATTGGGCAAAATTCAAGTTTTATGGCCCTAAAATGCCAAAAATTGAGAAACAGTTGTGGCGATGCATTGACTATATTTCCCTGGGTCGTTTTTGATAGGCCGGTAAAATTTTAGGCGATCCAGGTCCGGTCATTCCGACCCATGCATATGGCCTGGACTATAGCACACGAAAATCAAGGAATCAGGCAGAATTCCAGTTATATGGCCCTAAAATACCAAAATATGAGGAACGTTTATGGTAAGACAATGACTATTATTCCTTGGGTAATTGTTTATGGTCTGGAAAAAATTTAGGCGATCAAGGTCCGCTCGCCCGGACCATGTGTTAAGCGTAGGCTAGCATACGAAAATTTCGGAATTGGGCGAAATTCTAGTTTTATGGCCTTTAAATTCCAAAAAATAGAAGTGGAAATATTAGGGCGAGGCAATGACTATTGCTCCTTGGGTCGTATATATAAACAGACAAAAGTTTAGGCGATTCGGCTCCGATCACCCGGACTCATGCAGATGGCGTGGGCTATACCACACAAATATTTGGAAAGCGAGCGATATTCTAGTTTTATGGCCCTAAAACGCCAAACATATGAAGTGGTTATGGCACGACAATGACTATTGTTCCTTGGGTTAACTTTGATGGGCCAACAAAATTATAGTTGACCCGTATCCGGAATTCCACTTTTATGGCTCTAAAATGCCAAAAATAAAAAAAGAACAGTGATGTCCAGGAAATGACTTTGTTACTTGGGTCATTTTGGATGGGCCAGCAAACTTTTAGGAGATCCAGGTCCGGTCACCCGGACCCATAAAGATGACATAGGATATAGCACATGAATATCTAAGAATCGGACGAAATTCTAGTTTTATGGCCCTAAAATGTCAAAATATGAGCAACGGTCATGGTGAGGAAATGATTATTTTTTCTTGGGTCATTTTCGATGGATAGGTAAAAGTTTAGGCGATCTGGGTCCGATCGCCCGGACCTATGCATATTGCGTGGGTTATAGCAAATAAAAATCTGAGTTTCGGGTGGAATTCTAGTTTTATGGCCCTAACACGCCAAAAAACAAGTAACAGTCATGGCAAGGAGATGCTTATTATTTCTTGGGTTACTTTTTGATGGACCGGCAAAATTTTAGTTAATCTAGGTCCGGTCACCCAAACCCATGCATGGGCTATAGCATACTAAAATTTGAAAATCGAGCGGAATTTCAGTTTTATGGCCCTAAAACGCCAAAATATGTGAAATGGTCATGTGGAGACGATGATTATTCTTTCTCAGGTCATTTTTTATGGGCCAGCGAATTATTTGCTGATCGGTGTTCGGTCGCACAAACCCTTCCAAATGGCGCTGGCTATGACATATAAAATCTAGGAATCGGGCAAATTTAAGTTTTATAGCCCTAAAAAGCTAAAAACGAGAAACGGTCATGGCGAGGTGATGACTATTGTTCCTTATGTCATTTTTGATAGGCCAACAAAATATTAGGTGATCCAGGTCCGGTCACCCAGACCCATGCAGATGGCGTGGGTTATAACACAAGAAACTCTAGGAATGGGGCGGAATTCCAGATTTATGGCCCTAAAAGCCAAAAAAATGAGGAACGGTAGTGGCGAGATTCTTTTTTTCATTTTTGATGGTCCGATAAAATTTTAGGCTATCCGGGTCCGTTCATCCGGAACCATGCAAATGGCATGGGCTAACATGAAAATTTGGGACTCGGGCAGAATTCCAATTTTATGGCCCTAAAATGCCAAATAATAGGGAACAGTCAAGGTGAGGCAATGACTATTGTTCCTTGGGTAGTTTTTTATGAGCTAGTAATATTTTAGGCAATTCATGTCCGATCGCCCAGATGCATGCAGATGGCGTGGGCTGTAGCACACGAAAATCTGAAAATCTGGAAGAATTCAAGTTTTATGGCCTTAAAGCGCCAAAAGATGAGGAACGGTCATGGCGAGCGACGACTATTGTTCCTTGGGTCACTTTTTATGGGCCGAATTATTTTTAGGCGATCTAGGTCCGGTCGCTCGGACCAATGCAGATGGTTTGGGCTATGCCACACGAAAATACGGGAATCGCGCGAAATTTCAGTTTAATGGCCCTAAAATACCGAAACATGAGGAACGATCATGGTGAGGCAATGAAACATTAAATTTGATCTAGGCCCGGTCGCCCAGACCCATGCAGATGGTGTGGGTTTTAGCACACAA
Organism: Nicotiana tabacum; assembly: GCF_000715075.1. Taxonomy (NCBI): domain Eukaryota; kingdom Viridiplantae; phylum Streptophyta; class Magnoliopsida; order Solanales; family Solanaceae; genus Nicotiana; species Nicotiana tabacum. The sequence continues at coordinate 6,939,265 of NC_134097.1, read as the reverse complement.
AAATGTGAGAATTGGGCAAAATTCAAGTTTTATGGCCCTAAAATGCCAAAAATTGAGAAACACTTGTGGTGATGCATTGACAATATTTCCCTGGGTCATTTTTGATAGGCCGGTAAAATTTTAGGCGATCTGGGTTCGGTCACTCGGATCCATGCATATGGTCTGGACTATAGCACACGAAAATCAGGGAATCGGGCGAAAGTTCAGTTATATGGCCCTATAATGACCAAATATGAGGAACAATTATGGTAATACAATGACTATTGTTCCTTGGGTAATTGTTTATGGTCTGGCAAAATTTTAGGCGATCAAGGTCCGCTCGCCTAGACCCATGTGTTAGACGTGGGCTAGCATACAAAAATTACGGAATTGGGCGAAATTCCAGTTTTATGGCCCTAAAATTCCAAAATAAAGTGGAAATATCAGGGCGAGGCAATGACTATTGCTCCTTGGGTCTTTTATATAAGCTGGAAAAATTTTAGGCGATTCGGCTCCGATCACCCGGATCCATGCAGATGGCGTGGGCTATACCACACAAATATTTGGAAAGAGAGCGATATTCCAGTTTTATGGCCTTAAAACGCCAAAAATATGGATTGGTTAAGGCGATGCGATGACTATTGTTCCTTAAGTCAATTTGGATGGGACAACAAAATTTTAGTCGATCCGGGTCCGGTAGCCCGGACCATTGCAGATGGCGTGGCCTATAGCATACAAAAATCTAGGAATAAAACGGAATTCTAGTTTTATGGCTCTGAAATACCAAAAATAAAAAAGAAATGGTCATGTCCAGGAAATGACTGTTGTTACTTGGGTCATTTTGTATGGGCCAGAAAAAGTTTAGGCGATACAGGTCCGTTCACTGGACCTATAAAGATAACATGGGATATAGCACATGAATATCTGAGAATCAGACGGAATTCCAGTTTTATGGACCTAAAATGTCAAAATATGAGGAACAGTCATGGTGAAGAAATGATTATTTTTTCTTGGGTCAATTTAAATGGACCGGTAATGGTTTAGGCGATCCGGGTCCGATCGCCCGGACCCATGTAGATGGCGTGGGTTAAAGCAAATAAAAATCTGAGAATCGGACGAAATTCCAGTTTTATGGTCCTAAAATGCCAAAACCAAGTAACGGTCATGGCAAGGCGATGTCTATTATTCCTTGGGTTATTTGTGATGGACCGAAAATTTTTTAGTTAATCTAGGTCCAGTCTCCCGGACCCATGCATGGGATATATCATACTAAAATTTGAAAATCGAGTAGAATTCCGGTTTTATGGTCCTAAAACGCCATAAATATGGAATGGTCATGTGGAGACGATGATTATTCTTTCTCATGTCATTTTTTATGTACCAGCAAAATATTTGGTGAGCGGTGATCGATGTTCGGTCGCACAAACCCATCCACATTCCGCGGGCGCGATGATCGCTGGGCAGTGAGTGTTTAAAGCAGGGATTTGAGCATTTTTGCTCATTTCTTCATTCTTGGACGATTTTGGGAGCTTCTTGAGAGGAACATTCACCTAGCAACTTGGCGGTAAGTTAATTCATACCTATTTATATATGGATTTAGAAATGAAAAGTTTTAGAAATTTGGAGTTTTGAAGAAAAACCTAGAAATCGGTATTTTTGATTTTTCACCACGGAAATGGTTATGGAATTGGATGGAAATTATATATTTGAGTTCTTGATATTATGGGTAACGATTCCCTCCAGATATTTCCGAAATTCGGGCACGTGGGCCCGAGGTATATTTTAGAAATTTTACCATTTTGGATAAGATAATTTATTTAATAGATAAATTTTGAATCATTTAGCATATTTTAATTATTTTGTATAATGTTTGGATAGTTTCGGATTTTTCGGTGTCGAATCGAGAATTCAACGCGATATGGTAATCGAAAAGTGGACTTTGAGACGAGGTAAGTCTCTTGTCTAATCTTGTGAGAGAAAAATTACCCCATAGGGAATAAATTAAATAATTTTTGCTAATTGCGGGGGATACGTACGCACGAGGTGATGAGAGTCTGTGCGTAGCTACTATTAATGCTAAAGTCCGGAGAGTTTAGGACTCAAAGCATGAATTACTTGTGTAAATTGTATTCTTTATTAATTAAATTATTTGATGTGTATATTGGAAATTGTTATGAAAGGTAGTAAAAGATGAAATTTTCATATACTTAATTTTTGTTTAGATTAAATAAATTGTTAAAAGAAATTGTTCATCCTCTCGAATGTATTTTATAATAAGCATACTCTCATTCCCGGAGGTACAAAAGAAAAATGTCCTCCTTTCTTGTGGAGTGGGCCGAACGCCTCGGCAGGATAGATGCATCTATGGATCGTTTCGCACGTCCCTCGGCAGTGTACACAACACTCTGGATCGGGCCGAACGACCACAACAGAAATCGTGCTTAATAATAATAATTACACGATACCTTAATAGTTTATTTCAGCTTGCAAAGCTAATTGATAAATTGGAAAATCCTTGGAATTTAATATATTATTATTCTTGCTTGTTAAAAAATTAATTGTTATTCCTGTAAATAAGATTAATTGATAAAATGAAAATTATTTGAATTGAAGAAATTTAATTAATATATTGAGAATTATTGCATTTGAATGAATTTGATTATTTCTGCTGGTTAATTAAGTATTGTAAATTTTGTGAATCATACTGATTTAGATATTCTAGTTTTATTTCAATTATTATTATTGACCGTGAATGTCAAAGTCGGCTATCTCATCTCTACCACTTCGAGATTAGGCTTGATACTTACTGGGTACACGATGTTTCGTACTCATACTGCACTTGCTGCACATTATTTTGTGCAGGTACATATATGTATAGCGGCCTTGTGGGAGCAGATGTGTGGTTAATAATTGTGGAGACATAGGTGAGCTACATTCTATATTACGATCTGCAACTGACACAGTCTCCTTAAGAGTCATTATATTTTCCAGTCTAATTTGTATTCTAGACAGATGTTGAATTTTATTTTAAATCCCTAGTAAATGCTCATGCACTTGTGACACCGGGTTTTGGGAATGGTTGTGAATTGTTTACAAATTTAGTTGCTAAAAATATTTATCATTTACTATATAAGTTTTATCTTTACTATTTTATTGAATAAAAATTTATTTTAAAAATACTAATTGCGGAAGTAAATTCTGAAATATAATGAATAATCTATAAAAATCACGGCGTCTAAATACCATCCCAAAATTGGTGTCGCAAGTGCACAAGCTTCTAAAATAAATACATATAAAGGTCTGAATAAAAATAAAGTTGTCTGGAAATAAACATACAACTAAAGTAAAATAGTCGGGGACTTCAGAACTGCGGACAAGGTGCAGTTATACCTCAAGTCTCCTCCGAATAGCTTAAATCCGAGCAGGTCTATGATACGCTGCTGGGACCAACTCCAAAATCTGCACAAGTGCAGAGTGTAGTATCAGTACAACCGACCACATGTACTGGTAAGTGATGAGCCTAAGCTCGACGAAGTAGTGAAGAGGTTAAGGCGGGTCACTTACATTAATATGTACACAATATTAGTAAAATAACAATAATAGAAATAAATCAGGTAACTCATTTTTAATAGTTGAAGCCAACTCAACAGTCATAATCAATTATTATTTCAATCAATTTCCGTTGTAGCATGCAACCCATTTCCACAATATATTCATTTTCTAACCTCTCATATAATTATTTTATCAAGTATATATAGAGACTTTTTAATAAGTCTGTTGCGGCGTGTAACCCGATCCCTCAATATATTCATTTCAATCAATTATGTTGCGGCGTGCAACCCGATACTCCAATATATTCATTTCAATCAATTATGTTGCGGCGTGCAACCCAATCCTCCAATATATTCATTATCAATTCTCATAGAAGAAATTACCCCAATAAATGCAACAATTAATATACAATTATTAGACAACAACTACACAATAATTATGATTTAATTATGAAACAAACAATAACAAATAACAATTTATATGAAAATCATGGAGGAAATAAGCAGTTTATTGTTTAATATGCTAAATGTCAAATAGCAATTAATGCACATAATTAAAATAAGCATGTAGTAGTTATTACAGAAATTCAAGAATTAATATTTGATAAGGAATTTTGAAAGAAACAATTAATATAATAATTCATTCATAATGTAAAATTATTTATGATTTTCAAATAATTGTGCAAACAATTAATTCGACAACGTATAGACACTCGTCACCTCGCCTATACATCGTTCGCATGCAATTCACATAACAAATAATTTAAGGGTTCTATTCCCTCAAGTTAAGGTTAACCACGACACTTACCTCGCTTTGAAAATTCCAATCAATTACTCGACCACAACTTTTCCTTTTAAATTTGTCTCCAAAAGCTTCATACGAATCATAAGAATTAATTCCATATAAATTTACTAATTTTCCGGATAAAAATCTGAAATTTATTAAAATATTCGACAGTGGGACCTACATCTCAAATTCTAGAAAAACTCGCGAAATCCGAACACCTGTTCCGCTACGAGTTCAACCATACAAAAATTATCAAATTCCGATGTCAAATGAACCTTCAAATCTAAATTTTTCGTTTTTGGAAAGTTTTACAAAATTTCCAGTTTCTTCCATCTAAATCCGAAATAAATGATGAACATAGAAATAGATTTGTGAGATATAATCACTTTTGGTTATAAAACACTTACCTACTTCGATATCGTGAAAAACCTCTCAAAACTCCGCCTTATCCGAGCTCAAAATGACCAAAATGAGTAGAAATGTCGGACACTTTGATATATACACTTCCCAGGCATTTCCGCACCAGCGGTGCCTGGGCTCACACATGAGAGCTTGCATCTACGAGAAAAATCTCGCATCTGTGAGATGAGGCTACCAGGCGAGGCCTCGCATCTACGAAGGACAAATGCGCACTGCGCTTCCTTCCTCTTCTGCGATTGTCAAGTCCGCTTCTGCGGACGCATGGGTGCATGCAAGTTTCTGCACCTGCGGACCTTTGCCCAGTCTGCCCAGGCTGCTTCTGCGATGGAAGGTTCGCTTTTGTGAGCTCGCACCTGCGGTCAAAAATTCGCAGGTGCGATTACAACAGAAGTGAAAATTTCAGATTTTGCTTAAGTCCAATTCTTGTTCCGATTTCGATTCAAATCACACTCGAGGTACTCGGGACCCCGTACGAATATACCAACAAGTCCCTAAGATAATACGGACTTACTTGGGGTCTAATATCACATCAAACAATGCTGAACTGACAATTCACACCCTGATTCGAACTTAAGGGTTTTAAACTTTTCAATTTGCAAATCTTGTGCCAAAACATATTTAGTCCGTGGGAGTCCAGCAACAAAATCTATAGTGATACGCTCCCATTTCCATTCAGGAATTTCTAACTTCTGAAGCAAACCACCAGGTCTCTGATGCACATATTTAACTTGCTGACAATTCAGACGCTGAACTGCATATGCAACCATATCCTTTTTCATTCTCCTCCACCAATAAAGTTGCCGCAAATCTTGATAAATTTTGGCAGTACCTAGATGAATAGCATACCTGGAACTGTGTGCCTCTTCAAGAATTAATTCACGAAGCCCATCCATATTAGGTACACAAATACGACCCTGCATTCGCACAACTCCATATTCCCCAACAACAACCTGTTTGGCATCATTGTGCTGCACCGTGTCCTTAAGGACAAGTAAATGAGGATCATCATACTGCCTCTCTCTGATGCGCTCATATAAAGAAGACCGAGCGACTGTGCAAGCTAGAACCCGACTGGGTTCTGAAATATCTAACCTCACGAACTGATTAGCCAAAGTTTGAAAATCTGCAGCTAATGGCCTCTCACCAACCGGAATATATGCAAGACTTCCCATACTCACAGCCTTTCTACTCAAAGCATCGGCCACAGCATTGGCCTTTCCGGGGTGATACAAAATGGTGATATCATAGTCTTTCAACAACTCCAACCATCTTCTCTGCCTCGAATTAAGATATTTTTGTTTGAACAGGTACTGAAGGCTACGATGATCAGTAAATACCTCACACGGGACACCGTAGAGGTAATGCCTCCAAATCTTTAGCGCATGAACAATGGCTGCCAGTTCTAAGTCATGAAGAGGATAATTATTCTCGTGAACCTTCAAATTCCGCGACGCATATGCAATCACCCAGCCATCTTGCATTAATACTGCACTAAGCCCAATGTGAGATGCATCATAATATACTATATATGATCCTGAACCTGCGGGTAATACCAACACTAGCATCATAGACAAAGCAGTCGTGAGCTTCTGAAAGCTCAACTCACACTCGTCTGACCATCTGAATGGGACACCCTTCTGGGTTAGTCTGGTCAATGTGCTTGCTATAGATGAAAACCCTTCCACAAACCAACGATAATAACCTGCCAAACCCAGGAAACTCGAGATCTCTGATTCCGAACAGCCTCTATCTTCTTAGGATTCACCTTTATGCCTTCTGCCAATATAACATGCCCCAAAAAGGTAACTGAGTCTAACCAAAATTCACATTTTGAAAACTTGGCATATAAATGATTATTCTTCAAAGTGTGAAGCACACTTCGATGATGCTGCACATGCTCCTCTCGACTGCTAGAGTAAATCAAGATATCATCAATGAATACAAACACAAACGAATCCAAATAAGCCTTGAACACCTGATTCATCAAATCCATAAATGTTGCTTGGGCATTTGTCAACCCAAATGACATCACTAGAAATTCGTAATGCCCATACCGAGTCCAAAAAGTTATTTTAGGAACATCAGATGCCCTAATCTTCAACTGATGGTAACCAGACCTCAAAACAATCTTCGAAAATACCTTGGCACCCTGAAAGTGATCAAATAAGTCATCAATTCTTGGCAGCGGATATTTGTTTTTGATAGTGGCCTTGTTCAACTGCCGATAATCTATACACATCTGCATAAAGCCATCTTTCTTCTTTACAAATAATACTGGTGCACCCTAGGGCGAGACACTAGGTCTAATGATTCCCTGATCAAGCAAGTCTTGTAATTGCTCTTTCAATTATTTCAACTCTGGCGGGGCCATACGGTATGATGGAATAGAAATGGGCTGAGTGCCCAGAGTCAAATCAATACAAAAGTCAATATCTTTGTCGGGTGGCATCCCGGTAGATCTGCAGGATATACTTCTGGAAATTCACGAATAACTGGTACTGAGTCCATATATGTGTCAGGGAAGTAAACGACTTGAAAGAAGGTTTTCTCAGTATATCATTCAGAGTTTTCATGTTTTAATTCCAGCGGAGAAAAGGCAATCAGACTATGAATGTTTAGGTTTGGGGTTGATGGAGTAACGAAGCTTGATATTTTCGAGTGTGGTAGAGTTCTCAATTTTAATGTAGTGTCATTGACTTGTAAAATGCGTTAAGGTTCCCCGGTGTTATGGTTTTCTTCAACTTGCCTTCACGATGGGGTGTTAGGAATTGGTATAGGGGAAGCAGTCGTTAGAGATCGCGGTGTGCAGTGATTCAAGATCAAAGCAGCGTTTCTAGTATTGATGTCTCAAGAAGGATGATCGTTAGAAAGGTTTAAAGCTGGTAATGAGCTATTGGTTCAAGTGCTACATAGACGAATTTTGAGTTAAGGCAACAACTGGGAAGTGAAGGATGAGGAAGGACATGTGGAAGGTGCCTTGCAGTGGTTAGGTTCTGAAAAGGCCAAGTGTAAGAAAATAGAAGCAGAGTAGTTTCTTAAAGGAGATGGTTGACCAAAGTGGGAGACTGGCAAGGTAGCATATGGGTTATGTGGTAGGATGATTACACGTCTTGAGGAACGTTTGGAGTGATTTGGGATGTTGAATGGACAGTGACTAGGTCTACGGACTTAAGTTGTAATATTAGCTGCTATATTGAGGAAGATTGGATACAACAAGAGGGAGTTACTTGATATGAAGAAGGATACAACATGACTTTGGATTGGAATGTATTTCTCACCTCTAGTTGACGTCCATGAGGAGTGAACGGACTGGTGCAGCTGGTGAATGAGCTCGGACTCTGGATGATCTACTTATTTCGTAGTAATTGCACCTAGTGCAGCTGCATTGGAATATGTCGGCATGTAATTTCCACATATGGGTTATCTCATGTGAGCAGGTTAGCGGTCGCGTGGTGTTAACAAAGCTTCTACGAAGAATTTTACTGGCTACCCGGTAAGAGATTTAATATGTAAATGTGGCTAGTGGTTCAGAGTGTTTATTAAAGGTTAATAGTAGAATTTCGAGAAATTTGGCAAGTTGCGTGTGCAGGATCATGTCGACGATGAAGAAAGAATCTCGGTGGATTCTAGAATTTTGTAATTTGTAGCTTCAAGATATGTGGGAGAGCCACACTGTCTATGATTGGATTGCGTAGTGTCAACTTGTACGGTTTCTGGTTATCGGTGTATTGGTGGGTCATTACGACTAAGGAAAGAAAACATCGGTGGTAATTTGAACAAAGGATTTGGGGAATGTGTGCCATATTTGGCCTTATCAATTCATATTCAGGTTTGTGGGAAGACTTAGAGTTTATGCTTCGTGTAGATGTAATGCATAGGGAAAGTGAGACGGTCGGGTGTTTCCTTGAGAAAGTGTCCATGTGCTAGCAGGGCCTTGGAGTTTATCATGTATGGGAACAAGTCAGAGCAAGTGACTCTCAATAACGGTCGTAGTGGATTCAAAAATTTAAAGTGTGGTGTCGAAGGATCTCGAGTCTATAGTATGGTTGAGTATCGAGCTTTTGCAGCAAATTATGAAACAGGTCTTGGAGTACTCTACGTTATCTTCAGGTTGTGGTATAGCATTAGAGAAACAGAAGAAAATAACTTCGGATTCATAAAATAAGTATCAGAATGGGTGTACCAGTTGAAGATGTAAAAAGCGCGCACAAGAAGGGATATGAGATAATTAAGGGGTTTTGAAATAGCATGGTCTCGTGAAACAAGGTCACTTGGGATGAGTGCGGATTTGAGTTCGTGATGTAATGAATGGAGAAATTATTATTTCTAAGGCAAGTTGAGAGTAAGGTGAGAAAAAACAAATCGGCTAACAATGGTTGAATCGGCAGGATGGTGGCAATGATCAGTTCCTTCAGGGCATTGAATTATGCATGTGATTTGTGGCGGTACGTGCGAGGCGTGACAGCCGCCGTAATTGATTTTATTTGGATAAATTAAAGTATTATGGCATGTTATGTGTAGAGTGATCCCATAAGAGTTATGGTGGTTTAGACCACTACTTGAGGCCGATAATTTCTACGGATATGGGAATTCAGTCACGTGTTGCAATGGTTCTCGTGAAATGAGTTAAGAAGAAGGTTTCTATATGATGAAGTGTTTACCCTATTAGTGGTTCGGGAGTTATGATGGAATTCATGTACTCATGCGCATTGGCGTGGTTAAGTGCACTGAGTAGCGCGGGATTCGAAAGTTGAGAATTTAAGATTTTGGTTCGGTGTTGACAAGGATGTCATGAGCTCGGATGAGCAGGAAAGGGATTTAGATGTTTAAGGTAATATGGTATTGTTTTTGGCATCATCTAAGGTCGATGTCAGGTGTTAGAGACCTTGTGTATTGATTTGTGGATTCTTGATATGCTTTACAACATTAGTGTAACCGGTAGCATGGATTTGCAGACTTGTTACCTGGCACAAAAGGTAGTGGGAGCATGTCTCACGGAATGATTGTGTAAGAGTGACATACAGTCACTTGATTGAGTGAAGATTGAAACTAAGTATGAAGATTGTGGTAATATCGTTGATTCGAGAATTTATGCCTGGAGGGTGCTCGGTTCATTTGGTTGTGGACTGTAGAAGTTTGTTTCGATTATGACGGCTATTCTTGTGTGTTATGGGAAAAAGGGTTATTATGGATCCTTGAAAGGTTATTAGCCTAGTACAGTGCGATCAGAATTGGCTTGAGGTCTGTGGATGGATTTAAATATGAATATGGCCTTTATATCAGGCCGGATGTGTTCATTTCAGCATAAAAGCTCCCTATGGAGGAGTATTCGGACGTTGGATGTCATTTCGTCGTCAGTTATTTCATGTAATACTATATTATGCCTTGTGAGTTATGAAACGGCTTGATAAATTTCTTATGTGGTGATGTTCTGCGTAGTGATGGTGTTATGTGAGTAGGATGGTTCTCGAGATTCAGATCATATATCGCACCTTAGTTGTGCTTGATTTTTGTAGCGTATGGCATTGTCGGTCCTTCCAAGGATGATATTATGCATTGAGCATGCTTGTGTCCGATATTCGGATATTTAGTAGTAATGAGCATTCTAGCTCGGTAAGTATTTTCTTATAGATTCTTTTTATGCGGATCGGGTGGCACGCCGCTACGGGTATCATATGTGGATCGGGTTGCACGCCGCAACGGTATCATGTGTGGATCGGGTTGCACGCCGCAACGGTATCATGTGTGAATCGGGTTGCACACCAGAACAGTGTGATATTGAGTACAGTCCCCTATATTCTATTTTGTGTGTTTGTGTCCCATTTTCTGAGGAAGGTTCATGACCCCTTTTCAGTTGTCTAATTAGTCACGCAGGTTGAGTAATCCTTTCCAGAGTTTATTTTTCTTATGTATCGCAATCGAGTCCGTAGCGTATTAGCTCATTGTGGCGTCATATGAGGCTTTTTGATCATTTTTGAGGTGGTTTATTGCCTGAGCAACTTATACTTGGTGAGACGAGATTATTGGATTCGGGATCAGTGCGATCGGATTATATGAAGTATAATAAAGAGAAAATACCATTATTTGGTTATAATGAGGCAATGGTTCTTGTAAAAAGGAGAAACTCAACAATTGTTGACTCGGCAGTTGGTTTGAATTTCTACAAATTTCTTCCATCGTGGAAGCATTTCAAGAGTTGGAACAGGACTTATATGTATCATGAGGTGTGTTGTGAACATCATATTCGTGGAATTTTGGCTATTGTTATCGGAGGATGTTATTATAGTCATGTGAATGATGCAGTACATGATATAAATTCAACAAAGGTATGCAATCCTGTATTGGTACATCGTGTAGTGATTGATACGACATTCATAGGTTGGAAACATGCATGATGGAGAATTATGGATGTTAGAATTGGGATCTAAGGCTTATTTGCCTAAATAAATGGGAGAATTTTCAGATTGGCTCGAGTTAATGTGCTCAACTAGGTGTGGTAGCACGGGTAGTTGCACGAGGTGTTAAACAGTAATTTTTCATAACTCCGGAACACTCCTTAGCACGTTCGAGGACGAATGTATATTTAAGTGGAAGAGAATGTAACGACCCAACCAGTCGTTTTGACTTTAAGAACCCCATTCAACTAAATAAAACTTTTCGTATGTGCTTTAAATGATTTATTACTTGTAGGGATGGATGGTTCGGGATTTGAAAGTGTTTGGGTTGAAATCAGAACACTTGGTTCCTTAAGTTGGCTTTAAAAGGCCAAGTTTGACTTTGGTCAATATTTTGAGTATACGGACTCGGATCAGTGTTTTGACAGTTTCGGTAGGTTCGTATCATGATTTGGGACTTGGGCGTATGCCCGGAATCAAATTCCGAGGTCCCTAGCCCGAGATATGGAATTTTCATGAAACAATTAAAACATTTAAGTTCAAATAGTGACCGGATGTCGAATTATGTACAAACGACCCCGGAATAGAATTTTGATGATTCCAACAGCTCTGTATGGTGATTTTGGACTTAGGAGCGTGATCGAAATTTTATTTGGAAGTTCGTAGTGAAATTAGGCTTGAAATGGCTAAAACAAGAATTTAGGTTTGGAAATTTGACCGGGGAGTTGACTTTTTGATACCGGAGTCGGAACTCAGTTCTGAAATTTTTTGTATCTTCGTTATGTCAATTATGACTTGTGTGCAAAATTTGAGGAAAATCGAACGTGATTTGATAGGCTTCGGCATTGATTGTAGAAGTTGAAGTTTCAAAGTTCATTAGGCTTGGAATGGGGTGCGATTCATGAATTCAACGTTGTTTGATATGATTTAAAGGCTCGACTAAGTTCGTAATGTGTTTTGGGATGTGTTGGTATAATTGGTTAAGGTCCCGAGGGCCCCCGGGTGGATTCCGGGTGGTTAACGGATCGAATTTGGAATTTGAAGAAGAGTTGAGGCAGCTGATATCTGGTGAGATCGCGGGTGCTAAGCCGTGGGTGCGAAAAATCCATCGCGGGTGCGAAGCTGTGGGTGCAAATAATCCATCGCGAGTGCAGAGCCGCGGGTGCGAAAAATTCATCATGGGTGTGAATAATCCATCGCGAGTGCGAAGCCGCGGGTGCAAGAATTCCATCGCAGGTGCGAAGCCGCAGGTGAGAAAATTTTTGCCGCGAGCGCGATGATCGGTGGGCAGTGAGTGTTTAAAGCGGGGACTACGTACGCACGAGGTGACGAGAGTCCGTGCGTAGCTACTATTAATGCTAAAGTCCGGGCAGTTTAGAAGTCAAAGCATGAATTACTTGTGTAAATTGTATTATTTATTAATTAAATTATTTGATTGTATATTGTGAATTGTTATGAAAGATAGTAAAAGATAAAATTTTCATATGCTTATTTTTTATTTAGATTAAATAAATTGTTAAAAGAAATTATTCATCCTCACGAATTTATCTTATAATAAACATACTCTCATTCCTGGAAAAATGTCCTCCTTTCTTGTGGAGCGGGCCGAACACCTCAGCAGGATAGATGCATCTATGGATCGTGTCGCACGTTCCTCGGCAGTGTACACGACACTCTGGATCGGGCCGAACGACCTCAGCAGAAATCGTGCTTAATAATAATAATTACACGAGACCTTAATAGTTTATTTCAGCTTGCGAAGCTAATTGATAAATTGGAGAATCCTTGGAATTTAATGAATTATTATTCCTGCTTGTTAAGGAATTAATTGTTATTCCTATAAATGAGATTAATTGATAAATTAGAAATTATTTGAATTGAAGTAATTTAATTAATATATTGAGAATTGTTGCATTTGAAGGAATTTGATTATTTGTGCTGGTTAAATAAATTATTGTAAATTCTGTGAATCATGTTGATTTAGATATTCTACTTTTATTTCAATTATTATTATTGACCCATAGTGAGTGTCAAAGTCGGCTATCTCATCTCTACCACTTCGAGATTAGGCTTGATTCTTACTGGGTACACGTTATTTTTGTACTCATACTGCACTCGCTGCACATTATTTTGTGCATGTACTTATATGTATAGCGGCTTTGTGGGCGCAGAGGTCTGGTTAACAATTGTGAGGACATATGTTAGCTGCATTCTATATTACGATCCGCAACTAACAGAGTCTCCTTCAGAGTCATTATATTTTTCTGTCTAATTTGTATTCTAGACAGATGCTGTATTTTATTTTAATTTTCTACTAAATGCTCATGCACTTGTGAGGAACAGTCATAGAGAGGCGATGAATGTTGTTCATTGGGTTGTTGTTTATTGGCATAGTAGCCAATTTTGTTCCGACCACCAGGTACGGTTTAATTGAACTGATATGGATGTTGGGAAGATACGTGTAGAAGGAAGTTATGGAAATATTATGGTCGCATTCCGGTTTCGAGTTGCCTACATATCTCGGGTTTCACGTGAATCAGACTATATGTAGTTCGAGAGTTATGTTAGGAAATGATTCTTATGGATTTGGAAACATGTCACAGGATGTTTGAGAGTGAAAATGTGCTTGTAGTATCCTAATTATAAAATATGGTCGACAACATACCTATGAGTAGGACCCTACTAGACAGTTCCATGACACCCTGTGATTGAATGAACCAACAGATTTTCAAAATCTGCCCTAGTGTCGAGTTATGATGATACTGAGATATTTAAGGAATGACGTGGTTATAGAAGTGATTGATTGAGAAAATGTAGTGGTGGATACGATGAAAATTTTAGAATTATTCAGATAACCTACATATCCCCTGTTGTTGTAATCAGCATATTTAAATTGTATTTATGTCGAATCTAAAGTAAAGTAGTTAGCAAATAAAGTGAGATAAAGTAATAAGAAAATAAAGTTGAATAAAGTAATAAGATAAGAGCGAAGACGTTTGGCTATGTGAATGAAAGTGAAGTTGTGACGAGTCAAAATTGGCATCTCTGATTTCAAATAAGAACTTGATAATGTTTTACTCAAAAATTTGTGTATTTTAGAGTTTCGTGCAAAATTCATCTGAAAGTTTATAGTAAAATTTGGGATAAATTTATTGTGAAAAAATATGAAGAGAATAAAATGATAATGAAGATGATTATCAGAATGAGGATGATGTCATGAAGGTCATGAAGACGCCTCTGATCGTTGAACGATGGCTTTGGTATGATGTTTGTAAAGTCTTGTACGAAGTTGCTTGTAAAGTTTTAGATAAAGTTACTTGATGTTGATGCTTGTATATTCTTGAATAAAGTTGCATGTGAAGTCATTTGTAAAGTCGTAAAGTTATAAAGTCATGATAAAGTAAAGGCTGAAGTCCATGCTAAAGTAGGAATGAAGCCGTGTGGCTTATGTAATGGAGCCATGTGGCCGAATGATGTCTACGGTTGTCTTCGGGGGCTTGATGATGAATAATGCTTGTGAAGTCTTGGATTAAGTTGCCTGTAAAGTTTAGGAGTAAAGTCATTTGAAAAGTTGTAAAGTCGTAAAGCCGTGGTAAAGTAGAGGATAAATTCAATGCTAAAGTAAGAATGAAGTCGTGTGTCTTATGATGAGGCTATGTAGCCAGATGATGTCTCCGGTTGTCTTCGGGGAGTTGATGATGCATGTCTCTGTTTGTCTTTGGAGTTTTGATGACGAATGATGTCTCCGATTGTCTTCGGGGACTTTAGTATGCTTGTAAAATCTTGGATAGAGTTGCCCGATATGTCTCATTAGGGGTAGACATCCCAATATGTCCTATTTGAGGGTGGACTAGCCCGGTATATCCTATTTCAAGGTGGATGAACCTGATATGTCCTATTTAGGAGCAGACGACCCCGATATATCCTATTTGAAGATGAATGAACCTGATATGTCCTATTTGAGGGCAGACGACCCTGATATATTCTATTAGAAGGTGGATGAACTCAGTATGTCTTTTTGAAGGTCAATGAACCTAACATCCTATTAAAGGCGGACGAGCCTAAATGTCCTACTAAAGACGGATGAGTCTAAATATCTTATTAAAGGCGGACGAGCCTAAATGTCCCTCCAACTGTGGTTGATAGACTTGATGTTGATGATGCCTCCGGTTATTTTCGGAGACTCGATGTATGCTTATAAAGTCTTGGGTAATGTTGCCTGTAAAGTTCAAGATAAAGTCATAAAGTTGTAGAGTTATGATAAAGTAGAGGGTAAAGTTAATGATGAAGTAAGGTAAAGTCAATGATAAAGTTCAGTATGAATGAAGCCATTTGAAGATGAGATTGTCCAAATGATATATCCGGTTGTCTTCGAAGATCTTATGTTAAATGATGCCTCCATTTGTCTCTGGAGACTTGATGATTATTCCTGTAAAGTTCAACTTAAAGTCGTAAAGTTGAAATTGCATGATGAAGTAGTGATAAGGTCAATAATTGTCACGACCCAAACAAACCCCTGACATGATGGCGCCTATCGTGGAACTAGGCAAGCCGACTCATTTCCAAAACAAACCAATATTTTTATTTCAAAGATAATTTCAGTGCTATTTAACATAAAAACCTTCGCAAAGGAGTTCAAATCAAAATAAAAGTGCGGAAAAGAAAAGCCCGATATCGGGGTGTCACTAGTCATAAGCATCTACTACAATCTGTCTAACAATATCAAGGCTAACTCAGCCTGAGAAAATAGCTAAATACAACTAGAGGAAGATAAGAGGGAAAAGAGCAGGAGCTGCGGTCGCCAAGCAGCTACCTTACTATCCCCGAGAAAATCTGAAACCAAAATAATCAACAACCGCTACTCTGTCCAGCTACACCTGGATCTGCACACAAGGTGCGGGGACTAACGTGAGTACGCCAACTCAGTAAGTAACAACAATAAATAAAGACTGAGCAGTAGTGACGAGCAATAAAGCATATAACGTTCATATCAGGAAAATCTCAGTAAAATACCACATGCTTTTAAAATCAGGATTTGAATCAAAATATCTCGTTTAAACCCAGTTACAGTAAAAGTCATTTAAAGATATTTTTCAACAGTTTTCAAACAGAGGAAAAATGCAAAGGTGAGCAAAAATGATGAAATCATAAACACCCCCTCTGGCAAAACATCACTCATATACAGCCTATCAGGCAAACCTCACGGTCACTCGTGCCACTCGGGCATACCTCACAATTACTCTTGCCACTCGGGCATACCTCACAATCACTCATGCCTCCCAGTCACTCAGCACTCAGCACTCACACTCAGTAGGTACCTGCGCTCACTAGGGGTGTGTACAGACTCCGGAGGGGCTCCTTCAACCCAAGCGCTATAATCTGCACGGACAACTCACGTGTTGCACGGACAACTCACGTGCTATAATAATAATAAAGTATGATGCAGGCGGGCATCCCCGATCCACACTCATCCTCACAATTAGGCCCGCAGTCGATATCAACATGTTGCGGCGTGCAACTCGATCCCATAAATATGCAACATGTTGCGGCGTGCACTCCGATCCCATAAATATCCTCACAAATCAGGCCATCCGCCTCACTCAGTCATAAACCTCTTAAGCCACTCGGGCATTTCATTAAAAACAGGGTGCTCAGCCCAAAACAACATTTATATGCATTAAAATTGAGTAATAAAATTAGATTATGCAGTAAACAAGTATAACCATGACTGAGTATAGATTTTCAATTGAAAACAGTGAGAGGATAGTAAGAAAAGACCCTAAGGGCCCAAACAGCACTGGCACAAGGCCTAAACATGACATTCAGTCTAATTTACAGAAACTCGTTCTAAAACATATAAGTATCATATAGTTTCAACAAAATATGTAACTTCACAGTTTCTACGGTACGGACCAAGTCACAAATCCCCAACGGTGCACGCCCACACATTTGTCACCTAGCATGTGCGTCACCTCAAAGTAGTAGAATGATACGAAATTCGGGGTTTCACCTCAATCATAACTTACCTCAAACCGGTCAAATCTCTAACCCGCAATGCTCTTGTCTCTGGACTCGGCCTCCAAATGCTCCAAATCTATTTACAATCAGTACAATACCATCAATATACGCTAATGGAATGAATTTCACAAGAAAAACTATCAACTTAGACCAAAATCCGAAATTGGCTCAAACCCAGGCCCCAGACCCACGTCTCGAAATCCGACAAAATTTGCAAAACTAGAAAGCTCATTCACTCACGATTCTAACCATACTAAATTCATCAAAATGCGACATCCTTTGGTCCTTCAATTAAACTCTTAAAATTTCCAAGCCCTAACCCCTCATTTTCACTAATTACAATGATTAAACAACGGAAAAGCACCATGTATACAAGTATTAGGGCTCAAGCAGCTTACCTCACTGATAGCCCTTGAATCACCTTTCGAAAATCACTCCAAAAGCTCCAAACACAGACTTGAAAATGGTGGAAATAAACCAAAATTCGTGAAGTGCTATCTATACATTATGCCCAGATTTTTCGCACCTGCGGCCTATTCCATGCGCCTGCGGTGAAGGCGCTGCATCCGTGAACTCCACATAATTCCCCAGCTTCCGCACCTGCACTTCAGGCCTCGCAAATGCGGGCTCGCAGGTGCGGCCAAATCCTTCGCGCCTACGCTCCAGCATTGGCCTTACATTTTCCGCATATGCGCAGCAAATTCTCGTGCCTGCGCAAGCGCACCTACGCGCTCATACTTCGCTTCTGCGAAGCCTACTTAGTATCCCCCTTTCCGCATCAACGCCCCAGGTTTCGCACCTGCGGGCTCGCAGATGCGACATTCAACTCGCACATGTCCAACCTGCCTAGCACAGCATTGCCCCACCTGTGGACTCCCCATGCGCACCAGCGGCCTCGCACCTGCGACTCTTTCTTCCGCATGTACGAAAATAGCAGTAGCAGCAGCTTCCGCTGCATTTTCAAACTTCGACAAATTTGTTAACCACCCGGAATCACCCTGAGGCCCTCGAGACCTCAACCAAAAATTCCAACAAGTCATATATCAACATACAAACTTAGTCGTACCTTCGAATCACTCAAAACAATATCAAATCATCAAATTACTCTCGGATTCAAGCCTAAGAACTTCTAAATTTTCAAATTCGGCAACCGATGCCGAAACCAACCAAACCACGTCCGAATGACCTCAAATTTTGCACACACATCACAAATTACACTACGAACCGACTCCAACTTCCGGAATTCCATTCCGACCCCGATATAAAATTTTCCACTACCGACCGAAATCGCCAAATTTCCAAATTTCGCCAATTGAAGCCTAATTCTACCACGGACCTCCAAATCACATTCAGGACGCACTCCTAAATCCAAAATTACCTAACTGAGCTAACGGAACTATCAGATTTCAAATCTGAGATCGTTTACTCATAGGTCAACATCCGGTTGACTTTTCCAACTTAAGGTTTTAAATAAGAGACTAAGTGTCTCATTCCACTCCGAAACCACTCCGGGCCCGAACCAACTAACCTGGTATATCATAATATAGCTTAAGAGCATAAAGGAAACAAAAATGGGGGAAACGGGGCTATAACTCCCGAAACGACCGGCCGGGTCGTTACATCCTCCCCCACTTAAACATACTTTCGTCCTCGAACGTGCCGAGAGTTGTTCCAAAAACCAAGAAATGGTTGTGTAACTTTCCCATGAACATACCCGGGGGTGATCCCACGTCACCCTATCCCATACAGGTCTGATAGCACAGCATAACTGAAATTTATCAATTCAACCTAGCCCACAAGCCTTCGAATCAAATTTCCTATAAGATCAGAAGTTTGCATCTACATACCGTATAAGTCTGAACAAGCTGTACCAAAAGCCGTAACCATAACTCCAATACTCAAATTCAAATACTACATAGCTCGAATGCTCGAAGCAATGATTTCTAATCACAGTATCGGCTCAAATCAACCCAGTGCCGGTAATAAACCTCGTATCAAACAAAACCTCGTTCTAAAACTTTTGTACACTTCCGATGATGAAAGAAACATACCGAATTCATAACTATTCATTCTAGGCCTAATGACCTCGTCTCATCCAACACGACCACTCTAGTGACATAACATATCAATACAATCTAAATCTGCAACCCATGCAATCCGTTCACCAGATAGTAGCATTCCAAATGTACCCAATCGTAATAATGACCCAAACAGGAGAACCGTTCCGGAAGCTCGACGAGTACCAACCCGACGCAATGCTAAGAATTCATCACACACCGTAGAACCATAACACACGAATCTTACATGAGGGATCATATTTCCACATAACTTTGTTGCAATACGCGACCCTATCAAAATACTAGTCCATATGAAACACCTCAAGCCACCCTGCTAAAATCAATAACCATGCGCAATTCGACATCAAGTACCCATTACCCAAAGTGCATTACCATAACCACAGAGAATCAAACGACACCATGCCACACAAAACCCGAAAGAACATGACCAATACGCCATCAACCAAGCAATATCCAATACTATTCTCGCTCAAATTCCGCTACAAGGCCACAATAGAACCGCACCATAGGTGCATGTAACCAATGAATCACAACTTCTCGTAGCATAGAAGAGTAACTCACAGATCATTTCAGAACATGAATAATCTTCACATCAACCGAATGGCACATCCTTCAATAATAGGAGTATGGAAGCAATCAATCCGGCTCGGTGTAGAATACACATCCTAATTGGGCCTACCAATGGGCCCCAAATCAATTATGGTCAGCCACCAATAGATAAACAACCTCCGAAAGTCCACAATGACGGAATCATAACACCTTCTATCATCTGGCTAGCTCTGGCCACAACTTTACAGTCTACAACCATGAAACAATCTGCTCCTGAGAACTCCCAATCTCCAATTCCATAGAACACATGAATCACCATATTTGATTCCACCTCCACCGCCCAAATGCCTAACACCTCTCTCATACGCAATCATCCCACGAGAAATACTTTAAAAATTCTTCCGTGCCACCTGGCAAAAATATGAATATGAACAGTCGATCAACCAGGAGAGTGCCGCAATACCAACGAAGTACCCATAAATCAAAACACACTACCCTTCTGAAATGTACACTCTCATCAAACCATACCAAATAGTAATATAATTTACCTATTCATCTGAAACCGTCCATGCTGCCTAAGAATTTATGTCCTTCCCTTCAAAACTAAATTGTGACCGTGTACATGTAAATCCTATTCCCGCACAACACACCACATCTATTATGCCATCATGTGACAAGCATAAGAATTCTATTATCAACTCTGAGTCACTAGAAAATTACATACCTTATTAGTCAGAAACCTCTTTCTTGCTTCTTTCTAGGAGGAAATCATAACACACAACACGTTCCATACATCGGTAGAAAATATCAGGTTCAAACCATGGTAGAACCCATCATGAACACTTTGAAATCCATTTTCACATAACCAAGCTATCTTAACTGAATTCTTCTAACTCCACCAAGCCACACAGGTTGCCAAATTCGAGAGCATTGCCACAAAACACTTGTAGATACTAGCCACATCATAAGTACCCAAAGAACCGATTATACCCATTACTGTGCTAACCCAACCTACTACCAAACTGTCCTATTTCTCCAAGTTCTTTCTAAAGTGCCTTCAAATTGCTACTTTTTCCTTGTTAGAACACTACTATCCTTAACTAAGACTTACCCCCACGAACTCTAGCATAGAATCACGCCGCCCTAAGGCTTATAAGCCGCTGAATTCCCTTTTTATGTATCCCAAAGGTTCCACAACCAAAAATGCTTACTCTGGAGAGACTTTATGTGAACCTAAAACTATTTCCTTCACCTTCTTGATACTGAAATGCATAATTCACAATGATATAAGATGCCACGAGTCTCAACACCATTCAATGCAACTCCCAATTTTCTAGCCATATTTATAAATCTTGAATCCATTGGAACTATTCTCAAGAGTCATCCACTCTACTCAAATCTCAAATTAACCAACCAAATGGACCGAAACGACATGTGCCCCATTAGCACACCAACACCCAAGGGAATAAATAGTAACCCACACTCCTACGCAACCGAGCAAATTCCCGCTCCATGTACACTACATTCTCTGTGAATAACCACTCAATTATTTTATGGTCCTCCTATAACCATAGAGTATAATACAACTTGTGTCCAGAAATTCATTTTCCCGACTCATCCTCAGTCTCGACCTCTGCAAGTCATAACTGATTCGCTAGTATACCCCGAACCGAAACTAATACGACTTATAACCGTGCAATCAACTCGTCGATGGTAGACTCCCCCACTTAGCCTTAAGCTACAGTTATATAAAATTAGAACCTGTAAGGATTTCTCCTTCTCAATTACCAAGGTCTCACACCATTAACCTGCCAAACTTCTCGAAGTCTTTTACTAAGCCTTTCATGAACATTCTTAATCTCCAGCCAAAATCACACACGCGACCTCCTACCGGATAGCAAGTAATATTCCTCGAAAAAGCTTCATCAACATCACGCCACCGCTAGCTGCACATAGGAGATAACCCACATGTGGAATTCCTTACCGACATCTTCCAATGACACTGCACTGAGTGCAACAACCACTAAGTCGGTAAATTCTCCTGAATTCATGCTCGCCCATCATTTGTATAAGTCTGCACTTTCCCTATTGACATCAACTGTACGTCAACAATACCTTCCGAACTCAAGTCATATTGCACCTGACACGATAATCAGATCTTCATGCCTCTATTCATTTCAAACACACTCTTTTCTACCATATTCAAAATTTTCCTTTGTACACTAACCATTACTCCAAATAGAGTCTGCAGGCCGATTCACATACTAACACGATTCCAAACCATTCTACACTTTCTCAAGGCGCACGACTACCCTACTTATGAATTCATATGCTAATTTGCTACTCTTACTTCGGTTAAATCATCTCCTTTAAGAAACTTCTCAACCTCTATTTATCCTACTTGACCTGCTAGTACTTTAACCACCGCGAAACACTTCCCGTCATGTCTTCCCTCATATTTTGCTACCCAACTGCTGCATCAAATCGAAATGTATCTCTGTCACACCTGAACCAATAAAATGTTACCGACTCTAAGTCCCTTCGAAGATCATCTTTATCGAGCCATCAATATCAAAAATACCCATTTGTAACCACAATTACTACACAATCACTTACTCTTCTTGAGTCCAAACTCATTGACAAGACATGAGAATTTAATTTGCCCCAAAATTTAACAACGTGAAAGATCCTTCAAAACATTCACACTCGAGACCGTACGTCACATCAAAATGAAAAATCAAGCGCCCAATGGCCTTCCTTTACATTTCAAGGAAACACTTCTCGTCACATTCAAATCGTCTTAACATATCCCGTAGTTACATCATACTCATCATAAAGCCATTCCACCACTCATCGTGCCACGAATTCCACTCGTAGGGGCATTACCGGACATATAAGTCCAAATGTACAGGTTACAACTGAAGCTACCGAGCCAAAGCTACGGTTTAAACCTGGCTTCAAGTCCTCCAGACTAGCTTATCACCAAAACACATAATACACATCTCGAACCTCGTTCAAAGAATCACAAGCCGGCGATGCACAACTGATACCGAGCGCTCATGTGCGCATACGAATACGTGGAAGGAATTCAAAGAGTTATGTTTCAAGATGAATCAATTTTGCACGATAGAATACAAGAAAGTGAAATTTTCCTAAGGCTTCTGCAGCCTCTCGAAGATAAGTACAGACGTCTCTGTACCGATCCGCAAGACTATACTAAACACGCTCATGACTCATGAGACCTATGTAACCTAGGCTCTAATACCAATCTGTCACGACCCAAACAAACCCCTGTCGTGATGGCGCCTATCGTGGAACTAGGCAAGCCGACTCATTTACAAAACAAACCGATATTTTCATTTCAAAGATAATTTCAGTGCTATTTAACATAAAAACCTTCGCAAAAGAGTTCAAATCAAAACAAAAGTGCGAAAAAGAAAAGCCCGATATCGGGGTGTCGTTAGTCATGAGCATTTACGTCAATATGACTAACAATATCAAGGCTAACTCAGCCTGGGAAAATAGCTAAATACAACTAGAGGAAGATAAGAGGGAGAAGAGCAGGGGTTGCGGTCGCCAAGCAGCTACCTTACTATCCCCGAGAAAATCGTTAACCAAAATAATCATCAATCGCTACCGTGTCCAGCTACACCTGGATCTGCACACAAGGTGCAGGGAGTAACATGAGTACGCCAGCTCAGTAAGAACAACAATAAATAAAGACTGAGCAGTAGTGACTAGCAAAAAAGCATATAACGTTCATATCAGGAAAATCTCAGTAAAATACCACATGCTTTTAAAATCAGGAATTGAATCAAAATATCTCGTTTAAACCCGGTTACAGTAAAAATCATTTAAAGATATTTTTCAACAATTTTCAAACAGAGGAAAAATGCAAAGGTGAGCAAAAATGATGAAATCATAAACACCCCCTCTGGCAAAACATCACTCATATACAGCCTATCAGGCAAACCTCACGGTCACTCGTGCCACTCGGGCATACCTCACAATCACTCTTGCCACTCGGGCATACCTCACAATCACTCATGCCTCCCAGTCACTCAACACTCGGCACTCGCACTTAGTAGGTACCTGCGCTCACTGGGGGTGTGTACAGACTCCGGAGGGGCTCCTTCAGCCCAAGCGCTATAATCGGCATGGACAACTCACGTGTTACACGGACAACTCATGTGCTATAATAATAATAAAGTATGCTGCAGGCGGGCATCCCCGATCCACACTCATCCTCACAATTAGGCCTTCAGTCGATATCAACATGCTGCAGCGTGCAACCCGATCCCATAAATATGCAACATGTTGCGGCGTGCAGCCCGATGCCATAAATATCCTCACAAATCAGGCCTCGGCCTCACTCAGTCATAAATCTCTTAAGCCACTCGGGCATTTCATTAAAAACAGGGTGCTCAGCCCAAAACAACATTTATATGCATTAAAATTGAGTAATAAAATTGTGTTATGCAGTAAACAGGTATAACCATGACTGAGTATAGATTTTCAATCGAAAACAGTGAGAGGATAGTAAGAAAAGGCCCCTAAGGGGCCAAACAACACTGGCACAAGGCCCTAACATGACATTCAGCCCAATTTATAGAAACTCTTTCTAAATCATATAAGTATCATATAGTTTCAACAAAATATGCAGCTTTATAGTTGTTACCGGACAAACCAAGTCACAAATCCCCAATGGTGCATGCCCACACGTCCGTCACCTAGCATGTGTGTCACCTCAAAATAGTAGAATGATACGAAATCCGGGGTTTCATACCCTCAGGATTAAATTTACAATCGTTACTTACCTCAAACCGGTCAAATCTCTACTCTGCAATGCTCTTGTATCTGGACTCGGCCTCCAAATGCTCCAAATATATTTACAATCAGTACAATACCATCAATATACGCTAATGGAATGAATTCCACAAGAAAAACTATCAAATTAGACCAAAACCCAAAATTGGCACAAACCCGGGCCCCGGGCCCACGTCTCAAAATCTGACAAAATTTTAAAACTAGAAAGCTCATTCTCTTACGAGTCTAACCATACTAAATTCATCAAAATCCGACATCGTTTGGTCCTTCAAATCCTTAAATTAAACTCTTAAAATTTCCAAGCTCCAACCCCTCATTTTCACTAATTACAATGATTAAACAATGGAAAATCACCCTGTATACAAGTATTAGGGCTCAAGCAACTTACCTCACTGATAGCCCTTGAATCACCTTTCGAAAATCACTCCAAAAGCTCCAAAAATCGACTTGAAAATGGTGGAAATGAACCACAATTCGCGAAGCGCTATCTATACATTATGCCCAGATTTTTTGCACCTGCGGCCTATTCCACGCGCCTGCGGGACCGCACCTGCGGTAAAGGCGCCGCATCCGCGAACTCCACTTAATTCCCCAGCTTCTGCACCTACGCTTCAGGTCTCGCACATGCGGGCTCGCAGGTGCGGCCAAATCCTTTGCGCATGCGCTCCAGCATTGGCCTCACATTTTCCGCATCTGCGCAACAAATTCTAGCACCTGTGCAAGCGCACGTGTGCGCTCATACTACGCTTCTACGAAGCCTGTCCAGTATCCCCCTTTCAGCATCTGTGCCCTAGGTTTCGCACCTGCGAGCTCGCAGA
This sequence comes from Nicotiana tabacum, assembly GCF_000715075.1. Taxonomy (NCBI): domain Eukaryota; kingdom Viridiplantae; phylum Streptophyta; class Magnoliopsida; order Solanales; family Solanaceae; genus Nicotiana; species Nicotiana tabacum. The sequence goes on along the minus strand of NC_134097.1, from coordinate 6,913,843 downwards.
TGCGACATCCAACTCGCACCTGCGCAACCTGCCTAGCCCAGTATTGCCCCACCTACTAACTCCCCACGCGCACCAGCGGCCTCGCACCTGCGACTCTTTCTTCCGCAAGTGCGAAAATAGCAGTAGCAGCAGCTTCAGCTGCATTTTCCAACTTCGACAAATCCGTTAACCACCTGAAATCACCCCGAGGCCCTCTGAACCTCAACCAAAAATACCAACAAGTCATATATCAACATACAAACTTAGCCGGACCTTAGAATCACTCAAAACAACATCAAATCATCAAATTACCCTCTGATTCAAGCCTAAGAACTTCTAAATTTTCAAATTCGGCAACCGATGCCGAAACTAACTAAACCACGTCCGAATGACCTCAAATTTTTCACAGACATCACAAATGACACTACGAACCTACTCCAACTTTCGGAATTCCACTCTGACCCTGATATAAAATTTTCCACTACCGACCGAAATCGCCAAATTTTCAAATTTCGCCAATTCAAGCCTAATTCTACCACGGACCTCCAAATCACATTCCAGTTGAAACCATCAGAATTCAAATCCAAGATCGTTTTCTCATAGGTCAACATCCGGTTGACTTTTCCAACTTAAGGTTCTAAATAAGAGACTAAGCGTCGCATTCCACTCCGAAATCACTCCGGGACCGAACCAACTAACCTGGTATATCATAATATATCTTAAGAGCATAAAGAAAATATAAATGGGGGAAACGGGGCTATAACTCCCAAAACAACCGGCCGGGTCATTACAATAATAAAGTAAGAATGAAGTTGTTTGTCTTATAATGATGCAATCGTCGATCTTTGAACGACGAATTTGATTTCGATGCTTGTTTAGTCTTGAATAAAATTTTCTGTAAAGTTCAGGGTAAAGTTATTATAGTCATAAAGTGAAGTAAATGATAAATTAAAGCTTAAGGTAGGAAAGTAGTTGTTTGGCTTATGAAGTTGTGGCTTCGATGGACCGAATGATGCATTCAATCGCAATTAATGGGCTTGAAGATGATTCTTGTAAAATTTAAGTTAAAGTCGTTAACCTAGATAAAGTGAATGCTAAAGTAACGAGTAAAATGGAGGTAAAGTAAAAGGAAAGTTCCTTAGGTCACTTTTGATGGTCCGATAAATTTTAGGCGTTTCGGGTCGGCTCGCCCAGATGCATATAGATGACATGGGCTATAGCACACGAAAATCTTGGAATCGGGTGGATTTTTAGTTTTATGGCTCTAAAACGCCAAAAAACAAGGAACAATCATGATGTGGTGATGACTATTGTTCCTTAGGTCGTTTTAGATGGTCTGGCAAAATTTTAGGCGATTCGGGTCCGGTCGCTTAGATGCATTCAGATGGCGTGGGCTACAGCACACGTAAATCTAGAAATCAGGGGGAGTTCCAGTTTTATGGACCTAAAATACGAGAAAAATCGAGGAACGGTCGATACGAGGCGACAACTATTATTCCATAGGTTATTTTTTATACTCTGACAAAATTTGAGGCGATCCGAGATCGGTCACCCGGACTCATGCAGATGGTGTGGGCACACGAAAATATGGGAAACGAGCAAAATTCCAATTTTATGACCCTAAAACGCCAACAGACGATGAAAGGTCATGGAAAGGCAATGACTATTGTTCCTTATATTATTTTTAATGGTTAGGAAAAATATTAGGCGATTCGGTACCGGTCTTCCGGACACATGCAGTTGGCGTGGGGCACACGAAAATCTTGGAATTGGGTGTAATTCCAATTTTATGTCCCTAAAAATACCAAAACATGAGGAACGGTTTAGGAAAGATGATGACTATTATTCCTTAGGTAGCTATTAATGGGAAGAAAATTTTTAGGCGATCCGGGTCCGGTCTCCTAGCACATGAAAATCTGGGAATCAAGCGGAATTCCAAATTTATGGCCCCAAAATGCCAACAAACGATGAACGGTCATGGCGAGACAATGACTATTGTACCTTATATAATTTTTGATGGTCCGACATAATATTAGGCGACTCGATTCCGGTTTCCCGGACATATGCAGATGGCGTGGGCTATAACACACAAAAATATTGGAATTGGGCGTAATTCCAATTTTATGGCCATAAAATACCAAAAACTGAGGAACGGTATAGGCGAGGCGATGACTATTGTTCCTTAGGTAGATATTGATGCGCCAAAATTTTTTAGGTGATCCAGGTCCGGTCACCTGGACCATGCAGATGGCATGGACTATAGCACATGAAAATTTGGAAATCGGGCAGAATTTTAATTTTATGGCCCTAAAACGCCAAAAACTAAGGAACGGTCATGGTGAGGCGATGACTATTATTCCTTAGTTCGTTGTTGATGATCCAAAAATTTTTAGGCAATTCGGATCCGGTCACCCGGATGCATGCAGATGGCGTGGGATATAACACACAAAAATCTAGAAATCGGGCGGAATTCTAGTTTTATGGCCCTAAAATGCCCAAAAATGAAGAACGGTCATGGCGAAGCGATGACTATTATTTCTTAGGTTATTTTTGATGGTCCGACAAAATTTTAGGCGCTTCGCATCGGTCGCCCGGATGCATACATATGGCGTGGGCTATAGACACAAAAATCTAGGAATCGAGCTGAATTCTAGTTTTATGGCCCTATAACGCCAAAAACGAGGAACGGTCATGGCTAGTCAATAGCTATTATTACTTAGGTAGTTTTTGATGGTCCGAACATATATATTAGGCGATTCGGATCTGATCGCCCGGATGCATGCAGATGGCATGGGCTATATGAAAATCTAGGATCAGACAGAATTACAGTTTTAAGGCCCTAAAATGCCAAGAAATGAGTAAAGGTCATGGAGAGGCTGACTATTGTTCCTTAGGTTATTTATGATGGTCCAGAAAATTTTTAGACGATTCGGGTCCGATCGCCCAGATCCATGTAGATGGCGTGGCTATAGCACACGAAAATGTGGGACAGAATTCTAGTTTTATGGCCTTAAAATGCCAAAAATGAGGAACGTTCATGGCGAGGCGATGACTATTGTTCCTTAGTTATTTTGATGGTCCAGAAAACCTTAAGGCAATTCGGGTCTGGTCACCCCGACCCGTACAGATGGTGTGGGCGCACACGAAAATCTAGGAATCGAGCTGAATTCTAATTTTATGGCCCTAAAATACAAAATACGAGGAACGGTCATGGTGAGGCGACGACTATTGTTACTTAGGTCATTTCTTATGGTCCGACAAAATTTTAGGTGATCCAGGTCTGGTTACCCAGATGCATGCAGTTTACGTGGGCTATTGCACACTGAAATCTAGTAATCGGGCGAAATTCCAGTTTTATGGCCCTAAAATGCCAAAAAGGAGGAACGTTCCTGGCGAGGCGACGACTATTGTTCCATTGGTCATTTTTTATGGTTTGACAAAATTTTAAGTGATTCTGGTCCGATCGTCCAGATTCATATAGATGGCGTGGGCTATAACATACGAAAATCTAGGAATCTAATGAAATTCTAGTTTTATAGCCCTAAAACGCCAAACATCGAAGAACGGTCATGGTGAGGTGATAACTATTGTGCCTTAGGTTGTTTTTGATTGTCCGATAAAATTTTAGACGATTCGGGTCTGGTCGCCCGGATGCATGTAAATGGCGTGGGCATAGCACCTTAGGTAATTTTTTATGGTCCGGTAAAATTTTAGGCGATCCGGGTCCCGTATCCTGGAAGCATGCAGATGGTGCGGGCTTTAACACATGAAAATCTGGAAATCAGGTGAAATTTTAGTTTTATGACCCTAAAACGCCAAAAAATGAGAAAAGGTCATGGAGAGGTGATAAATACTGTTCCTTAGGTCATTTGTTATGGTCCGACAAAATTTTAAGCGATTCAGGTCCAGTCGCCCAGATGCATGCAGATGGCGTGGGCTATAGCATAGGAAAATCTAAGGATCGGACAGAATTCCAATTTTATAGCATAAAACCCCAAATATCGAAGAACGATCAGGGAGAGGCGATGACTATTTTGCCTTAGGTCATTTTTTATGGCCCGGTAAAATTTTAGGCAATTCGGGTATGGTTTCCTAGATGCATGCAGATGGCGTGGGCTATAGCTCACGAAAATCTGGGAATCTGACGGAATTCTAGTTTTATTGTCTTAAAATGCTAAAAAAGAGGAACGATCATGGCGAGGCGACGCCTATTGTTCCTTAGGTCATTTTTTATGGTCCGGAAAGTTTTTAGAATATTCGGGTGCGGTCGCCCGGATACAAGCAAATGGTGTAGGCTATGCACACGAAAATATGAAAATCAAGCAGATTTCTAGTTTTATGGTCCTAAAACGCCAAAAAATGAGGAACGGTCATAGAGAGTCAATGACTATTGTTCCTTAGGTCATTTTATATAGTCTGGCAAACCGGTCGCTCGGATGCATGCAGATGGCGTGTGGTATAACACACGAAAATCTTGGAATCAGGGAAAATTCCAGTTTTATGGCCCTAAAATACCAAAACACGAGAAAAAGTCGTGGCGAGTAGATGACTATTATTCCTTAGGTCGTTTTTGATGGTCTGGAAAAATTTAAGGCGATTCGTGTCCGGTCGCCCGGATGCATGCAGATGTTGTGGGCTATAGCACATGAAAATCTGGGAATCGGGCTGAATTCAAATTTTATGGCACTGGAATGCCAAAGAATGAGGAACGGACATGGCGATGGGATGACTATTGTTTCTTAGGTGGTTTTTCATGGTCCGAAGAAATTTTAGGCTATTCGGGTCCGGTCTCCCCGATACATGCAGATGGCGTGGGCTATTGCACACAAAAATCTAGGAATCGTGCGGAATTCACGAAAAAATGAGGAACGCTCATGACTATTATTCCTTGGGAAAGTTTTTATGGTACGGTAAAATCTAGGAATCGAGCGGAATTCCAATTTTATGGCCTTTAAACACCAAAAAATGAGAAATGGTCATGGCGAGGCAATGACTATTGTTCCTTAGGTCATTTTTTATGGTCCGGAAAGTTTTTAGAATTTTCGCGTACGGTCGCCCGGATACAAGCAAATGGTGTGGGCTATGCAACGAAAATATGAAAATCAAGCAGATTTCTAGTTTTATGGTCCTAAAACGCCAAAAAATGAGGAACGGTCATAGAGAGTCAATGACTATTGTTCCTTAGGTCATTTTATATAGTCTGGCAAACCGGTCGCTCGGATGCATGCAGATGGCGTGTGGTATAACATACGAAAATCTTGGAATCGGGGGGAATTCCAGTTTTATGGCCCTAAAATACCAAAACACGAGGAAAAGTCGTGGCGAGTAGATGACTATTATTCCTTAGGTCATTTTTGATGGTCTAGGAAAATTTAAGGCGATTCGTGTCCGGTCGCCCGGATGCATACAGATGTTGTGGGCTATAGCACATGAAAATCTGGGAATCGGGCTGAATTCCAATTTTATGGCACTGGAATGCCAAAGAATGAGGAACGGACATGGCGATGGGATGACTATTGTTTCTTAGGTGGTTTTTCATGGTCCGAAGAAATTTTAGGCTATTCGGGTCCGGTCTCCCCGATACATGCAGATGGCGTGGGCTATTGCATACAAAAATCTAGGAATCGTGCGGAATTCACGAAAAAATGAGGAACGCTCATGACTATTATTCCTTGGGAAAGTTTTTATGGTACGGTAAAATTTTAGGCGATTTGGGTCCGGTCGCATGGATGCATCCAGATGGCGTGGGCGATAGCACATGAAAATTAGGAAATCAGGCGGAATTCTAGTTTTATGACCCTAAAATGCTAAAAACGGAGGAATGGTCATGCAAAGGCGAAGACTATTGTTCCATAGGTCGTTTTTTATAGTCTGACAAAATTCTAAGCAATTCGGGTCTGGTCGCCCGGATGCATGCAGATGGTGTGGGCTATATAGCACACGAAAATATGGAAATTGGGTGCAATTCCAGTTTCATGGCTCTAAAATGCCAAAAATGAGGAACGCTCGTGGCGAGGCGATGACTATTGTTCCTTAGGTCGGTTTGGATGATCCGGTCGCCCAGATGCATGTGGATGACGTGGGCTATAACATACGAAAATCTGGAAATCGGGTGGAATTTCAATTTTATAGCCCTATTACGCCAACAAATGAGGAACGGTCATGGAGAGGTGATGATTATTGTTTCTTAGGTAGATTTTGATGGTCCGGCAAAATTTTAGGCGATTTGGGTCCGGTCGCCGAGATACATGCAGAGGGCATGGGTGATAGCACACGAAAATCTATAAATCTGGTGGAATTCTAATTTTATGGCCCTAAAATGCCAAAACCGAGGAAAGGTCATGGTGAGGCGATGACTATTGTTCCTTGGATCATTTGAATGGTTCGGCAAAATTTTAGGCGATTCGGGTCCGGTCGCCCGGAAGCATGCAGATGGCGTGGGATATGGCACAAGAAAATCTCGGTATTGAGCAAATTCAAACTTATAGACCTATAACGCCAAAAACGAGGAACGGTCTTGGCGAGGCGATGACTATTGTTCCTTACGTCATTTTTTATGGTCTGAAAAATTTTTAGGCAATTCATATCCATTTGCCCGGATATATACAGATGGCGTGGGCTATAGCACACGAAAATCTGGGAATCAAGCGGAGTTCTAATTTTATTGCCCTAAAATGCCAAAACATGAGAAACGATCATGGCGAGGCGATGACTATAGTTCCTTAGTCCATTTTTGATGGGCAGGAAAAATTTTAGGCAATTCGTAATCGTTCGCCTGGACCCATGCAGATGGCGTGGGCTATAGCACACGAAAATCTGAGAATCATGGGCAATTCTAGTTTTATGGCCTTAAAACATCAAAAAACTAGAAACGATCATGGCGAGGCAATAACTATTGATTATTAGGTTGTTTTTGACCGGCCGACAAAATTTTAGGCGATTCGCTTCTATTCGACGGACCCATGCAGATGGTGTGGGCTATAACACACGAAATTTAGAAATCGGGAGGAATTCTAGTTTTATGACCCTAATATGCCAAAAAATAAGGAACTGTCATAGTGAGGCAATGGATATTGTTACTTAGGTCATTTTTGATGGGACGGAAAAATTTTAGGCGATTCGGGTCCGGTCACCCAGAACTATGTAGATGGCGCGGGCTCTTGAAAATTTGGGAATCGGGCGAAGCCCTAAAATGCCAAAATATAAGCAACGGTCATGGTGAGGCGATGAATAATGTTCCTTAGGTCATTTTTTATAGGCCAGCAAAATTTTACGCAATTCTGGTCCGGACGCCCGAACCCATACAGATTACATGGACTATAGCACACAAAAATCTGGAAATCGGGTTGAATTCCAGTTTTAAGACCCTAAAATGCCAAAAAACGAGGAACATTCATGTCTAGGTGATGGCGTTGTCAAGGAATCAGGCAGAATTCCAGTTTTATGGCCCTAAAATCCAAAGAAACGAGGAACGTTCATGACAAGTCAATTACTATTGTCCATAGGTTATTTTTGTGGGCCAAAATATTTATAAGTGATTCGGGTCCGGTCGCCCGGACCCATGGAGATGGTGGCACATGAAAATCTGAGGATCGGACAGAATTCCAGTTTTATGGCCCTAAAACGAACAAAGAATGGTCATGGCGAGACAATGACTATATTTCCTTAGGTCACTTTTGATGGGCCAGCAAATTTTTAGGCGATTCGGGTCTGGTCATCAGGACCCATGCACATTGTGTGGGCTATAGCAAACAAAAATCTAGGAATCGAGCGGAATTCCAATTTTATGGCCTTTAAACACCAAAAAATGAGAAATGGTCATGGCGAGGCGATGACTATTGTTCCTTAGGTCATTTTTTATTTGACTGACAAAATTTTAGGCTATTCGGGTACGGTCGTTGGACCCTTGCAAATGGCGTGGGCTATGCAAACGAAAATTTGGGAATCGAGCGGAATTCCAGCTTAATGACCCTAAAATGCCAAAAAATGAGGAACGGTCATGTCAAAGCGGTAAATATTGTTCCTTAGGTTATTCTTTATGGGCCGACAAAATTTATGCGATTCGGGTCCGGTCGGCCAGACCCATGCAGATAGCGTACGCAGTACTTGAAAATATAGGAATCAGACGGAATTCTAGTTTTATGGCCTTGAAACGTCAAAAAATGAGGAATGGTCATGGTGAGGTGATGATTATTGTTCCTTAGGTTGTTATTTGATGGGACAACAAAATTTAAGGTGATTGGGTTCCGTTTTCCCAGAACCATGTAGATGGCGTAGGCTAACATACGAAAATGTGGGAATCGGGCGGAATTCAATTTTTATGGCCTTAATACGCCAAAAATGAGGAATGGTCATGGGAGGCGATGACTATTGTTCCATAAGTCATTTTTTATAGGCCAGCAAAATTTTTGGCGATGCGGGTCCGGTCACCCGGACATATGCAGATGGTGTGGGCTATAACTTACGCAAATTTGGGAATCGGGCTGAATTCTTATTTATCGCCCATAAACACCAAAAAATGGGAACTTTCATGGCGAGGCGATGACACTTGTTCCATAGGTTGGTTTTTATGGGCCAACAAAATTTTAGGCGATTCGGGTCCGGTCGCCAAGACCTATGCAAATGGCATGGGCTATAGCACACGAAAATCTGGGAATCGGGCAGAATTCTAATCTTATGCAATTGGGAATCCGGAGGAATATAAGTTTTATGGCCCTAAAATGCCAATAAATGAGGAACGATCATGGATGAGGCGATGACTATTGTTCCTTAGGTGGTTTTTATGGTACTTCATAATTTTAGGTGACCCGGGTCCAGTCGCATGGACCCATGAAGATGGCGTGGGCTACAGCACATGAAAATATGAGAATCGGACGGAATTCCAATTGTATGGCCCTAAAATGCCAAAAACATGAGGAACGGTCATGGCGACGCAATGATTATTGTTCCTTAGGTCATTTTTATGGGCCCGCAAAACATTAGGCGATTTAGGCCGGTCGCCCGGACCCATGCATATGGCGTGTGTTATAGCACACGAAAATATGGGAATCGGTCAAAATTCAAGTTTTATTGCCCTAAAATGCCAAATATCAGGAACGGTTATGGCGAGGCGATGACTATTGTTCCTTAGGCCATTTGTTATAGGCCGGCAAAATTTTAGGCTATTCGGTTGGCCCGGAGCGATGCAGATGGTGCGGACTCTAGCACATAAAAATCTGGGAATCGGGCAGAATTCTAGTTTTATGGCCCTAAAATGCCAAAAACATAAGGAATGGTCATGACGAGGCGATGACTATTGTTTCTTAGGTCGTTTTGGATAGGCCAAAAAATTTTAGGCGATTCGGGTCCATTCACCCGGACTCATGCAGATGATGTGGGCAGTACTAGCACACGAAAATCTGGGAATCAGTCGGAATTCTAGTTTTATGGCCATAATATTCCAAAACATAAGGAACGGTCATGGCGAGGCGATGACTATTGCTCATTTGGTCATTTTTACGGGCCGACAAAACTTTAGGCGATTCGGGTCCGGTTGCCGGACCCATATAGATTGCGTGAGCTATAGTACACGAAAATCTAAGAATCGGGCAGAATTTCAATTATGGCACTAAAATGCCCAAAAAAAAAGGAACGATCATGTCGAGACGATGAATATTGTTCCTTAGGTCATTGTTTAATGGTCTGGAAAATTTTTAGGCGATTGGGGACCGTTCGCCCGAACTCATGCAGATGGTGTGGGCTCTAGCACACGAAAATATGGGAATCAGGTGGAATTCGTATTTTATGGCCCTAATATTCCAAAAAACAAAAAACAGTCATGGTGAGGCGATGACTATTTATCCTTAGGACATTGTTTATGGGCCGATAAATTTTAGGCGATTCGAGGCGGGTCGTCGGACCCATGCAAATGGTGTGGGCTATAACACACAAAAATCTAGAAATCGGGCAGAATTCAAATTTTATGGCCTTAAAGCACCAAAAATTGAGAAACGGTCATGGCGAGGTGATGACTATTATTCCTTAGGTCATTTTTTATGGGCCATTAAAAAATTTGGCAATTTCGGTGAGGTCATCCTGACCCATGCAGATGGCGTGGGCTACATCACACGAATATTTAAGAATCGGATGAAATTTCTGTTTTATGGCCCTAAAACACCAAAAATAAGGAATTGTCATAGCGAGGCGATGACAATTGTTCCTTAGATCATTTTTTATGGGCTAGAAATATTTTAGGCGATTCGGATCAGGTCGCCAGGAATTATGCAAATGGTGTGGGCTATATCATACGAAAATCAGGGAATCGAGCAGAAATCCAATTTTATGTCCCTAAAATGCCAAAACTCGAGAAACGGTCATGACGAGGTGATGATTATTGCTTCTTAGGTCATTTTTTATGGGCCGGAAAAGTTTAGGCAACTCTGATCCGGTCGCCCGGACCCATGCAAATGGCATGGGCTATAGCAAACGAAAATATGAGAATCGGGCTAAAATCCAGCTTGATGGCCCTAAAATGCAAAAATATTATGAATGGTCACGGATACTCGATGAATACATTTTTAGGTCATTTTTTATGGACCGGAAAAATTTTAGGCGATTCGGGTTCTGTCGTCCGGACCCGTGCAGATAGCGTGGGCTATAACACATGAAAATCTGAAAATCGAGCAAACTTTAAGTTTTATGACCCTAAAAAGCCAAAAAATGAGGAACGGTTATGGCAGAGGCGATGACTATTGTTCCTTAGGTCATTTGTTATGTGCCGTCAAAATTTTAGGCTATTCGGGTCCGGTCTCCCAGACCCATGCAGATGGTGTGGGCTATAGTACACAAAAATATGGGAATCAGGCGAAATTCTAATTTTATAGCTCTAAAACGCCAAAAAATGAGAAACGGTCATGGATAGGCGATGATTATTGTTCCGTAGGTCATTGTTTATGGGCCACCAAAATTTTATGCGTTTCGGGTTTGGTCGCCCGGACCCATGCAGATGGCGTGTGCACATGAAAATATGGGAATCGGGCGAAATTCAAGTTTTATTGCACTAAATCGCCAAAAAATGAGGAACGGACATTTTTTTATGGGAATACAATCTTTTAGGCAATTCGGTTGACCCAGACCCATGCAGCTGGTGTGGGCTCTAGCACACGAAAATTTGGGAATAGAGCGGAATTGCAGTTTTATGCCCCTAAAATACCAAAAAATAAGGAACAATCATGACGAGACGATCACTATTGTTCCTTAGGTCGTTTGTCATAGGCCAGAAAACTTTGAGGCGATTCGGGTGCGTTCGCCCCGACTCATGCAGATGGTGTGGGCTCTAGCACACGAAAATTTGGGAATGAGGCGGAATTCCAGTTTATGGCCCTAATATTCCAAAAACCAAGGAACGGTCATGGCAAGGCAATGACTATTTCTCTTTAGGTAAATTTTTTATGGGCGGGCAAAATTTTAGGCGATTCGGGTCTGGTCACCGGACCTATGCAGATGGCGTGAATTATAATACACGAAAATCTGAGAATCTGGTAGAATTTCAGTTTTAAAACACTAAAATGCCAAAAATAAGGAACGGTCATGTTGAAACGATGAATATTGTTCCTTAGGTCATTTTGTATGGGCTGACAATATTTTACGCGATTTGGGTCCGGTCGCCCGGACCCATGCAGATGGTGTGGGCTATAGCACGCGAAAATTTAGGAATCAAGCGGAATTTTAGTTTTATGACCGTAAAACATCAAACAATGAGGAATGGTCATGGTGAGGTGATGACTATTGTCCCTTAGATCATTTTTTGATGGGGCGACAAAAGTTTAGGTGATTGGGGTTCGTTCTCCCGGACCATACAGATGGCGTGGGTAGTACACGAAACATTGAGAATCAGGGGAAATTCAAATTTTATTGCCCTAAAACACCAAAAAACGAGCAATTTTCATGGCAAGGTGATGACTATTGTTCCTTAGGTTATATTTTATGGGCTGGCAAAATTTTTAGCGATTTGGATCTGGTTTCCAGGACCCATGCAGCACACGAAAATCTGGAAATCAAACGTCCAATTTTATGGCCCTAAAATTCCAAAAGAACGAGGAACGGTCATGGAAAGGCGATGAATATTGTTCCTAAGGTTGTTATTTATGGTCCGGAAAATTTTAGGCAATTCAGGTTCGATCGCCCGGATGCATGTAGATGGCGTGGGATATATATAGCATACGAAAATCTCATAATCTTGCAGAATTTAAGTTTTATGGTCCTAAAACGCGAAAATACGAGGAACGGTCATGGCAAAGCGATGACTATTGTTCCTTAGGTCATTTTTATGGGTCTACAAACTTTTACGCGATTCGGGTCCGGTCACCTAGACACATGCAGATGGCGTGGGCTATATAGCACACGAAATCTTGGTATTGGGTGGAATTCCAGTTTTATGGCACTATATGCCAAAAAATGAGGAACGGTCATGGAGAAACGATAATTATTATTCCTTAAGTTGTTTTTGATAGGCTAGAAAAAATTTAGGTGATTCGGGTCCAGTCGCCCGCATGCATGCAGATGGCGTGGGCTATATATAAGACACAAAAATCTCGGAATCGGGCGGAATTCTGGTTTTATGGACTTAAAATGCCAAAAAGATGAAGAATGTAAATGGCGAAGCGATGACTACTATTCTTTAGGTCATTTTTTATGGGCCAACAAAATTTTAAGCGGTTCCGGTCCAGTCATTTGGATGCATGCAGATGGGCGTGGTCTATAGCACACGAAATATAGGAATCGGAAAAATTCTAGTTTTGTGGCTCTATTACTCCAAAAACGGAGGAACGGTCATAGAGATGCGATGAGAATTGTTCCTTAGGTCATTTGATGGGCCGACAAAAAATTTAGGCGATTTGGGTCTGGTCACCCGGAAGCATGCAAATGGCATAAGCTTTGTACACAAAAATATGGGAATCGGGCGAAATTCTAATTTTGTGGCCTAAAATTCCAAAAACATGAGGAGCGGTCATGGCGAAGCGATGACTATTGCTCCTTAGGTCGTTTTTTATGGGCCAACAAAATTTTAGGCGATTCGGGTCTGGTCGCCCGGATGCATGCAGATGGTGTGAGCTATAGTACACAAAAATCATAGAATTGGGCGGAATTCCAGTTTTATGGCCCTAAAATTCCAAAAGAACGAGGAACGGTCATGGAAAGGCGATGAATATTGTCCCTAAGGTTGTTATTTATGGTCCGGCAAATATTAGGCGATTCAGGTTCGATCGCCCGGATGCATGTAGATGGCGTGGGATATATATAGCATACGAAAATCTCATAATCTTGCAGAATTTAAGTTTTACGGTCCTAAAACGCCAAAATACGAGGAACGGTCATGGCAAAGCGATGACTATTGTTCCTTAGGTCATTTTTATGGGTCTACAAACTTTTACGCGATTCGGGTCCGGTCACCTAGACACATGCAGATGGCGTGGGCTATATAGCACACGAAATCTTGGTATTGGGTGGAATTCCAGTTTTATGGCACTATATGCCAAAAAATGAGGAACGGTCATGGAGAAACGATAATTATTATTCCTTAAGTTGTTTTTGATAGGCTAGAAAAATTTTAGGTGATTCGGGTCCAGTCGCCCGCATGCATGCAGATGGCGTGGGCTATATATAAGACAAGAAAATCTCAGAATCGGGCGGAATTCTGGTTTTATGGACTTAAAATGCCAAAAAGATGAAGAACGTAAATGGCGAAGCGATGACTACTATTCTTTAGGTCATTTTTTATGGGCCAACAAAATTTTAAGCGGTTCCGGTCCAGTCGTTTGGATGCATGCAGATGGGCGTGGTCTATAGCACACGAAATATAGGAATCGGAAAAATTCTAGTTTTGTGGCTCTATTACTCCAAAAACGGAGGAACGGTCATAGAGATGCGATGAGAATTGTTCCTTAGGTCATTTGATGGGCCGACAAAAAATTTAGGCGATTTGGGTCTGGTCACCCGGAAGCATGCAAATGGCATAAGCTATGTACACAAAAATATGGGAATCGGGCGAAATTCTAATTTTGTGGCCTAAAATTCCAAAAACATGAGGAGCGGTCATGGCGAAGCGATGACTATTGCTCCTTAGGTCGTTTTTGATGGGCCGACAAAATTTTAGGCGATTCGGGTCTGGTCGCCCGGATGCATGCAGATGGTGTGAGCTATAGTACACAAAAATCTTAGAATTGGGCGGAATTCCAGTTTTATGGCCCTAAAATTCCAAAAGAACGAGGAACGGTCATGGAAAGGCGATGAATATTGTTCCTAAGGTCGTTATTTATGGTCCGGCAAATTTTAGGCGATTCAGGTTCGATCGCCCGGATGCATGTAGATGGCGTGGGATATATATAGCATACGAAAATCTCATAATCTTGCAGAATTTAAGTTTTATGGTCCTAAAACGCCAAAATACGAGGAACGGTCATGGCAAAGCGATGACTATTGTTCCTTAGATTATTTTTATGGGTCTACAAACTTTTACGCGATTCGGGTCCGGTCATCTAGACACATGCAGATGGCGTGGGCTATATAGCACACGAAATCTTGGTATTGGGTGGAATTCCAGTTTTATGGCACTATATGCCAAAAAATGAGGAACGGTCATGGAGAAACGATAATTATTATTCCTTAAGTTGTTTTTGATAGGCTAGAAAAATTTTAGGTGATTCGGGTCCAGTCGCCCGCATGCATGCAGATGGCATGGGCTATATATAAGACAAGAAAATCTCGGAATCGGGCGGAATTCTGGTTTTATGGACTTAAAATGCCAAAAAGATGAAGAACGTAAATGGCGAAGCGATGACTACTATTCTTTAGGTCATTTTTTATGGGCCAACAAAATTTTAAGCGGTTCCGGTCCAGTCGTTTGGATGCATGCAGATGGGCGTGGTCTATAGCACACGAAATATAGGAATCGAAAAAATTTTAGTTTTGTGGCTCTATTACTCCAAAAACGGAGGAACGGTCATAGAGATGCGATGAGAATTGTTCCTTAGGTCATTTGATGGGCCGACAAAAAATTTAGGCGATTTGGGTCTGGTCACCCGGAAGCATGCAAATGGCATAAGCTATGTACACAAAAATATGGAAATCGGGCGAAATTCTAATTTTGTGGCCTAAAATTCCAAAAACATGAGGAGCGGTCATGGCGAAGCGATGACTATTGCTCCTTAGGACGTTTTTGATGGGCCGACAAAATTTTAGGCGATTCGGGTCTGGTCGCCCGGATGCATGCAGATGGTGTGAGCTATAGTACACAAAAATCATAGAATTGGGCGGAATTCCAGTTTTATGGCCCTAAAATTCCAAAAGAACGAGGAACGGTCATGGAAAGGCGATGAATATTGTTCCTAAGGTCGTTATTTATGGTCCGGCAAATTTTAGGCGATTCAGGTTCGATCGCCCGGATGCATGTAGATGGCGTGGGATATATATAGCATACGAAAATCTCATAATCTTGCAGAATTTAAGTTTTATGGTCCTAAAACGCCAAAATACGAGGAACGGTCATGGCAAAGCGATGACTATTGTTCCTTAGATTATTTTTATGGGTCTACAAACTTTTACGCGATTCGGGTCCGGTCATCTAGACACATGCAGATGGCGTGGGCTATATAGCACACGAAATCTTGGTATTGGGTGGAATTCCAGTTTTATGGCACTATATGCCAAAAAATGAGGAACGGTCATGGAGAAACGATAATTATTATTCCTTAAGTTGTTTTTGATAGGCTAGAAAAAATTTAGGTGATTCGGGTCCAGTCGCCCGCATGCATGCAGATGGCGTGGGCTATATATAAGACACAAAAATCTCGGAATCGGGCGGAATTCTGGTTTTATGGACTTAAAATGCCAAAAAGATGAAGAACGTAAATGGCGAAGCGATGACTACTATTCTTTAGGTCATTTTTTATGGGCCAACAAAATTTTAAGCGGTTCCGGTCCAGTCGTTTGGATGCATGCAGATGGGCGTGGTCTATAGCACACGAAATATAGGAATCGGAAAAATTCTAGTTTTGTGGCTCTATTACTCCAAAAACGGAGGAACGGTCATAGAGATGCGATGAGAATTGTTCCTTAGGTCATTTGATGGGCCGACAAAAAATTTAGGCGATTTGGGTCTGGTCACCCGGAAGCATGCAAATGGCATAAGCTACGTACACAAAAATATGGGAATCGGGCGAAATTCTAATTTTGTGGCCTAAAATTCCAAAAACATGAGGAGCGGTCATGGCGAAGCGATGACTAGCTCCTTAGGTCATTTTTTTTGGGCCGACAAAATTTTAGGCGATTCGGGTCTGGTCGCCCGGATCCATGCAGATGGTGTGAGCTGTAGTACACAAAAATCTTAGAATTGGGCGGAATTCCAGTTTTATGGCCCTAAAATTCCAAAAGAACGAGGAACGGTCATGGAAAGGCGATGAATATTGTTCCTAAGGTCGTTATTTATGGTCCGGCAAATTTTAGGCGATTCAGGTTCGATCGCCCGGATGCATGTAGATGGCGTGGGATATATATAGCATACGAAAATCTCATAATCTGGCAGAATTTAAGTTTTATGGTCCTAAAACGCCAAAATACGAGGAACGGTCATGGCAAAGCGATGACTATTGTTCCTTAGGTCATTTTTATAGGTCTACAAACTTTTACGCGATTCGGGTCCGGTCACCTAGACACATGCAGATGGCGTGGGCTATATAGCACACGAAATCTTGGTATTGGGTGGAATTCCAGTTTTATGGCACTATATGCCAAAAAATGAGGAACGGTCATGGAGAAACGATAATTATTATTCCTTAAGTTGTTTTTGATAGGCTAGAAAAAATTTAGGTGATTCGGGTCCAGTCGCTCGCATGCATGCAGATGGCGTGGGCTATATATAAGACACAAAAATCTCGGAATCGGGCGGAATTCTGGTTTTATGGACTTAAAATGCCAAAAAGATGAAGAACTTAAATGGCGAAGCGATGACTACTATTCTTTAGGTCATTTTTTATGGGCCAACAAAATTTTAAGCAGTTCCGGTCCAGTCGTTTGGATGCATGCAGATGGGCGTGGTCTATAGCACACGAAATATAGAAATCGAAAAAATTCTAGTTTTGTGGCTCTATTACTCCAAAAACGGAGGAACGGTCATAGAGATGCGATGAGAATTGTTCCTTAGGTCATTTGATGGGCCGACAAAAAATTTAGGCGATTTGGGTCTGGTCACCCGGAAGCATGCAAATGGCATAAGCTATGTACACAAAAATATGGGAATCGGGCGAAATTCTAATTTTGTGGCCTAAAATTCCAAAAACATGAGGAGCGGTCATGGCGAAGCGATGACTATTGCTCCTTAGGTCGTTTTATATGGGCCGACAAAATTTTAGGCGATTCGGGTCTGGTCGCCCGGATCCATGCAGATGGTGTGAGCTATATTACACAAAAATCTTAGAATTGGGCGGAATTCCAGTTTTATGGCCCTAAAATTCCAAAAGAACGAGGAACGGTCATGGAAAGGCGATGAATATTGTTCCTAAGGTCATTATTTATGGTCCGGCAAATTTTAGGCGATTCAGGTTCGATCGCCCGGATGCATGTAGATGGCGTGGGATATATATAGCATACGAAAATCTCATAATCTGGCAGAATTTAAGTTTTATGGTCCTAAAACGCCAAAATACGAGGAACGGTCATGGCAAAGCGATGACTATTGTTCCTTAGGTCATTGTTATGGATCTACAAACTTTTACGCGATTCGGGTCTGGTCACCTAGACACATGCAGATGGCGTGGGCTATATAGCACACGAAATCTTGGTATTGGGTGGAATTCCAGTTTTATGGCACTATATGCCAAAAAATAAGGAACGGTCATGGAGAAACGATAATTATTATTCCTTAAGTTGTTTTTGATAGGCTAGAAAAATTTTAGGTAATTCGGGTCCAGTCGCCCGCATGCATGCAGATGGCGTGGGCTATATATAAGACAAGAAAATCTCGGAATCGGGCGGAATTCTGGTTTTATGGACTTAAAATGCCAAAATGATGAAGAACGTAAATGGCGAAGCGATGACTACTATTCTTTAGGTCATTTTTTATGGGCCAACAAAATTTTAAGCGGTTCCGGTCCAGTCGTTTGGATGCATGCAGATGGGCGTGGTCTATAGCACACAAAATATAGGAATCGGAAAAATTCTAGTTTTGTGGCTCTATTACTCCAAAAACGGAGGAACGGTCATAGAGATGCGATGACAATTGTTCCTTAGGATATTTGATGGGCCGACAAAAAATTTAGGCGATTTGGGTCTGGTCACCCGGAAGCATGCAAATGGCATAAGCTATGTACACAAAAATATGGGAATCGGGCGAAATTCTAATTTTGTGGCCTAAAATTCCAAAAACATGAGGAGCGGTCATGGCGAAGAGATGACTATTGCTCCTTAGGTCGTTTTTTATGGGCCGACAAAATTTTAGGCGATTCGGGTCTGGTCGCCCGGATGCATGCAGATGGTGTGAGCTATAGTACACAAAAATCTTAGAATTGGGCGGAATTCCAGTTTTATGGCCCTAAAATTCCAAAAGAACGAGGAACGGTCATGGAAAGGCGATGAATATTGTTCCTAAGGTCGTTATTTATGGTCCGGCAAATTTTAGGCGATTCAGGTTCGATCGCCCGGATGCATGTAGATGGCGTGGGATATATATAGCATACGAAAATCACATAATCTGGCAGAATTTAAGTTTTATGGTCATAAAACGCCAAAATACGAGGAACGGTCATGGCAAAGCGATGACTATTGTTCCTTAGGTCATTTTTATGGGTCAACAAACTTTTATGCGATTCGGGTCCGGTCACCTAGACACATGCAGATGGCGTGGGCTATATAGCACACGAAATCTTGGTATTGGGTGGAATTCCAGTTTTATGGCACTATATGCCAAAGAATGAGGAACGGTCATGGAGAAACGATAATTATTATTCCTTAAGTTGTTTTTGATAGGCTAGAAAAAATTTAGGTGATTCGGGTCCAGTCGCCCGCATGCATGCAGATGGCGTGGGCTATATATAAGACACAAAAATCTCGAAATCGGGCGGAATTCTGGTTTTATGGACTTAAAATGCCAAAAAGATGAAGAACGTAAATGGCGAAGCGATGGCTACTATTCTTTAGGTCATTTTTTATGGGCTAACAAAATTTTAAGCGGTTCCGGTCCAGTCGTTTGGATGCATGCAGATGGGCGTGGTCTATAGCACACGAAATATAGGAATCGGAAAAATTCTAGTTTTGTGGCTCTATTACTCCAAAAACGGAGGAACGGTCATAGAGATGCGATGAGAATTGTTCCTTAGGTCATTTGATGGGCCGACAAAAAATTTAGGCGATTTGGGTCTGGTCACCCGGAAGCATGCAAATGGCATAAGCTATGTACACAAAAATATGGGAATCGGGCGAAATTCTAATTTTGTGGCCTAAAATTCCAAAAACATGAGGAGCGGTCATGGCGAAGCGATGACTATTGCTCCTTAGGTCATTTTTTATGGGCCGACAAAATTTTAGGCGATTCGGGTCTGGTCGCCCGGATGCATGCAGATGGTGTGAGCTATAGTACACAAAAATCTTAGAATTGGGCGGAATTCCAGTATTATGGCCCTAAAATTCCAAAAGAACGAGGAACGGTCATGGAAAGGCGATGAATATTGTTCCTAAGGTCGTTATTTATGGTCCGGCAAATTTTAGGCGATTCAGGTTCGATCGCCCGGATGCATGTAGATGGCGTGGGATATATATAGCATACGAAAATCTCATAATCTGGCAGAATTTAAGTTTTATGGTCCTAAAACGCCAAAATACGAGGAACGGTCATGGCAAAGCGATGACTATTGTTCCTTAGGTCATTTTTATGGGTCTACAAACTTTTACGCGATTCGGGTCCGGTCACCTAGACACATGCAGATGGCGTGGGCTATATAGCACACGAAATCTTGGTATTGGGTGGAATTCCAGTTTTATGGCACTATATGCCAAAAAATGAGGAACGGTCATGGAGAAACGATAATTATTATTCCTTAAGTTGTTTTTGATAGGCTAGAAAAACTTTAGGTGATTCGGGTCCAGTCGCCCGCATGCATGCAGATGGCGTGGGCTATATATAAGACACAAAAATCTCGGAATCGGGCGGAATTCTGATTTTATGGACTTAAAATGCCAAAAAGATGAAGAACGTAAATGGCGAAGCGATGACTACTATTCTTTAGGTCATTTTTTATGGGCCAACAAAATTTTAAGCGGTTCCGGTCCAGTCGTTTGGATGCATGCAGATGGGCGTGGTCTATAGCACACGAAATATAGGAATCGGAAAAATTCTAGTTTTGTGGCTCTATTACTCCAAAAACGGAGGAACGGTCATAGAGATGCGATGAGAATTGTTCCTTAGGTCATTTGATGGGCCGACAAAAAATTTAGGCGATTTGGGTCTGGTCACCCGGAAGCATGCAAATGGCATAAGCTATGTACACAAAAATATGGGAATCGGGCGAAATTCTAATTTTGTGGCCTAAAATTCCAAAAACATGAGGAGCGGTCATGGCGAAGCGATGACTATTGCTCCTTAGGTCGTTTTTGATGGGCCGACAAAATTTTAGGCGATTCGGGTCTTGTCGCCCGGATGCATGCAGATGGTGTGAGCTATAGTACACAAAAATCATAGAATTGGGCGGAATTCCAGTTTTATGGCCCTAAAATTCCAAAAGAACGAGGAACGGTCATGGAAAGGCGATGAATATTGTTCCTAAGGTCGTTATTTATGGTCCGGCAAATTTTAGGCGATTCAGGTTCGATCGCCCGGATGCATGTAGATGGCGTGGGATATATATAGCATACGAAAATCTCATAATCTTGCAGAATTTAAGTTTTATGGTCCTAAAACGCCAAAATACGAGGAACGGTCATGGCAAAGAGATGACTATTGTTCCTTAGGTCATTTTTATGGGTCTACAAACTTTTACACGATTCGGGTCCGGTCACCTAGACACATGCAGATGGCGTGGGCTATATAGCACACGAAATCTTGGTATTGGGTGGAATTCCAGTTTTATGGCACTATATGCCAAAAAATGAGGAACGGTCATGGAGAAACGATAATTATTATTCCTTAAGTTGTTTTTGATAGGCTAGAAAAAATTTAGGTGATTCGGGTCCAGTCGCCCGCATGCATGCAGATGGCGTGGGCTATATATAAGACACAAAAATCTCGGAATCAGGCGGAATTCTGGTTTTATGGACTTAAAATGCCAAAAAGATGAAGAACGTAAATGGCGAAGCGATGACTACTATTCTTTAGGTCATTTTTTATGGGCCAACAAAATTTTAAGCGGTTCCGGTCCAGTCGTTTGGATGCATGCAGATGGGCGTGGTCTATAGCACACGAAATATAGGAATCGGAAAAATTCTAGTTTTGTGGCTCTATTACTCCAAAAACGGAGGAACGGTCATAGAGATGCGATGAGAATTGTTCCTTAGGTCATTTGATGGGCCGACAAAAAATTTAGGCGATTTGGGTCTGGTCACCCGGAAGCATGCAAATGGCATAAGCTATGTACACAAAAATATGGGAATCGGGCGAAATTCTAATTTTGTGGCCTAAAATTCCAAAAACATGAGGAGCGGTCATGGCGAAGCGATGACTATTGCTCCTTAGGTCGTTTTTGATGGGCCGACAAAATTTTAGGCGATTCGGGTCTGGTCGCCCGGATGCATGCAGATGGTGTGAGCTATAGTACACAAAAATCATAGAATTGGGCGGAATTCCAGTTTTATGGCCCTAAAATTCCAAAAGAACGAGGAACGGTCATGGAAAGGCGATGAATATTGTTCCTAAGGTCGTTATTTATGGTCCGGCAAATTTTAGGCGATTCAGGTTCGATCGCCCGGATGCATGTAGATGGCGTGGGATATATATAGCATACGAAAATCTCATAATCTTGCAGAATTTAAGTTTTATGGTCCTAAAACGCCAAAATACGAGGAACGGTCATGGCAAAGAGATGACTATTGTTCCTTAGGTCATTTTTATGGGTCTACAAACTTTTACACGATTCGGGTCCGGTCACCTAGACACATGCAGATGGCGTGGGCTATATAGCACACGAAATCTTGGTATTGGGTGGAATTCCAGTTTTATGGCACTATATGCCAAAAAATGAGGAACGGTCATGGAGAAACGATAATTATTATTCCTTAAGTTGTTTTTGATAGGCTAGAAAAAATTTAGGTGATTCGGGTCCAGTCGCCCGCATGCATGCAGATGGCGTGGGCTATATATAAGACACAAAAATCTCGGAATCAGGC
This sequence comes from Nicotiana tabacum, assembly GCF_000715075.1. Taxonomy (NCBI): domain Eukaryota; kingdom Viridiplantae; phylum Streptophyta; class Magnoliopsida; order Solanales; family Solanaceae; genus Nicotiana; species Nicotiana tabacum. The sequence continues at coordinate 6,891,517 of NC_134097.1, read as the reverse complement.
GGAATTCTGGTTTTATGGACTTAAAATGCCAAAAAGATGAAGAACGTAAATGGCGAAGCGATGACTACTATTCTTTAGGTCATTTTTTATGGGCCAACAAAATTTTAAGCGGTTCCGGTCCAGTCGTTTGGATGCATGCAGATGGGCGTGGTCTATAGCACACGAAATATAGGAATCGGAAAAATTCTAGTTTTGTGGCTCTATTACTCCAAAAACGGAGGAACGGTCATAGAGATGCGATGAGAATTGTTCCTTAGGTCATTTGATGGGCCGACAAAAAATTTAGGCGATTTGGGTCTGGTCACCCGGAAGCATGCAAATGGCATAAGCTATGTACACAAAAATATGGGAATCGGGCGAAATTCTAATTTTGTGGCCTAAAATTCCAAAAACATGAGGAGCGGTCATGGCGAAGCGATGACTATTGCTCCTTAGGTCGTTTTTGATGGGCCGACAAAATTTTAGGCGATTCGGGTCTGGTCGCCCGGATGCATGCAGATGGTGTGAGCTATAGTACACAAAAATCTTAGAATTGGGCGGAATTCCAGTTTTATGGCCCTAAAATGGCAAAAAATGAGGAATGGTCAGGACAATTTTTAGATTTTCTTAATGTACAATAGTCATCGCTTCGTCATGATCGTTCCTCATTTTTTGGCATTTTACGGCCATAAAACAGGGATTTAGGATGATTCTCAGATTTTTGTGTGTTATAGTCTACGCCATTTGCACGAATTCTGGCGATCGGCTCCAAATCTCCTAAAATTTTTCGAGCCCATAAAAACGATCTAATGAAAAATAGTCATCACTTCTCCATAATTGTTCCTCGGTTTTTGGCATTTAAGGGACATAAAACAGGAATTTAGGACGATTCCTAAATTTTCGTCTGCTATATTCCACGCCATCTGCATTAATTCGGGCGACTGACTCCGAATCTCCTAAAATTATGCGGGCCTATCAAAAAGGTTTTAATGAACAATAGTCATTGCTTCGCTATGACCGTTCCTTATTTTTGGTGTTTTAGGGCCATAAAACATGAATTCATGACGATTCTTAGATTTTAGTGAGCTATAGTCCACCCCATCTACATGAATTCGGGCGAATGGCTCCGAATCTCCTAAATTTTGTGGGCCGATAAAAAATGACCTAATGAACAATAGTCATCGCTTCGCCATGACCGTTCTTCTTTTTTGTCATTTTAGATCTGTAAAACAGGAATTCCGGATGATTTCCAAATTTTCGTATGTTATAGTCCACAACATCTAAAAGAATTTGGGTGACTAGCTCCGAATCGCCTAAAATTTTGCAGGCTCATCAAAAATGACCTAATGAACAATTGTCATCGCTTCGCCATGACCATCCCTCGTTTTATGGCGTTTAAGGGCCATAAAACAGGAATTCGAGACGATACCCAGATTTTCATAATGAACAATAGTCATCGCTTTGCCATGAATGCTCCTTGTTTTTTGGCGTTTTGGGCCATAAAACAGGAATTTAGGATGATTCCCAGATTTTTGTGTGCTAGTCCACACCATCTACATGAATTCGGACGACCGGCTCCGAATCTCCTAAAATTTTGCGAGCCCATAAAAATGACCTAATAAATAATAATTATCGCTTCACCATGATCATCCATCGTTTTATGGCGTTATAGGGCCATAAAGCAAAAATTCAAGACAATTCTCAGATTTTCGTAATGAATAATAGTCATCGTTTCGCCATGATCATTCCCCGTTTTTTGGCATTTTAGATCCATAAAACCGGAATTCAGAATTATTTTCAGATTTTCGTGTGCTATAGTCCATGTCATCCGTATGAATTCAGGAAACCGGCTCTGAATCTCCTAAAATTTATAGGTCCATAAAGAATGACCTAATGAATAATAGTCATCGCTTCGTCATGACTGTTCCTTGATTTTTGGCGTTTAAGGACCATAAAATAGGAATTCATAATGATTCACATATTTTTTTGTGCTATAGTATATGTCATCTGCATGAATTCGGGTGCTCGGTTTTGAATCTCCTAAAATTTTGCGGGCTAATAAAAAATGACCTAATGAACAAAAGTCATCGCTTCTCCATTACCATTCCCCATTTTTGGCATTTTAGGGCATAAAACAGGAATTTAGGACGATTTCTAGCTTTTCGTGTGCTATATGGTCCACTTCATCTACATGAATTTGGGTGACTGGCTCCGAATCTTCTAAAATTTTGCGAGCCCATAAAATGAACTAATGAACAATAGATATCGCTTCTCTATGACTGCTCCTCGTGTTTTGGTGTTTTAAGGTCATAAAACAAGAATTTAGGATGATTTCTAGATTTTTGTGTGTTATAGTCCACACCACCTGCGTGAATTCGGTCGACCAGCTCCGAGTCTCCTAAAATTGTGCGGGCATATAAACAACAACCTAATGTACAATATTCCTCGATTCTCCATGACCGTTCCTCGTTTTATTGGTGTTTTAGAGCCATAAAAGAGGAATTCAGGAAGATTCCCAGATTTTAATGTGTTATAGTCCATGTCATCTGCATGAATTCGGGTGACCAGCTCCGAATCCAGCAAATACTATTAAATGAACAATATTCATCACTTCGCCATGACTGTTCCTCATGTTTTGGCGTTTTAGGGCCATAAAACTAGAATTCAAGAGGATTTCCAAATTTTCGTGTACTATATAGTCCACACTGTTTGCATGATTTCGGGTGACCGGCTTTGAATCTCCTAAAATGATCTAATGAACAATAGTCATCCTTTTTCCATGGATGTTCTTCATTTTTTGGTGTTTTAATGCCATAAAACAAGAATTCGGGATGATTCCTAGATTTTCATGTGCTATAGTCCACATCATCTGCATGAATCCGGGCGACCAGCTCTGAATCTCGTAAAATTTTACGGGCCCATCAAAAATGACCTAATGAACAATACTCACTTCATTTCACCATGATTGTTTCTTATTTTTTGGCGTTTTAGGGCCATAAAACAGGAATACAGAACGATTCCCAGATTTTTGTAATGAACCAGAGTCATTGCTTCGCCATGAGCCTTCCTCATTTTTTGACTTTTTAGGGCCATAAAACAGGAATTCATGCCAATTTACAGATTTTTGTGTGCTATATTCCACGCCATCTGCATGAATTCGGGCGACCAGTTTCGAATCTCCTAAAATTTTGCGAGCACATCAACAACGACCAAATAAACAATATCCATTGCTTCGTTATGAATGTTTCTCATTTTTTGGCATTTTAGGGCCATAAAATAGGAATTCGGAATGATTCCCACATTTTTTGTGTACATAGTCCACGCTATCTCCATGAATTCGGGTGACCGGCCTGAATCTTTTTTAAATTTTGTGAGCCCATAAAAACTACCTAATAAATCATTATCATCTCTTCCCCATGACCGTTCCTCTTTTTGGTATTTTAGGGTCATAAAATAAAAATTCAGGACGATTCCCAGATTTTTGTGTGTTATTATCCATGCCATCTCCATGAATTCGATCCGAATCTCCTAAAAATTTGCAGGCCCCTAAACAATAACCTAATGAACAATAGTCATCACTTCGTCATGACCGTTCCTCATTTTTTGGCATTTTAGGGACACAAAACAGGAATTCAAGACGATTCATAGATTTTCGTATGCTATAGTCCACGCCATCTGCATGAATTTGGGTGACCGTCTCCGAATCTCCTAACATTTTACAGTCCCATCAAAAATAACCTAATGAACAATAGTCATCCCTTCACCATGGTCGTTTCTCATTTTTGGCATTTTAGGGCCATATAATAGGAATTCAGGACGATTCCCAGATTTTCGTGTGTTATAACCCACGTCATCTGCATGGGTCCGGGCGATCGGGCCCGGATCGCCTAAAATTTTGCATGCCCATATAAATGACCTAATGAACAATAGTCATCGATTCTCCATGAGTGTTCTTGTCCACGCCATCTGTATGAATTCGGATGACTGGATCCGAATCTTTTAAAATTTTGCGATCCCATGGTCATGACCTAATGAATAATCATCATCGTTTCGCCATGACCATTCCTCTTTTTTGGTTTTAGGTTCATAAAACAAGAATTTACGACAATTTCCAAATTTTTGTGTGATATTGTCCATGCCATCTGCATGAATTCGGGCGAACGGCTCCAAATCTCTTAAAATTTTGGGAGGGCATAAAAATATTCAAATGAACATTAGCCATCGCTTCATCATGACCATTCCTCATTATTTTGGCATTAGAACCATAAAACAGGAATTCAAGATGATTCCCAAATTTTTGTGTGTTATAGTCCACGTCATCTGCATAAATTCGGCCGATCGGCTCTAAATCTCCTAAAATTTTGTGAGCCCATTTAAAATGACATAATAAAAAATAATCATCTCTTCTCTATGACCATTCCTCATTTTTTGCATTTTTGGGCTATAAAATATAAATTTAAGACGATTCCCAAATTTTCTTGTGTTATAGTCCACACCATCTGCATGAATTCGGGCGACCGACTCCAAATCTCCTAAACTTTTGCGGGACCATAAAAAACGAGCTAATGAACAATACTCATTGCTTCGCCATGACCATTCCATGTGTTTTGGTATTTTAGGGCCATAAAATAGGAATTTAAGACGATTCTTAGATATTCGTGTGCTATAGTCCATACCATCTGCATGAATTCGGGCGACCGGGTCCGAATCTCTTAAAATTATTGGGCCTATCAAGAATGAACTAATGAACAATAGTCATCACTTCGCCATGATCGTTCCTCAATTTTTGGTATTTTAGGGAAATAAAACACGAATTCAGGACGATATTCTGATTTTCGTGTGCTATAGTCCACGCCATCTGAAGAAGATGGATGAAGCATTCAAAGTCAACTACTGGGTTGAATCAATAAAATAAGAGCTTGAACAATTTGAGAAAAACAAGGTGTGGAGTCTAGTTCCAAAATCATCTGGTGCATCAATATTAGGAACAAAATGGGTATTCAGATATAAACTGAACGAATCAGGCCAAGTAATGCGTAACAAGGTAAGATTAGTAGCTCAAAGAAACTCACAATGGGAAGAAATCGACTATGACAAAACATTTGTCCTGCAACATGGTTAGAATCTATTCGTATACTTCTTGCTTATGTAGCTCACAAAGGTTTCATGTTATCCTAATCATGTCTTCAAACTATCAAAATCCTTGTATGGTCTTTAACAAGCTCCTAGAGCCTGGTATGGCAGATTAAGCTCCTTTTTATTAGACCATGGTTCACAACGAGGTAATATCGATACAACTCTATTTACTAAACGGTCTAACTTTAGAAATCTTATTGTTCAAATTTACGTGGATGACATTATTTTGGAAGTTCTAAACATGTTTTGTGTGCAGAATTTTCGAGTATTATGAAAGGAGAATTTGAAATGAACATGATGGGAGAGTTAACCTTCTTCATTAGGCTTCAAATCAAGCAATCATACAAAGGAATTCTTATTAGCCAAACCATGTATACAAGATAACTTTTAAAAAGGAATGGATAATGCAAAATCTAGTGGAACACTTATGAGTCCATCAACATCTCTTGAAGAATGCATAGATGGAAAAAGTGTTGACGAAACTATGTATAAATAAATGATTGGATCTCCCTTGTACCTCACTGCCAGTCGATCAAATATAATGTTCAGTGTATGCAAATGTGCAAGGTTGTCGACTCCCAAGGAATCACATCTCACTGCGGTAAAACGTATCATTATATCTTATCGTTACTTCTGAATTTGGTTTATGGTATCCTCTCTCTAATAATTTTAATCTCAAAGGTATTTTAGATGCAGACTTTGCATGTGACAGAAAAATACTAGTGGACGTGTCAATTATTGGAAAATGCTCTAATTTCATGGCATAGCAAGAAACAAAATTATGTATCAACTATAAAGGTTGAATATCTTGCAGTTGAAAGTTGTTGCACTCAGATTTTATGGATTATGCATAAACTTTTAGACTATGATTTACATCTAATTTCTACTCTTATTTTGTGTGATAATACCAATACTATTTGTCTATCAAAATATTATGTGCATCACTCTAGAGCCAAGCATATAGAGATTAAGAATTATTTTATTCTTGATCATGTTGCCAAAGGTGATATAGTATTGGAATTTATTAATATTAAGTTTCAACTTGCTGATATTTTTACAAAACCTCTCCAGGAAGAAAGACTTTGCTCTTTATGCAGACAAATTAGTATTATGCTTGCTCCTTAGAGATTTTTTTTTACTTACTAGAATCTTACTGTATTTTCAAAAATATTTTATTGTCTTATGCAATGCATAGTCTTTTGATGGTATCCATTAATTACATGACTGATTGCGATAATTACCTGCTATATGACCGCCGAAGCAACTCCTCAACACTTCATCCCTTTTTCCCTTCAACCAAGCCAACCCTTCACACTCTCTATCAGCCTTTTTAATCATCCCTCATCACTCTTCATCGCTTCATCACCACTTCGCAGACACTCAGCTAAACCTAAAATTATCCCTTTACTCTGACCCTCTCAAAACCGGTGATGAAAGCAGTGACTCTTCTAAAGACCAAGTCTTGAGCTAGAAAAGAGCTGGTAAGAGATCCATGGACCATACCCCAAAAGGTACTGCATACAAGAGGGTAAAAGGAAAGTGTTGATTTTGGGCCTAAGGACAAGATGATTTTCTACGGACCACCGGAGAAATCCAAGTGTGAATCTTACAAATCAAAGTTCATGGCATATGCACACACTTTAAGTATCTCTTTTATGAAGGATATGTATTGTAATATTGTCTCAATTTTTTACTTTCAACGATTATCACCTTTATTTGATACTGTTGGGAACATTATGTATGAATAACCTGTGAGAATGTTCTATGCAAATCTGTTTGTGAATGATAAAAACGATTTGGAATCCATGATTTTGGGTACTTGTATTGTGCTTGATGCTTATCAATTTGAGATAATCTCTTCTACAAATTTCATGGTTAAAATGTGTTTGTTCAAAACTCCTGGAAAGAACTTTGAAGTCTCTCTGGATGAGGAAAAAGTTATGCTATCTGAAAATCCCCCAGATATTGGCCCTAAAAGCTTGAAATTTGAACATCGTGTGTTGGCCCACATGATCACAACTACTCTTTTACCAAGAACTGGTTCTTTTAGCTCTTTCTACCAGGGACATCTTTGTACTTTACTGTCTTGTAAAAAAACAAAAGACTTGATTGGTTTGTGTGAATTCGTCAGTACATGCTAGAAAGTATTAGAGAAGTCTCATTCTCTGCCTCTTATTTACCCTATGCTTTGCTTATTTCACACATTCTTGAAGTGATGAAGATAGACTTGTCACCTTTTTTCACCTAAGATCATCTCTAGTACCTATGATAAGACTATATTTGCAATGATAGGCTACACTCTGGTTGAAGATGTGTGGGTAAGACAAGTGAAAGCACCAGAGGCACCAGGAAATGTTAAACCACCTTCTGAGCCAGCTGAGATACAGTCGACTGCTCCTAGCAACCTACAGCGGATTAAGCAAAGGTTGGAAGGCCTAAAGAGAAAGCTCACAACCATGCCGGAACAAGTAGATAAGATCAGAGAAGTAACCAAGGAGACATGTACAGATGTAGCTAAGCTAAGGATGGACATTGGAGCTACCAAAAAGCAAGGGATCAAGGCTTTCTAGAACATGACAATCAAGATGGATAATCTTACAAAGAATGTTGAGACCTCATATGACTCTTTCTACACCAAAACTATCAAAACACTCAAGTACTTTAAATGGAAAAACTAAGGCCGACTATGTGTTTTGTCTAAAATAATCTTTTGCTGATACTTTTACTATTAGTTATTTTTGGACTAGATGAACTTATTTGCTACTATGCCTCTGTTGTAGGCATATATCTAATGTTATTAGCATATCTATATCTCTATGTTGTATTTGTTTTGCCTAGTCTTGCATTATTCTCTCCTTTTTGATTGATGTCAAAGGGGAGAAAGGAAGAGGCAATAAGTCATGGGGAGCCCCAGTTCAACAACACATGAGGAGCACCAAACATACAGGGAAGTATCATCTACATTATTACTTTTTTTAATTGTCATCATCAAAAAGTGAGAGATTGTTAAACTTTAAGTTTTATTGATGACACATTTAATAATGGTAATACTCATCTCTTTCCAATATGTGTAGGAAAATTGATAAATGGAAGGGAAAGAAGCAATAACTGCGAAAGGAAAGAAATACAAGTGATGCAAGTGATCTGTACAGATTCAAGAGATCAAGACAAGAGGAAGAGCTAATTGAAGTACAAATATCTGATATCATAGGAAAATCAAAGGAGCATCAATTAGACAACTCAACATACTAAAAGATTTGTTGTGTAAAAGGAAAGATAAAGACATTAACTCTCAATCAACTTAACTATCCAAAAATCCCTCAGAAGGATATGGCAAACGTAAGAAAGGAAAGTGCAGTTTGTTATATGAATCCAATCCACATCTATTGACTGATTCAGAGGCATCCCTTGGGTCAGTCTCTAAGAAAATTACTTGCCTCAATCAAAGGAATTTCTCAATCTCACTCACAATCAATGAAGATCTTGGTGACTGAAATAACTCAAGACATCAACCACTGCCTATATGAAGAACTCGGAGAAGAAGAGAACAGTGCGCAACTTCACATACAAACTTTCTACATCTTTCTAGTTGTTAGTAAAATACGGTATTCGTGAGTTTACTAGTGTCACAAAATATAGAAAGAAAAATAAAAAACAATCAAGAAGTTCTGTCAAAAGCTTGAAAAACATTCAAATGTACATTGTTGTGGTAAACGAAGGAAAACCACGACCGTTGTAATAAATCAACTTTGAAGATCTAAGAGAACCCTTATGCCCCAAGGAAATTTGATGTAGGTACACACAGGTAGGGGTGTTCAAAACCAAACCGAAATCGAAAACCGAACCGAAACCGAAACTTAATGGCTTATTGGTATCGGGTTAACGGTTTAACGGACGGAAAACGGATTGAATTTTTTTTATTAACGGCTTATCAGTTTGGGGGCGGATTATTCAATTTTCTTAACGGATAATCCGTTAACCCGTTAAGAATATATATATATATATATATATATATATATATATATATATATATATATATATATATATATATATATATATATATATATATAAAGATCTTTTCCTTTCCAGTTCTTCTAGTACTCTATCTCTAAGTTCTAACGTCTAATTCCTAAATAATCAGAACCCTTACGTACTATGCATCAGAAGATCCCAGGCTTGGCTTAGCTTAGCTTATTCTCCCACCCTACAACAAGATTGTTTAAGTTGATGTCTATGGTTCACCTCTGTTTTTATTTTTTAAAACTAATGCATGTTGTCTATGTTTAATAGAAGAACAACAGTGTTGTACCGCATCTTTTTTCACTCTACAACACATGACACACTACATTATTCTTATGTAGGCGTTAACAGACATGTATGTCTGGATTCAACGTATAATTTTCTATTTTGAATTTGTATGCTAGGCGGTCAGCAAACAATTAATACACGCAATATATATTGAATTAGGCCGATAAACCGCCCGATAAGAGCTAAACTGATACCAATCCGCCCGATATCTTATCGGGTGGCTAGCGGATTAATACATTTAAAAGCCGATAACCGTTAAGCCAAACCGTTAAGAGTAATTAACTGCCCAATCCGCCCGATAAGCAGCCCTACACACAGGTACACGAACCAGTATAAAACTTTGCGTCTCATTTATTCCGTCTTTGTTTAATATTCTTTACTGTTATGCTGCTCTAACCCAGTGTCTGCAGGAAAAAGAGTCGACTAATATCATAGTTGATTAAATAATTTTTTAAATTGGCACAATTTACCCCTCCCCTCTTGTATTTTACGTTTTTAATGGGCCCACAATATTTTAGGCAATTCAGAGCCCGTCGCCTAAATTCATGAAGATGGCGTGGATATTAGCACACGAAGAATTGAATATCGACTTGAATTCCTGTTTTATGGTCCTAAAACGCCAAAAAATAATGAACGGTCATGGAGAAGGGATGACTATTGTTCATTAAGTCGTTTCTGATGTTAGGCAATTCGGATCCTGTAGTCTAAATTCATGAAGATGGCGTGGGCATTAGCACGAGAAAAACTGAAAATTATCCTGAATTCCTATTTTACGACCCTAAAATGGTAAAAAAAGGGATGAACGTTCATGGCGAAGCGATGATTATTATTCATTAGGATTAGGAGAGAAGCTCATGCATGCTAACATCCAGACTAAATACGTAACTCTGCATTAATAGTACACGAAAAGCAGTCTCATAGGCAAGTGACGACACATCAAATGTAAGTTTTGGAGTGTGGTCTTAAATGATAGAGATATCTAGACATCTAACAGAAAGGCAATAAAGCAGTGAATGGGGAAGAACGAGAGATAGCCAGCAAGACAAATTCATATACTAAAAGGAAAAGAGCGAGAGATGTAAAGAAAAGATATAGGCCACTCTTCATAGTAAATATAATTCGTTTATCATACCAACTGCAAAGACATTGTGTAACGCAACTTGAACATATATATAATAGATGTGTTCAAGTTATACGCATAATTCTAGCCAAAGTTACTTACATAAGTTATGATGTACTTCGCTCTTGAATGTAAATGTAGGTTAAAACATTTATGTGCTTTTACATCGAACATTAATGTCCATGATCTAAGCATAAAATAAAGACAGAACGAGCTTCTGATTTGTTTATGCTGGCTCAAAGAAAAATGGCAAGTTTGGTTTAGCTCGTCAAGCAATTACAGAATTAAAATTGGCTTAGGAACCCAGTTATTGGATCGTAAATTCAGCACATCGCAAACCATAAACCTCAGTTGTGGAGTCAACTGAGGATTTGTCGACAGTTTCTTCAAACTGTCAAAGTAAACATCGATGTTGTCCCTTGAATCTTGGCTCTTATCAAGCAGCTTGCCAATGTTGTTGAATAACTGGCAAATGGCTTCAACATTCTCCTCTGACAGACAACATTTGTGATCGCTCATTAACAGTTCCTGTTAACAGAACCAACAAAGACAATCATTGGTAGAGTTCTTGACACTACTAACTTGATCGTTGCAAAAAACAAAATGATATGAGCGAAAGGAAGCAATTAATAACCTTAACAATGATACGAATAATGTTTTTAGTGACCATCCTAAGCTTAAAAAGCTCTCCAATAAGCCGTATATTGCCAAGATTTCGCAATTTGATCAACTTTTCTTTGTCCTTGCGTTCTGACTCCTGCTCCTGTGCTGTCATTTGCCTCGCCTCTTCTTGCAGATTGTCAGCACCTTCAAATGTCTTCTGACAATTATCCAATAGAACACGCCGGCATGTAATCTTTCTGCGACCAGATTCATCAGAAGGAAATGGAGGCAGCTTTTTATTGAGATCAAAAAACAGTTGGGCAAACATCGGGCAAAATGTTGGTTCTAGTACAGCCTTGTCAAATATCAAGGTAACAACACCCTGGAGTGAAGATAAAAACATGTTAAATCTCCGGGACTAACATGGAAAATATTGAACTGAAAAATAATCACCAATGAGAGATGTATTCTCTCGATACGAGAGGACAGACCTTTAGAATGTCTGCACTAGTTATCCCGGTAATTATCAATTGACTTTTTAGGAGATCAAACCTTTTCAGAGTCGGGTTGTTGAGTATACTGCAATAAATATTACTGCAGTTAGTATCAATGAGTTAGATAAATTCCATATCTTCAAATAACAACAACATACCCAGTATATTCTCATTCTTGGGGTCTGGGGAGGGTAGCGTGTACGCAAACCTTACCCCTACCCAGTGAAGGCACAGAAATTGTTTCCGATAGACCTTCGGCGTAGAAAAGTAAGGAGAAGAGAAAAAGAATAAGAAGGAGAAGCAGAGGGAGAGAAAGAAGGAGGAAAAAAAAGAAAGAGAGGGTAGAAAAGGAGGGGGGTGGAAGAACAGAGTAAGTAACACCAAAATAGTAATAACAAGAGAATACAATAACTGAAACATATCTTCAAATAACGCTGTAATAGAATTACCATTTCTCTAATAAATAAACTTGTGAACCAAGAACCTCACGGATCCATACTTATCTCTCTCGCTGTAACACACACACGCGCGTATGCACAAAGACTAATATACAGACCAAATAGGGATATCAATATTTTCTCTCTGCAATAATACAACAATAACAACAACAACGACCCAATAAAATCCCACTAGTGGGGTCTGAGCAGGGTAGTGTGTACGCAGACCTTAGCCCTACCCGAGGGAGTAGAGAGACTGTTTCCGAAAGACCCTCGACTCAAGAAGACGAAAAGAGACAATATCTCTGCAATAATAGAACACGCATAAAAAAGCCTCATGGACATGAGGCGACGCATCCAATAGACAGGAAGACAGAGAGGAACTGAACCATAATTTAAGCATATGTGTTTTGTGTTAAATGCATAACTATTACAGAGAAAAAGTTTTACCCCATCACAATCTTCAACACACGATCATCGTCAGAAAGATTGCTTCTTCGAGCTGCTGACGATGCCAGCTCAGCCTTGATTAGTGCAGGAGTAGGTCCTCCCTGATTCAAAAACAGAAATAAAAGTTTCTGAGATCAAGAAATGATATATAGCTTCATATCAGATAAAGAAATACGCCACTCGTCGTAGTTAAATATAATCAATTTATCATGAATAATTAAACAAGTGAGCAATACTGCATCCCTTACACCTAAGTCTGTTTTCGTACTAACTGCAAAGACATTGTATAACTCAACTACAGAACTACTGATGTTCCTAATCCACCACCACATTTTGGACAAGGCAGTAGCGAAAAACAATATAAATAATGGATGTGCTCCGGAAAAGATAGAAGAATCATAAAAATTAAGAATTACCCCTGGGTTGGGAGATACTGGAGTTCTTGCAAACTGTGGCTCGGAAAAACCAGTCTGAGACTGGACCTGCACCTACAGAAAAAAGAGACAACATCTCACAACATAAAGTGTGCACTGCAAGAATCTAATAGATTATACAAGAAACATTTTTCGATAAATGAAAAAATGGAGAAGAACAGCATATACTATCATCCCTTTTTTAACAGATACTCATGTTGGAATCTGCACAACCTCGATGGGCATTTTCACCAAACAGTAGAGGAAATTCTTGTTTGATTTCAAGCATATCATCGGAAATGTTAACCACCTAGGGAGGAACAATCAACCAAATGGAAAACAACAATAAAGAAACAAATTAGTGGCCGATCCAAAATTTCTTGAAACTAAAACATAGGTGTTGTTTTCTTGAAACTAAAACATAGGCGAGAGGCACGGGAATCTAAAGAAAAAAGGCAAATTTGAACACCCAATAATATGCACTACATTAGAGCGGATTACTGGAACAAATGACATCTAAAATGGAACAAAGGAAGCACAAGAGAGACTATTACCTTCCTCAGTTTCAGCAGTTGATCTCGAGTGTACCTAAAGCATTCACTGGAAAAGGACATGGTAAGATTTATCCTGTCAACTTCCTAGTAACTACAATTTATACTGAATTAGACTTAGCTACTAAGGGGTCGTTTGGTTCAAAACTGTTGGGAAAATATATCTATCCCGTCCAGAAATAATATCCACGGCAAATAATAATAACATAAAAGAGTAATAATAATATAAATCTTTTAACGGGGTAAAATATAATACCCGAGCGAAACAATATTAACACTATAATATTACAATTTAGTAGTGTCAAGAGACTACTACAACTTTAAAAGAAATAACACTATTTATTTTAAACACATCACTACAATATTATTCACACTCATTATTTATGACGCATTAGTCGGTCTAATCTATTGATAGAGTCTTGTTTCTCACCAAAATCAATTAAAATTGATTTGGTGCCTATTTTGGGCATTTCCAAGATTGAAAAGTGGGTTCTTGCTACCTTTTTTTAATTTCTTTTTATTCAAATGGGTCACACAAATTACATTATTTTTTCTTTTGTTTTGCTTTTGCTTTTCTAAATTATTTTCTCTTTTTTTTTTCTTTATTCCTTTTTTTATTTAAATAGGTCCTACAAAAAGTAGGATATTCCATTATGTTAACTTAACTGGTCCCACAAACCAACTAATAGACCTGTTTACCCGTAAACCAATCTATATATATATATATATATAAAGGAGGGACAAAGAGTGATGACTTGGCACCTCTCTTTGGCTTCTCTTTATCTTTTTTCTCATTTTTTGGATTTTTTCCTTCAATTTTTCCATTTATCGGGATCTTTAAAAGTCTACATCTACTACTCACGCCTCTTCGTTGGGTTATGACTTTTCAAGTTCATAACCTCCAATTTTTTATTACTACATTATAAATAACGTTGGTCATGTCTGTTTCATGCTCGGACAAGTTTTGAATGTTTTCACCTCCATTACCTTTCGCTTTTTCCTTGAATGTACATTCGGTGTCGCTAGCCCCTCCTCTGCAGTTACTATTTTCCTTTTTTTTTACAGGTACTTTCTTTTTTTATTATTCTTTTTCATTTTTGCCTTCCTTTTATGACAAACGTCTTATATTGTCATTCTGAAATGACAAAATTTTTATTTACAATCGTTTTAGTTTTGTTGTTTTATGTAAACGCATGCAGTCGCGTTGGTGTTAACAAAAACAGAATTTGGAGAACATAACAAGCAGTTTACCAGTAGGAAAAAAAAACTATATACAATCGTTTTAGTTTTGTTGTTCTATGTAAAAGCATGCAGTCGCGTTGGTGTTAAACAAAAACATAATTTGGAGAACATAACAAGCAGGTTACCAATCGGGGAAAAAATATAACAAGCAGGTATAATCATTTTTCATTGCATGATTTATTTATAAGGTAGTGACTACAATCTATACTTTATAACTGACAAGGTTATGCAGCATATTGTTTTCGCCATAAATCTCATTTATCATTTTTCTCTATTTTAAAGTTTTTTTAATTCCTTAATTTGAGCATTTTTGGACTGGAAAAAAAAGGAGTTATGGCACTTTCTCTGACCAAAAAAAGAAGTTATGGCATCCTATAATCAGTAATTGCTATCTTATTGAACCAATTATTACTAATCAGTAACCGTTTCTGGTGAATGTTTCCTATCGTTTGAACGCCATAATTCTTTTTTTGTTGGCATTAGTCTATATCTGTTTCCAAAATCTGATAATTAAAACTACTAATATTTCTTCCTATAATCAGTTTCCTCCTCTTATAATTTCCCTATGTACTCAAATGCCATCTCTTCTTAAAGTTGAAAATATTTACAGTGAAGTTTTAATGTTCAGGATAATAGGATTTTCGTATTCTGAACAGTGCAATTATATAGAGAATTAAACTTTCTTTCTTTTAATTTGTTCTCTTACTTTTTGGCAAAATACTAGCAATTACAAGAATTAGAGTTATAATACTAGCAATTACAAGAATTAGAGTTATAAGTGTGTGTTACAAGAAAAAAGAATTTCCATGTTTTAATGTTCATGACACATTGGCAGAAAATTTATTAAAAGATTTCTCAAGATTTCATTCTATCAAGGTATTTTAAGGACCTCTCACAGTTTACACATATATTCTCAAGCCATTTTTCGTTGGCATTGACCCTTTCTCACTACTTTCATTCCACCACTTTACCTTTAATCGTTCTCTCTATACAAATTCTTCAGCCGATCTTCTATGATATTAATTTTAATTATAAGAAAACATCTACCAATAATAATTGGCTTTTTTCTCTTTTATTCTTTGAAGAACTAAACTGAAAAAAGATGGACATAATCTTCTTTTTTCCCCGTCCGTTTTGTCCTATATCAGATAATCCTTTTATTTTATTAATTCTGAAAATTTCCGTATTTCTTTTCGTAACATGAGTTCTGTGTCTTTTTATGCTTTTAAATGCAAATTCATGTGAATGAAACTATTTTTATATTATTTTCAAACAAAAAGTAAGAAGAAAGGGCAGTGAAGGGTAGTGTGTGTTATTGTCTAATGTTTTGATTTTTGTGTCGTTTTCGGAAAATTTCCTTTCTTCGGTGGTTAATCTCGTATGCCCTATCGTTGTCTTTATTTTTATGTAAATATTCATTTCTTCCTTGCCATTCAAATTAGGTTAAATATTAAATTTATTTATTTATTTGGTTCAACATTGCTGAGATATATTTTGTTTGTTATACCTTTCATGTTTGGTTTTTCGTATTGGCATCTCTAAGATAAGGTATATGAAACAGCGAGAGAGAGAAAAATACCAAAATTCTGGTTCTACTTTGCTTGCTAAGCCCTCTCAAGTTTTCTATTTCTCTTAAATAAACAAATTTAATATGGGAAGTTGTAGGTGCATGAAGTTATAATTTATAGACATTCACAAATAACTGCTTCTTCTTCTTTGCTGATGTACAACATTGACAATGATCTACTAGATACTCTACGGAAGACAATTTCGATTGATTTTTGTACAATTTATACAAAATGTCACTTTTGTTCGACAACAATTTCTTGACATGTATGCATTATGAAAAAAAAAAGAGGATGATATAGTTTTTTAAAAACAAGGCAGAAGCTTTTAAGTTAGATTTGAAGTATTTGCAGCAACAACTAACGAAACCTATATGCAAATGTACACTGCATGTTATTGAAATATCAAAAAACAAGAAGATCATCAAGCTGAATTTTGATATATTAGAACAACAGCAAGATTGAAGTGGTCCTGCATTTCTTTGCTGCATTGAATTTTATCAAAATAATATTAAAAATACAAATAGAACAATACATGATGATGGACAAAACAAATAAATTTCTAAGCAAGTGAGTGATATACGCGTTGAGTTCACTAGTTTTGATATAAAACAAGAGTCTCCGGTAGTCTACAATGATAAAAGGATAGTCAAGACTCTAAGACACATATCATACAGGAAGTTCTTAAATTAAATCTCAACAATGAAAAAAGAAAGACATTATCAATGAAAAGGCATATCCTGATTAACAGATACTCACACAGGTATATGCATGACCTGGATCGACATCTCCACCAAACAGTTTAGATTCTTCTTGTTTTATTTTAAAAATATCGCCGGAAACATTAACCACCTAGAGAACATAATAGAAAAACATATTAAATTGAACGATGGAAGGATAGTGCAGACACATATCATATTTCATTGAATCTCAACAAATAAATGAAAAGGCAGAATCAGCTATCACGGTATACGACTACAATAAATACAGATTATTAAAATACTGTAACCAACATTAATAATAAGAGAAACAAGGACACCGAAATTTTTACGTGAAAAACTCTTCTAAAGAAAGGGGGAAAACACAGCCCGAGAGAAGTAATTGATTTTACTATAACAAGGATTTTACAATTTGTGGTACCGAGTAAAATACTCTAAGTTCACTAAACACTCAAAAGAAATAGCCCTCTTTTGATTTTTTCACCTCACTACAATACCGTTCAAACTCTCCATATTTTTTCTCACAGAGTATTTTGGTATTTTGCCTCTTACTCTGTAAATAACTCTCTTTCTCTTTGTTTTGGTATGCAATAACATCAATATTTACTTCAAAAATCTTCCCAAATCTTTTCTAATATTAATTGGTTGGCTTGAAGTTTTCAAAGCAAAAGAAAACTTCTCTTCTTTCATATATGGGATGGACCCAACAAAAGTCCTCCTCCAGTCTCATGCACCTAAAGGAGGTAACACTAAAGTTTCTAGTTTGAGTGCATGCCGACAAGTTCTTTGCATAGCTCGAACTTGTCTCTTGGTACCACCTTGGTCAGCATATCCGAAGAATTCTCACTTGTATGGATCTTCTTAACCTGTATAGATCCATCCTGTATTCTTTCTCGAATCCAGTGATACCTCACGTCGATATGCTTCGTCCTTGCGTGATACATGGTATTTTTACTCAGGTCTATTGCACTTTGACTGTCACAATAGACGACATACTCCTTTTGATGCAATTCAAGCTCTTGAAAGAACCGTTTCAGCCAAACTATCTCCTTGCCAACTTCAGTAGCGGAAACATACTCTATTTCAGTTGTAGAGAGTGCAACACACTTCTGCAACTTTGACTGCCATGATATAGCTCCCCCTGCAAAAGTGAACATGTATCCTGTAGTAGATTTGCGATTATCAAGATCACCTGCCATATCAGCATCTGTGTATCCCTTCAAGACTGGATCTGATCTCTCAAAACACAAGCATTCATCTGAGGTTCATTTTAGATACCTAAGTATCCACTTCACATCTTCCTAATGTTTCTTTTTCGGTATTATCAAGAAACCTGCTAACAATACCGACAACATGAGCAATATCAGGTCTGGTACATACCATTGCATACATCAAACTCTCGACGGTAGATGAATATCGAACTTTAGCCATACTTTCTTTATCTTCATTTGTTGTAGGACACAGTGTCTTGCTCAACTTTATATTACTAGCAAGAGACGTGCTAACTATTTAGCTCCCATCATGTTGAAGCGTTTAAGTATACGTTCAATATACTTATGATGTGACAACAACAACTTACTATTTGTCCTATCTCGGACAATCTTCATTCCTAGAATTTGTCGTGCTGGACCCAAATCTTTCATATAAAATGACTTGGACAAATCTTCCTTCAACTTGGAAATTAACTTTTTGTCTTGTCCTACAATTAGCATGTCATCCACATATAATAACAAGATGATAAAGTTATTGTTAGAGAATTTCTTATAGTATACACAGGGATCTGAAAAAGTCTCTGTGTAAGTTTGACTTCTCATGAATGAGTCAAACTTCCTGTACCACTGCCTAAGTGCTTGTTTCAGCCCATAAAGATTCGTTTTCAACTTGCATACCATGTGTTTTTTCGCCTTTACTTCAAAACCTTCTAGCTGCTCCATATAGATCTTTTCTTCCAAATCTCCATGCAGAAACTCAATTTTCACATCTAACTGTTCCATTTCAAGATCTAGGCTAGCTACCAAGCTCAAGATTGTTCGAATATAAGTCATTTTGACAAAATGTAGGAAAATTTTATCAAAATCAATACATTTCTTCTGTTCGAAATCGTTTACCACCAACTGAGCTTTGTGTCTGACCAGCTTGCCGTTTCCATCTTTCTTGAGCTTAAATACCCACTTGCACTTGAGCGGTCTTTTGCCTTTTGGAAGATCAACTAGTTCGTATGTATCATTCTTCTGTAGAGAATTCATCTCTTCTTACATGGCTTCCATCCACTGGATTTGTTCCGAATGAGATTGCAGCTCCTTGAAATTTTCTAGCTCACCCTCATCAGTGACGAGGATATACTCCGAAGAAGGATACCTTGTGGACTCCACCTTCTCTCTTTTAGATTTTCTCAAAGGTGGTTGTCCTTCTTCTTATTGTTGTTGCTCTCCTTCTTCCTCTTATGGACTAGGGTGCTCCCCCTGCTCAGCAACCTCTTCATCTATGCCTTTCGTGTGCCATTCTTCATCTGTGGAAGAATTATGTTCAAGTACAGTAGGAGTAGTAACAAAGTTAGTAACTGTACCATTATCATTTTTTGTATTTGTTGATTGATCACTATCAATCCCGACCACATCTTCTTTGAAGATCACATCTCTACTTCTGATGATCTTTTTCCTTTCTGGGCCCCACAATCTGTAACGGAACACTTCGTCTCCATAACCGATGAAGATGCAGGGAATAACTTTGTCATCCAACTTCGTTCTCTGCTCCTTCGGCACATGTGCAAAAGCTTTACATCCAAACACTTTCATATGGGAGTAGGACAACTCTCTGTTGGTCCAGACTTTCTCTGGAATGTCAAAATCCAATGGAACTGATGGACTTCTGTTAATTAAGTAACAGGCTATGCAAGCTGCTTCACCCCAAAATGACTTAAGTAGTTTTGTCATTTTGAGCATACTTCTCACTTTTTCGGCAATTGTGCGATTCATCCTTTCAGCTACACCATTGTGTTGTGTGGTTCCAGGAACTGTTTTCTTATGTCTGATTTCATGGCTTGAGCAGTAGTCTTCAAACTCCTTTGAAGTATACTCTCCTCCATTGTCTGTCCTGAGACGCTTTAATTTTTGATTTGTCTCTCTTTCCACCAGAGCATGAAATTTCTGAAATACTTAAAATACCTGGTCTTTGGTTCTCAAGAAATAAACCCACAATTTTCTTGAATCATCATCAATAAATGTGAAAAAATATTTGTTACCTCCCATTGATTTTACATTCATTGGACCACAAACATCTGAATATACTAAATCAAGTATATTTGATTTTCTTCCAAGAGTTGCTTGAAATGATACCATGTGTTGTTTTCCAAATAAACAATAGTCACAAGAATTCATAGTTGTACCTTTTACAAATGAGATGAGTGACTTTTTGGATAGGATCTGCAGTCCTGTCTCACTCATATGGCCCAATCTCCGGTATCATAAATCTGCAGGCGTATCATCTACAACCGCATGTAATCCATCTTCACATATCTCAGTGGTTGTCTTGTACAATGTGTAGGAAGCAACTCCTTTAGCAATCACCAATGATCCCTTGGTGAGTCTCCACTTCCTATTGGCGAAGTGATTCTCGTACCCGTCTCGATCTAGAGCGATCCCAGAAATCAAATTCATTCGCAGATCTGGTACATGCCGCACATCTTTTAAAACTAATGTGCATCCGATATTTGTTTTGATACAAATGTAACCAATCCCCATAATCATTAAGTGACTGGTATTTCCCATCTTGATCATTCCAAAGTCTCCTACTTTGTACCTACAGAAGAATTCTCTTACCGGTGTGGCATGGTAGGATGTTGCTGTATCAACCACTCATTCTGACTCTTGGCTTACTAAGTACATGCATTCCTCCTCCTCGTGAACAAAAAGAACCATTGAATCATTGTTATGCACTGTAGCAGTTGTGTTGTCATCATTCTTTTAGCCACTGTTCTCGCCTAGACCTTTCTTTGGGCAATCTCTTTTGAAGTGACCGGGTTGACCGCAACTGTAGCAATTTCTACCCTTTGACCGGTTCTTGGACTTTCCACGAGCTTTGGATTTATTACGGCTACTCGATGCTCTATAGAAACTTCTTCCTTTGTTTTCCATGATAAGAGCCTACCCTTGATTTTCGGGATTCTTCCTCATCTTATCATTGGGTATGATGGCTAATGTGATCTCCTTTAAATCGATGGTATCTCTACCATGCAGGATGGTTGTTGCCAAATTATCATAGGAAGATGGCAACGAGTTTTAGAAGCATGATAGCCTTATCTACTCCGGTGATTGTTTCTCCAAGGTTTTCCAGCTACGTGATTAGTCCATTGAACATATTTAAATTGGACAAAAAATTTGTACCTTCACTCATATAGATGGCATAAAGCTGCTTTCTCAAAAATAAGTTGTTTGTTAAGGATTTAGACATGTATAGACTTTCTAGTCTTTTCCAAATACCACATGAACTATTTTCATCCCCGATATCATTGAGTACTTTATCGGACAAGTGTAGTCTGATTGCACTAGCCGTCTTCTTATCCATGCCTGCCCAATCTTCGGCTTTCATGGTTTTCGGCTTTTCCTCTTTACCATCTAGTGCAATATCTAACCCTTGTTGGATGAGTAGGTACTTCATTCTTCTTTGCCATATGGAGAAACCATCATTACCGTTGAATCTTGTTACTTTATATTTTACTCCTAACATTTGTTTTTGTCACAAAGTAAAATTTACCGTAAATAATTTTTTTGTGAATGAGCAGAACTTGTGCTCTGATACCAATTGTTGGGAATAAACCCCCCACAGAAATAATATTCACAGTATACGACTATAATAAATGTGAATTACTAAAATACTGTAACCAACAGTAATAATAAGAGAAACAAGAACATCGAGATTTTTACGTGAAAAACACTTCTAAAAAAGGGGAAAAATCATGGCCCGAGAGGAGCAACTGATTTCACTATAGCAAGGATTTTACAATTTGTGGTACTGAGTAAAATACTCTAAGACCACTAAACACTTAAAAGAAATAACCTTTTTTTTAATGTTTTCACCTCACTACAATACCGCTCAAACTCTCTATATTTTTTCTTACAGAGTATTTTGGTATTTGGCCTCTTACTCTGTAAATAACTCTCTTTCTCTTTGTTTTGGTGTGTCTTACAATGAAGGTAGATGCATCTATTTATAATTGAAGAATGTTCATATTGATGTATGCAATGGCATCAATATTTACTTCAAAAATCTTCTTAAATCTTTTCTAGTACTAATTGGTTGGCTTTAAGTTTTCAAAAGCAAAAGAAACCTTTTATTCTTTCACATATGGGATGGACCCAACAATCATTTCGTAGTAGCAAAAAAGGCAGATTGTTTTCCTAAAACATAGATAATGGACATATTCGGGAAACAATATGAAAAGCATTAGATTAGGAAAAATAACTAAAATAACTAAAATAACAACTTTCCCTCTATCATAAATATATCAAAAAGGAAAAATATTAACTTTTTATCAGAAACTCACATTGGCATGTGCACAATCTTGATTATCAGATAATAATTTGTTCATTAGCAACATAGTAGAATCCTAACTAGGTGTTTCTCAGCAAAAAGATTCAAGTAAAATCTCATTCACAAGCAACAGCAGCTCCCTTTTGAGCATATTTCTGAGATATATAATAAAGAACAGGAAAGGTTTTTGCTTCTGCCTCGAACTCTTAAACAGCAAGTAGCATTTACTGCAAATACACCTGGAATAATGAAAAGGCAAGGCAACAAGTCTCTAAATTTTTGGTTCTTTTCCCCATTTCCATATTTGATGTGTATGTTCTAATAATAAATGGAGAAACGAAACGGCAGAATCAGTAATTTTGTGCTTTCCGCCTTCTGTTCTCCATTATTAGTCACATTTGGTTCAGTCATGGCTTTTGTTTAACATCAAACACCTCCTATGCATAATTCAGATAGTTGATAGAACTTGATCGTTGGCCAGACAATCAAGCAATTAATTATAGAATTGAAGAAATAATCATATATTAGTGAATTATAATCAAGGAGAAGTTAGCGTCTAACAACAATATTCATGGCTAAATCACAACTCCGAAACTAATGAGTCATAGCCACTCATGATAGTACTAAACAATTTTAAAAGTGTTTGAATGATTGAAAATACTAAGAATGAAGGAAAACTAATAATCCTTGCTCCCTAGTGTTCCGTGCGTGTATTCTACTCTCAAAGTTGCGTCTCTCCCTCCAAATTAGTGTTAGAACTCCTTTTATACGAGTTGAGGTAATGTAGGGCCGTCAAAACCAAGTCACGGGCAGGCGCGTTGCGCTGGCCTGGGGCACTAACCCGGGAAGTTTTTCTATTGCTTCTCTTTTTGCCCCAACTTCTCTTTCGTTCCAAATCGCGTACAGTCGACTCCTACACATAACAACATCACAATTTAGCATAAATCATCACAATACATATACAATTACATAAAATTCGAGTAAAATATGAGGCGATATGCATATAAATATAAATACTTTAAGCCAAATATACCACTCATCTACCACCGCATTTTGGACGGGGTAGTAGCAAAAAACCAGATAAATAATGGATGTATACCGGAAACAATAGAAGAATCAATAAATTAAGAATTACCCCTAGGTTGGAAGAGATTGGAGTTCTTGCAAACTGTGGCTCAGAATAACGAGTCTGAGACTGGACCTGCACCTACAGAAACATAAATGAGACAACATCTCGCGACATTAAGGCATACTGCACGAAACTACAGATTAAGCAAAGAAACATTTTTTGTAAATTGAAAAATGGAGAAGAACAGCATTTCCTATTTTTTCCTTCTGTGGGTATACACAGTGTTGTAAGTGGGTGTGTTCCTATCATCAAAAACCAGAAAGGAAAATATAACCTTTTAAAGAGATACTCACATCGGCATCTACACGACCTCGATTGGTATCTTCACCAAACAGAAGAGGAAATTCTTGTTTGATTTCAAGAATATCATCGGAAATGTCAACCACCTAGAGAGAAACAATCAACCAAATGAAAAACAATAAAGAAGAAACAAATTAGTGGCATCATAAATCATAAACCAAATGAAAAACAATAATCATATATTTTCTTTTTTTGGGGGAGGGGGGTTAACACAACCCTTATTATTCTCACTCATTCCTCAGAAGGTAAGTATATATTTTCATGACGGTTGCATCAGTATTAGTCTTGTATGTTTGTATTTTCTTATCCGTAAATTTCTTTTACTATTTGTTGGTTCGTTTGCTTCGATTATTCTATCTCTTTATCACCTATCTTGTTGTTGTTATTAACTGTTATTTGTGCTTCTTTTCAATTTTTTCCTTGAGTCGGGATCTATCGAAACAACTTCTCTACCTTCACAAGGTAGGGTTAAGGTCTGCGAACACTCTATCCTCCTGAGACCTCTTTATGTGGAATTATACTGGATTTATTGTTGTTGTACTCCTTAGTGTCCGAGGCGTGCTTAAATGGGCGACATGTGGAAAGTGAGAATTCATATAATCGATCCAAAATTTCTTGAAACTAGAACATAGGTGTTGTTTTCTACTGAGTAGCAGGGGGGTCGGTAGGGACGGGGGACCTAAAGAGAAAAGGAAATTTGAACACCCAATAACATGCACAACGTTAGAGCGGATACTAGAACAAATGACAAAATGGAACAGAAGAAGCACAAGATAGTCTACAATGATAAAAGGATAGACAAGACACAAATCATACAGGAAGTTCTTTTATTAAATCTCAACAATGAAAAAAGAAAGGCATTATCAAAGAAAAAGGCATATCCTGATTAACAGATACTCATATGGGTTTATGCATGAGCTCGATCAACATCTTCACCAAACAGTTTATATTCTTCTTGTTTCATTTCAAGAATATCGCCGGAATTGTTAACAACCTAGAAAACATAAGAGAAGAACATGTTAAATTGGATTATGAAAGGATAGTGCAGACACATATTTATCATACTTAAATTGAATCTCAACAAAGAAAGGCATTATCAAGTAAATAAACGTTACAAGCATCAAGAACACATAGTAGACTCCTGTACAAGGGGTTAATCTCCGCAAAAGACTTGACGAATCTCAATCTCAAGATACAGCAGCTACCTTTTGAGCATTTCTGAGATGCATACAATAAAGACAAGGAAAGATTTTGCCTTTGCCTCGAGCTCTTAAACAGCTGGTAGCATTTAAGGGAGTCTTGTCGTAACTCGAAAAGTTGCTGCCATGTTACCACGAGGTCACGGGTTCGAACCATGGAAACAACCTCTTGCAAAAAATGCAGGGTAAGATTGCGTACAATAAACCATTGTGGTCCGGCCCTTCTCCGGACCCTTTCACCTGGAAAACAGACCAAAGAAATTCCTTGGTCTTTTGGCAGCTATTCTGTCTATAGATCAACCTTCTCTCAAAGTGTCTACATTAAACAATTATATAAGCTATTAATTAACCTAAACGTCATGAAGCATATGTACTACTCTACCAGGGGTGGTTGCACCAGTTTTACCATGCCAGGAACAAAGACTAGCATCTTCGACACATAAACATGCCCTAATCTACAATGCGATAACTCGACTTTATTATAAGAAGAAGCATTCATGGCCTGTGGGGAGGACACAAGACCAGAACTCTCAAAGATGTTTGTATACAATACGAAGAACAGAGCTCTGATCAACAGTTTGATCACAGAATATATACCTTCGGTAGATTCAAATGGGCAAGAATCTATATATATTAATATTACCCTTCTCTTAAACCAGGAAAGCTGCTTATATCTTCTACTCCCTGCCCTTCCGGGTAGGGTAAGAACCTGTGGGGTACATCCCATAAATTAAGGACGATAACATTCTTCCTTTGATAAGCAGCCACCTTTCTTTTCTTTCTGCGTTGTCAATATTGTAGGGTATGGGATTTGCAAATCTGCAGAACAAAAATGTCAAATATAATAGGCGTGAGAGAGTGAGGTTCCGCCTATAAAAGGAGAGTTTCGGCTTCTTCATTTCAACACACCAATAAAGAGAGAAAAAAAGAGTGGTTTCATAGACAAGATATACGGAAATAGTCGGTGAGAAAAATAAAGATCGAGCGATATTGTAGTGAGGTGGGAATATCAAAAGAGGATTATTTTTTTTGAGTATTGTAATGGTCTTTGGAGTATTTTACTCGGATCTACAAAGTGTAAAATTTCTTGCTATAATGATATCAGTTACTCGTCTCGGGCCCGTGATTTTTTCCCTTATTCAAAAGGGTTTTTCACGTAAAAATCTTTATGTCATTGTCATTCTTTTATTCTAGTTAATTATATTATCTCGGTGTCACGTTATTATTCCGCTTTTATTACTGTGAATATTATTTCTGTAGGGTGTTTATTCCCAACAGAATTTTTTTTTTTTCCCCAGAACCCACTTGTGAGAATTTACTAGTCAAAAAGTATCTTTGTAATATGTCGGTTCTTTTCTCATTTCCATACTTAAGGTTTATACAAGAACTAGCTATTTATCAATGTGAAAGCTTCTAATAATTAAAGGAGAAATGAAAACGAGAGTCCCCAGTAGTCTACATTGATAAAAAGATAGTTAAGACACATATCATACATGAAGTTTTTAAATTGAATCTCAACAACGAAAGAAAAGACAATATCCTTTTGGCATCTTCACCAAACAGTTGAGATTCAACCACATAGAAAATATGAGAGAAACAAATTAAATTGAACGATGAAAGAAAGGATAGTGCAGACACGCAGACCATATTTAATTGAATATCAACAAAGAAGGAAAGAAAGACTTTATCAAGTAAATAAACGTTACAATCATCAATAACACATCAATAACAACAAATTAAGCCTCAATCCCAAACAAGTTGAGGCCAGTTGGATGAATCCTCACTGACCATGTTACTCCAAACAAGTTGATTATAATTTATACTGATAAATAAATCTCTGAAGGAAGCATCAAGAACACATACATATTCATCAAGAATTACCCCTTGGTTGGGAGATATTTTAGTTGTTGTAAACTCTGAGCTAAGTTGTTCTTGCCGACTACATTCATTCGCTTCCTCGTGTCTAGAGTCGAATTGGTCACAAATTTCTCTGTTTTCTAGAAGAGGGTCCAATGATTTGTCCTCGACGGGAGCAGAGAAGTGTGCCGACTTACTACGCCAGTCATCGGTGTCTGGCTCAAAATTACTAGTGTGAGACTGGACCTGTACCTAAAGAAACATAAATGACACAACTCGTGGCAACAGAAAGTGCATATTGTAAGAAAGTAATAAATCAAAAAGGAATCATTTGCTTGCATTCCCTCTCTTTTTTCCTTGTGGTAGTGCACAGTATGTTGTAGATGAGGGTGTTCCTGCCATCACAAATATTAGAAAGGGAAAATACAACTTTTTTATTGAGATACTCACATTGGTATCTGCACAATCTTTATTAGAATCTTCATCAAATAATTCAGCTTCAACTTCTTGCTTGAGTTCAAGAATATTGTCCCTCAGCTGCAGCAGCTGATCTCCGGTCTAAACAACAACAGCAATAATAATAATAATAAAAGAAGACTAAGACTCAAGAAACATATTGTGCAGGAAGTTTTTAAATTGAAGGCATTATCAAGTAATACACGTTACAAGCATCAAGAAGACATACATATTTAACATAATGTCCAAGTAAAGAGAGTTGAAGATGAAATGTGAAAGCCGGAATGGTGTAATTAAAATTAAGAATTTGACAGCTGATCTTAATAGACTCCAGAATAATTTGTTCAATAGCAACATGGTAGAATCTTATACTAGGTGTTTCTCAGCAAAAAGACTCAAATAAATCTCAATCACAAGAAACAGTAGCTCCCTTTGAGCATTTTTCTGAGATATAATAAAGAAAAGGAAAGGTTTTGCTTCTGCCTCGAATTCTTAAACAGCAAGTAGCAAATTCACCTGGAAAAATATAAAGGCAACAAGTTTCGTTCTTTTCCCATTTTCATATTTAATGTGTATATGCTTCTAATAATAAATGGAGAAATGAAAAGGCAGAATCAGTTGTTTTGTACTTTCTGCCTTCTGTTCTCCATTATTAGTCACATTTGGTTCAGTCATGGCTTTTGTTTAACATCAAACACCTTCTGTGCATAATTTTAGGTGTCTATGTATTCAGCCTTTGTTAATTATATGTTAAATAATATAAGGACAAAAGTGTCATTGTCCATAAGTTGGTTAAGTTGTTAAGTAAGTAGTTACCGAGCTAGTTAAGCTCGTTCTCTATATATGTATCTGTATCCCAGTTCAATAATCAGATCAATGAAATCTCTTTCTCCTTCTCTCATTTCTATTTTCTTTTATAAATTACATCAAACGAATTATGAAATGCGACTTATATGTCACGTTCAAGGAATGCGAATTATAAGTAGCACTGCATTCAAGGAATGCGAATTATAAGTCGTATTCCAGAAATGCGTTATTTCTTCTGAATACACTAAATATTGGACTCAGTTTCGAATAATTTATTGCCTCCTTTTTCATAGTCCTGAACAATCCTAATAAGATAACTTTTGAATTTGAGTTAGGCTTTTTAATTTCTCTTTTTTCCTGAGTTACTCGATAAAAGGTTAAATTTTGGTGCTAGCTCATCGAACTAGCAATTTGTACTATTTTATAGCTTACAAATAAAGTAGAGACAATGGCGAAACTAAGAATTTTTTTAAGGATATTCAAATTTAAAATAAGTGAATAAAAATTTCCGACAAAGGGTGTTCAATATGTGTTATATACCTTTAAAACATAATATTTTATCTATATACACAGTGTAATTTTTCGACGAAGAGTGGTCAGTTGACCACCCTTGTGACCATGTGGCTTCTGCGTAGAAAACATGGAGAGGGAGTTAGCATTATTAATACAGTAATACTACCCACACTCCGTATTTATATGAATGTAATCTTCATTTTGACAGGCAAGAATAGTCTGTATTTTATGTCATAATTGAAAACTAATTTAAGATAAAATCGAAAATAGAGTAACTAGAAACTCTAAACAGTAAGAACTAGAGTGGTATGATTGACTTGTCACATTCAATAATAATTTCTTTTTTCCACTGATATTCGGTATCTGTTTTGTCGCTCGGACTAATCCGGGTTCACGCCGGATACGACTCATTAATATTAAAGCGGAAGCATTTTTTTTATTCCGCGTGTTGATCGAGACTTCTGATTAAGAGGACAAGGGACACTATAGTTAATATGTAAAGGGTTAGAAAGTATGTAATGCCTTTTATATATGGAGTAATTAAGACCTTTTCATAGGTATATCTATACTATATTAAAAGCACGAAAGCCCTTAGCGAAATGTCGTTCGCCTTTTTTACCCTTTAAAAATAGAGCTCACATTGAATAAAATAGTCATTTTATTAATTTTCTAATATCTAGGATTTTGAAATCAACTAAAACTTTATTTATTATAGTAGGAAATCACAATATTTAGGACATTTAAATCAACTAGAATTTTCCTTTTATAATTCAAAATCCTAATATTTAGGAATCAAATATAAGAACTATTTTTTACGTTAAAATAAATTTTAGGAATTCAAATTTCAAAGTTTAAATATCTCACCACTAAGCGTTAGATTTGGGTTCAAGACATACTACTTTTTAATTTAAAGTATTGATTCGTCCATTTATTTTTTTTGTTCAGTAATATTAATTATTCTAAATGGAAAGCTAGATGAGGAATTAGAGTTAAAATAAGCCAATATATGACTAATATAAGGGAATTAATTTCTACTTCCTCCGTCTCAAATTATTTATCGTAATTTCTAAAAATAGATAATTCAAATTATTTGTCATTTTAAAAGTTCAAGATAAAATTAATTATTTTTTTTTCATTTTATCCTTAGTAGTAATTGTTCTTGAAGATGGAGATGGCACATAAATAAAGTAAATGTTCAATGAAGAAATATTATATTAAAGACATGAATAAGGGTAAAACAGTCAAATTTCTTCTAACTAATATTTTCTTAAGAGAATATCAAATAGAAATACGATAAATAATTTGAGACCGGATGAAATATCTATATAAATATATAAAAGAAGGACATAGCTGCGGTGATGTGGCTAGGCTCACTTATCTGGATTTGCTTTTCTCTTTTTTCTCTTTTTTGGGGGGAGTTTCTCAATGAATGAACAACGGTTGCTACCCAATTTTACTTTTTAAAACAGTTTCTCTAATAAGCGTCGTTTGTTTTCCCAAATATGACAGCCGTTAGCTTTTACCAATAAATCAACAGGGGTAAAAAGAATTAAACACATTAGCGTTTCAACCAAAACCTTAAGGTCTTCAATTCCAATTGCAGCCAGGATGGAGAATAAATTAAAGATACAGGAAGAAATCAATTGAGGAGAAGCAATTTCTCTCTGTAAAAATATCCGAGGTACAAAATTCTTCATGTTTGATTAGTGTTTGATCATGTGTCTCCTTATTAAACTTTTTTTTACCGGCTTCTTACATTAATTTTTTGCAAAGTATCAGTCCAAGCATTGGATTCCTGTGAATTTTTCGACTCTTACTTCTTTTTCGTTTTATTGGGATTTCCAGTGTTTGTCTTGACAGTGGGATTAGGCTTTGAAGATATGTTTTATTTATATGTCATATTTGGCCATCCTTGTGTTCGTCATTTTTCCTGTTTGTTTTAAGCTTCAATTTCAAATTTTGCTATGACTTTTGATATATATTACTCTATGCTTGTAATATATCAACAACTTATTTCAACTGGGTTCGGAAAAAATTCTGCTTTACAACATTCAATCTTAATTCTTCTGTATAATATGGGGTGAGTATAAAATTATATATTTTGGGTGCCCAACATATAGTTAGTTTATTTCCTATAAAGTGTTTCAATCGTTCTTCTAAATCTTTTTTCTCCTTTGTCATTGTTTTGGTTATTTCCCTCTTTCTTGTAACAATTATCTATAATTATTTTATTTGTTTTTGTAACTTGTAATAGAGTAGGGCAATAAAGAGTTATACTAGAAAATGATAACCAAGTCATAGTATAGGCATGAACAACAATCTCCTTTAATTATACCGCAGCAATTTGACTATGCCTGTAGTCTTTCAATGAAAAATAGTGAATGTTATGTCATCAGAAAAGCCACCTTCCTTTCGTTTAACATGATTAGTTCATTTTTCTTTTTGCTGGACAATATGTCTTCAGCTCTTGATTGTCGAACGATTCTTCTGTTTGTCCAAAGTCTATTAGGAGATTCAGAATTTTTCTGCACCGCCTTCCCTTCGTTGTTTATTTAATATTTTTACCTTATCGTAACTGTAATTTCTTTTGCAGAACAAAATATTGAGAGCCCTCTTAATAGCTTGCTGCAATACCTTTGGAAGAACAAGGAAGGTGAGAGTGCTCTCTAGCACTTCTATTTAAGTAAAGCCTATATCTATTTTCTTCTCCATCACTTAAATCTAATAGAGGCATTTGTCTGTTTGTATGGAACCTTAACATTTTCACAAACTTCAGAATCAAAATCATGTCCATGTACTTAAAAGTTCACTTGAAGTATTTGTATGGCTTAAGCTTAGGATTGGAATGAAATTTATAAAGACTGTCGAAGCGACCAATTTGGTATAGAAAGATGGTAATGAAGCATTTTTAGCTGGAGAAGCAATTGATAGTTAACTAAGTCCCTCAATATCTTGGTATAGGCTTCAAGTGCAAGCGAAAATAAGTAGGAATTAGGTGGTTGAGAACTTCCTAGGATTTGACTTAACAGATAGGTACAAGAAGACCTTGGGTTGTTTTCTTTTCATGTTTCCTTGGTTATAACTTATAAGCATGAATCATGACCTAATGTAATTTGCTAGGATGCTGCGGCTGTTGAAATTATCAAAAGTCCCACATCGGTGGATGATAATTTTGAATGGGAATTTCATCCTATAAAAGGAGGCCTAATGTTTAGGATTTAAACACACCTCTCATTTACCCTTTTATCTTCTTAAGGCATTTGTATCTTCTCTCTTTAGTATTATTTTACTTGTAATTTTGGAGTAGAATAAAATATTGATTGTGTCCGAGGAAGTAGGCAAAATTGGCCGAACCTCGTAAATTCTGGTGTTCTTTTATTTTTGTCTTATTGTCTTGTTTATTATTTAGTGGTTGTCATAATTTTTGGTATAGTAGTTGTGACTCATTCACACTATATACATTTGGCTTCCGCAATAATTGGTATCAGAGCCAAGGTACTATCTAAGTATGTTCTGTGGTTGCAGCATAGTCTGATCTTCCACATCAGAAAAGATCTATCTTGGTAACTGAGTCAAGGTTCTGTCTGAGTATGCTCTGTGGTTGCAGTTTAGTCTGATCTTCCACACCAGAAAGGAAATAATCTTGATTTGTGTCGTCAGCTACTAAATAATATTTGTGTCAAAATGGAAGACAATAAACAAGAAGAATCTACATCAAGTGTCAATAATACATCATCGTTGGTATCTTCGCTTATGACAAGAATTGTGTCAAATGCGAAATTTGCGGTAGAAATTTTTGATGGGTCAGGACATTTTGGGATGTGGCAAGGCGAGGTTCTAGATGTTCTTTTTCAACAAGGGCTAGATCTTGCCATTGAAGAAAAGAAGCCAGATATTATTGGAGAAGAAGATTGAAAAATTATCAATCGTGTTGCTTGCGGTACCATTCGATCCTACCTTGCTAGAGAGCAGAAATATACATACACAAAGGAAACTTCTGCAAATAAATTATGAAAAGCACTGGAGGATAAATTTTTGAAGAAAAACAGTCAAAATAAATTGTACATGAAGAAGAGACTGTTTCGCTTCACCTATATTCCTGGTACCACAATGAATGAACATATCACCAGTTTCAATAAGTTGGTCACAGATTTGCAAAATATGGATGCAACTTTTGATGATAGTGACTTGGCCTTGATGTTGTTGGGGTCACTTCCTAATGAGTACGAGCACCTTGAAACTACTCTACTCCATGAAAATGACAAAATTTCTCTCAGAGAAGTCTGTTCGGCTTTGTACAGCTATGAACAAAGAAAGGGAGAAAAACAGAAGGGCGGAGAAGGGGAAGCACTAATTGTGAGGGGTCGTCCTCAAAATCAAACGAGGACTAAGAAGGGAAGATCCAAGTCGAGATCTAGACCCAGCAAAGATGAATGTGCCTTTTGTCGAGAAAAGGGGCACTGGAAGAAAGACTGTCCGAAGTTGAAGAATAAGGCCAGACATAACAATAAAAAGGCCATTATAGATTCAAATGTAGATGATTGTGATGATTCAGACTTCTCATTAGTTACAACAGAGTTATCAACATCATCAGACATATGGTTGATGGACTCGGCTTGTAGCTATCATATGTGTCCCAACAAGGACTGGTTCATTAATTTTCAAGAAGGAGAATATGGAGTCATCCACACAGCGGATAACAGCCCTCTTACCTCATATGGCATTGGTTCAATAAGATTAAGAAGCCATGATGGAATGATCAGAACATTAACAGATGTTCGATATGTACCGGGTTTGAAGAAGAATCTCATCTCTGTGGGAGCCCTAGAATCAAAAGGGTTCAAAATCATTGCAAAAAATGGAGTGATGAGAATATGCTCCGGTGCACTAGTGGTAATGAAGGCCAATCGGAAGAACAATAACATGTACCGCTATCGTGGTAGTACAGTTATTGGGAC
Organism: Nicotiana tabacum; assembly: GCF_000715075.1. Lineage (NCBI taxonomy): Eukaryota > Viridiplantae > Streptophyta > Magnoliopsida > Solanales > Solanaceae > Nicotiana > Nicotiana tabacum. The sequence goes on along the minus strand of NC_134097.1, from coordinate 6,857,752 downwards.
AGCGACAGTGACATCCAGTGATGACAAAGAGGCAGAAGCAACCATGTTATGGCACATGCGCTTGGGACATGTTGGAGGGAAATCCTTGAAAGCTCTATCTGATCAAGGATGGTTAAAAGGCGTAAAGACTTGCAACTTGGAGTTTTGCGAGCATTGTGTCAAAGGAAAACAGAAAAGGGTTAAATTTGGTACAGTGATCCATAATACTAAAGGCATTTTAGATTATGTACACTCTGATGTTTGGGGTTCTTCCAAACCACCTTCATTGGGTGGGAAGCACTATTTTGTAACCTTTGTTGATGATTTTTCTCGAAGAGTGTGGGTGTATACAATGAAGAGGAAAGATGAAGTGTTGGGAATTTTTCTCAAATGGAAGACGATGGTGGAGAATCAAACAGGCAGGAGGATCAAGTGTATTCGCACAGACAATGGAGGTGAATACAAAAATGATCATTTCAATAAGGTCTGTGAAAATGATGGCATCGTCCGACACTTCACTGTCAGACATACACCACAACAGAATGGAGTGGCAGAACATATGAACCGGACTTTACTGGAGAAGGTACGGTGTATGTTGTCCAATGCTGGCTTGGGCAAAGAATTTTGGGCTGAGGCAATTATATATGCATGCCACCTCATTAATCGTCTACCATCTGCTGCTATTGATGGCAAGACACCATTTGAAAAATGGTATGGAAAACCTGCTGTAGATTATGACTCTTTGCACGTGTTTGGCTCAATTGCATACTATCATGTGAAAGAGTCAAAATTAGATCCGAGAGCAAAGAAGGCTATATTTATGGGGATTACTTCTGGAGTCAAAGGATACTGCTTATGGTGTCCAGAGACAAGGAATATTATATTCAGCAGAGATGTTACCTTTGATGAATCTGCCATAACAGATAAGGTGACAGTTGAAGATGTCAAACAAAATGGTGGTGCATCAAAGCAGGTGGAGTTTGAGGGAAAATTTATTTTTCCTACACAAGAAGCAGAGGAGGAATTTCATGAAGATTACCCTCTGGAAGAAGAGCCAGTAGAGAGAGAGATTCCAACTCAGGAACCTCGACAACAACTTGAATCAATAACAACCAGCAAGCCAAAAAGGACAATAACGAAACCTGTTCATCTCATAGAGACGGTTGCTTGCGCAACCTCAATTGTAGCTGATGGTGTTCCTACCACTTATAAAGACGCAATCCAAAGTTCAGAAGAAGATAAGTGGAGGATTGCCATGAATGAAGAAATGCAGTCCCTTCATCAGAATCATACATGGAAATTGGCTAATCTCCCGAAGGGAAAGAAAACAATTGGGTGCAAATGGGTATTTGCAAAGAAAGAAGAATTTCCTAACCAAGAAAATGTTCGCTACAAATCAAGATTGGTGGCCAAAGGATATGCTCAGAAGGAGGGAATTGATTACAATGAAGTATTTTTTCCAGTTGTAAAACATTCCTCCATTAGAATTATGTTGGCTTTGGTAGCACAGTTGGATTTGGAACTAGTTCAGATGGATGTAAAAACTGCGTTTTTACATGGAAACTTGGAGGATGAAATCTACATGAATCAGCCAGAAGGATTCAAAGTTGCTGGAAAAGAAAATATGGTATGCAAACTTGAAAAATCGTTGTACGGATTGAAACAATCTTCTAGACAATGGTACAAGCGATTTGACAAGTTTATGTTGTGAAAAGGGTACAAGAGAAGCAAATACGATCATTGTGTGTATTTGCGCAAACTTAATGATGGTTCCTTTGTATATCTTCTCCTATATGTTGATGATATGTTGATAACTTCCAAGAATTCGGAAGAAATTAATAAGTTGAAGATTCAATTGAAGGAGGAGTTCGAGATGAAGGATCTGGGTGAGGCAAAGAAAATTCTTGGCATGGAGATAATAAGAGATAGACGTTCAAAGAAACTCTGTTTATCTCAGAAAGAATATTTGAAGAGAGTACTACAGCGTTTTGGCATAGATAAGAAGACTAAGCCAATTAGTACGCCACTTGCTCCCCATTTTAAGCTAAGTACTACTATGTCGCCAAAGGATAAAACTGAACAGGAGTATATGTCAAGGGTACCATACGCAAATGATGTTGGTAGCTTGATGTATGCAATGGTTTGTACGAGACCTGACATTTCACAAGCCGTTGGAGTTATTAGCAGATATATGCATAATTCAGGAAAGGAGCATTGGCAAGCTGTGAAATGAATTCTACGGTATATTCATAGTACTGTAGATGTTGGGTTAGTTTTTGAGCAGGAAGGCAATCGGTCTGTAGTTGGATATTGTGACTCAGATTTTGCGGGTGATCTGGACAAACGAAGGTCAACTACTGGTTATGTGTTTACTTTTGCAAAGGCACCAGTTAGTTGGAAGTCTACTTTGCAGTCAACAGTTGCTTTGTCTACAACAGAGGCAGAGTACATGGCTATTACAGAGGCTGTGAAGGAGGCAATTTGGCTTCAGGGGTTGCTAAAGGAGCTTGGTATTGAACAAAAAAATATTACAATTTTTTGTGATAGTCAAAGTGCTATTCAATTAGCGAAGAACCAAGTTTATCATGCAAGGACGAAGCACATTGATGTTCGGTATCATTTCGTACGAGAAATCATAGAAGAAGGTGGAGTCACGGTGAAGAAAATTCATACTACGGAGAACCCTGCTGATATACTGACAAAAGTGGTGACTGCGGTCAAGTTTCAACATTGTTTGGATTTGATCAACATTGTTGAACACTAAAGATTGAAGATGAAGACACAACCAAAATTTGTTATTGAGAGAAAATTGAAGATGTGAAATTTTGCCAAGGTGGAGATTTGTTGAAATTTTCAAAAGTCCCACATCGGTGGATGACAATTTTGAATGGGAATTTCACCCTATAAAAGGAGGCCTAATGTTTAGGATTTAAACACACCTCTCATTTGCCCTTTTATCTTCTTAAGGCATTTGTATCTTCTCTCTTTAGTATTATTTCACTTGTAATGTTGGAGTGGAATAAAATATTGATTGTGTCCGAGGAAGTAGGTAAAATTGGCCGAACCTCGTAAATTCTGGTGTTCTTTTATTGTTATCTTATTGTCTTGTTTATTATTTAGTGGTTGTCATAATTTTTGGTATAGTAGTTGTGACTCATTCACACTATATACATTTGGCTTCCGCAACAATTGGTATTAGAGCCAAGGTACTGTCTTGCTCTGTGGTTGCAGCATAGTCTGATCTTCCACATCAGACAAATTAGTGAACAGGAGGCGATGCTTCCTTATGGTTGCCTCTATTATGACTGCTTAAATCTATCTTTCCTTCTCCATTTTAATAGTTAAACTTAGTATTTACCGACAGTTCTATTTAATTTAATAGTTTATCCAAGAGTTACTTAATGAATCGGTTTGGATAGATATTACTAATGATGAAGCAATTTCTTTCATATGTCTGTCATCAAAGCTTGCTTTTGTAATCCATATTTATGTATTATTTTTTAACTTGAAGTAGTTGTATGACCACATCTTTTTTCAGTGGAAGTAGCTCTTTATTTGCTTTTTCATTTCAACTTATTTTCCTTCACTGAGTATCTTCAATTGATTTTGCTTAAGACTCAGAAGAACTCTTGCATTTGATAAACTAATGTCCTTTCTTAGAAGCATTTTTGGAAGTAACAAATATTACTTTGAGTAGTTTCAAATCTGATTTAACTTGAATAATTTTTTGAACGCTAAAAGTCTGTTTTGTGTGATCTAAATGAAAAAAATTAGTGTTTCTCCTTACAGTTACATGTAATGCACTTTTTCAGTTAGCCAGAGTAACAAAATAAAATACTTTTAGATAAGCCCTTAATATATATTTGACTAAGAGAATCATGTATTTACCTCTTCTCTACCCAAAGATATATGTATAAATATATTTTAAACTGAACATTTTGCTTAAATATTTTTCTATTTCTTCTTTTCCGAAAGAATTTTTGATAGTGTAAAATGTTATTTATCCAAGCTTCAATTTTTGTATTGTGATTTCTTCAAACATAGATAATTAATTTTTATTGCATAAGTGAAGTGTTTTAACCTCTTCTGTGTCAGCTTATAGGACAATTCTAATTATGTTTTTCGCGATCGCGTGAAGCGCGTCATTTTCACTAGTTTATTAGTAATCAAGAGCCTTTAAATAGGTAGAAAGATGGTAAATTTGTTAATGTTATGAAACATTTATTTTACCAACCAAACAAATAATTGGTCAATGACAGAAATCTCATCAATTGATAAATGATGATGAACGATTACAATTATAGATTTATTAGTACAGAAGTTGCACAAATCTACAATGTCACTCGTCTTTTTTACTCTTTAAAAAAAATCGCAATGGACAAATATGTAATTTAAGTTACTTTTCCAATATTTAGGACTTTAAAATCAAGTAATTTTTTTTTTTATTATTGCCTAATATTAGGAGTTCGAGATCAACTAAATAAGGATAAAATATATTAAGAAAAAAGAAGAGAATATAAAAAGTAAAAAGTGAGTTTTTTTTTCAATGGACAAAAAATATTATATATTCGTGTAAATTTTTGTGCCTATATCGTACAAGGAGAATTTTTTCGTGCAAGATCAATTTTGATCCTTTATTTTCCTTTCCATACAAAAATATTCTCTTGGTTGTTTAAATTATATTTTATTAAATTGTTTCAAACCTATAATTATTTCATGTGTTAATTTTCCTAATATTTACCTATTTAGGATTTTCAAATCAGTTTTATTTATCGAATATGTATTATCTGAACCATGTCGGAAGTCTTAATATGTAAAATTTAAAATTAATTAAAATTTTAATAATCTTTTACAAATATCCTTAAGCAAATATTTAATTTATTTTGATATAAATTTCTATTTTTTAATAATTTATTCTTCTTATATATAAATATATTTATTAATTGACGCGACACACATGCAACGCACGTACACTAAAACTAGTTAAAATAAAAGTATGAGATAGTCACAAAACACAAACCGAAGCTTTAAAAAAAACACAATAAAAATAAAACCGGAAGAAAAAAAAAGTGCATTCAACATGACGATAGAATTGGAACGATGCACAAAAGATTAAAATGACCATGTACAAGGATGACTCGTGCAAATCAAAAAGTAGTCCAAAACTTTTATAATAAAAAGAAATCCAACATGAACAGATAGTAAATCTAAATAAGAACTAAATAAAAATTACCATTATAGAAAAAAGTTAAACCCTAATTTTGATTCTAATCCCCGACAAATTCAGCCCATCCCGCCTATTTGTCAACCCTAGTCACACCCTAAAAGCAGATTTTTGTTTGGTAAATCTACAGTAATTAGAGCCCGTTTGACCATAAAAAAAAATTTACTTTTTTTCAAAAAATTTTACTTTTTTTTTCGAAATTAGTGTTTGGCCATACAATTTTTATTTGTCACTTGAAGATAAATTTTGGAATTTTTTTAAAAATTTTAAAAACTTCAAAAAGCTATTTTTTCAAAATTTTCAGTCAAATCACAAAAATTCAATAACAACCTAAAATTATATTCATGTCCAAACACAATTCTAATTTTCAAATACCATTTTCACTTATAAAAAAAAATCACTTTTTTCCAGAATTTTACAATTCTCATGTCCAAACCCCACTAAATTACATATGGTATGAGCTGAACTAACATATATATGGTACTTGAATGATGTAACTGAAAACATGTACGTTGTTCTTGCCAATGGAATTTATATCATGAATACTCAAAATCTTTTCTTTTTTAATCTGTTTTTTAAGCTTTATACTGCGACATTATCAAAATACACACCAAAAACGAAAACAAAGAAAAAGTAAAACAGAAGTACGATAAACAGGAATAGCATGCATTATATATCATATTAAAGTCATGACTCTCAAGCAAGGAAGATATTAAAATAATTAGTACTACTATGCGAAGGTGCTATTATGGAGTAATATAGAATTACTCGTATCCTTTCGATTAAAAGAGAAGAAAAGTATGAAATAATCACAGAAGACAAACCCAGAAAACACACACACACACGCAGTAAAAATAAAAAGAGAAGAAAACAATTCAGGGGCGAAATCAACTGTTGAAATTTATGAGTTTGGAATTAATACTGAATTCTAATTTATTAATTTGTATATAATTAAATGGATTTCTTGAGGTTTGGACCAAAAAGATCGGCAAATTATTAAGTGGCAGCTCTTTCTACGGATTCATCTGCTGACGAGGATTCTGATGTTTCGAGTGGAGATAGTTATGCTGATGATATAAGGTTCGGCTGAACCCACAACAGAAAGATAACGATATAAAAAGAAAAGTAGCATAACCATACGCAAGGATAACACACATAAATCCAAAAATAGTCAAACTTTTATTTAAAAGAAACATCGATCCAACATAAACAGATTATAAACCTAAACATAACATCAAATCAAAATTACTACTTAGAGAAAAGAAAATCATACTAAATTTGATTCTAATCCAAAAATAAACAAAGGATCAACTTCACCAACAATATATCAATTCTTCTATCCAAAGATATCAAAAACAAACTCCTCCTCAGACTCTTCTTTCTCTTCCACTTTCTTTTCCTCCATCTCTTCCGCCACCGCCGCAGCAGCGGCAGCAGCAGCACCACCACCACCACCAGCGGCAACCGCAACACCACCACCACCGGAAGGCACCGAAGCAACCATCTCTCTACCAGAAGCAATAAGTTCAGCAAGGTTTTTTCCTTTAACTTGAGATTAGAAAAGTTCGATTTTTTCATTATCAGCTTCTGCACCAACAGAAGAGAGAATTGCCTTCAAATCCTCCGCCGTGGGACTGGCGTTTCCGCCCAATGCTGCGATCACCTTCATATTTTTTCTCTGAGAAGAAAAGAATGGTTACGTGAGTTACATTAGAGCGGATTACTAGGACAATTGAGATTCTTGTTATACTCTTCCACTATAGACTTAACTCATATGTACACACTAATAATGTAAAAGCTATCGGCATGTACTTTAACCTATTGTATCAAGTTATGTATACTTGTGTGCAGAACCTTTTACACTCAAGATATGTAGAAATTAAACTCAATATCTATCTAGCAAATTGTATAGCCGTCAAAATATAAAAAAATAAACTCATCAGAAGTCAAGAAGTAAAAGGGGTGTCATTATATAATATATATATATACATATTTTAAAAACCTTACCGAGCTAAACATTATAATTTTCGGACGATGGGTATTACTTTCTTACACTATACTCTTTCTATTGCCACAATGGGTACAGAAGCAAATGAATATAATGGGCAAGAATAACTTAGCTCACACTTTGCAAAAACTCAAATGTCTAGGGCTAATTCTAAATCTAATGCTTTTCGTATTGTTTCTCGAACACGTAAGCTTTAAATTAAGAACTACCCTTGATCGGGAGACATTTGAGTTCTTGCAAACTGTGAGCTAAGTTGTTCTTGCCCATTATTGCTTGGATAAATAACTAAAATAACAACATTCCCTCTCTTTTTCCTTGTGCGGGTGTAGAGTATGTTGTAGGTGAGGGTTTTGCTTTCATCACATAAATTAGAAAGGGAAAATACAACTTTTTTTATTGAGATACTCACATTGGTATTAGCACAATCTTTATTAGAATCTTCATCAAATAGTTCAGCTTCAACTTCTAGTTTGAGTTTAAGAATATTGTCCCTCAGTTCCAGCAGCTGATCTCCAGTCTACATTGATAAAAGAAGAGTCAAGAAACATATCTTACAAAAATTAGTTTTTAAATTCAATCTCAATAAAAACGAGGCATTATCAAGTAGTAAACGTTACAAGCATCAAGAACACATACATATTTAAGAAAACGTCCAAATAAAGAGAGTTGGTCATCAAAAAGATAGTTGAAGATGAAATGCAAAAGCCCAAATATGAAAGAGAATGGTGTAATTAATAAAGATTAAGAATTTGACAGCTGATCTTAATAGACTCCAAAATAGTTTTTTCATTAGCGACATAGTAGAATCCTGTAGGTGTTAGTTGATCTCAATCACAAGAAACAGCAGCTCCCTTTTGAGCATATTTCTGAGATATAAATAATAATGCAAAGAAAAGGAAAGGTTTTGCTTCTGCCTCGAGCTCTTAAACAGCAAGTGGCATTTACAGCAAATTCACCTGGAAAAATGAAAAGGCAACAGGTCTCGTTCTTTTCCCATTCCATATTTAATGTGTATATGCTTCTACTAATTAATGGTAAAGTTGCTGATTATGGCCAATATTTTGGTCAGTCGAGTACATCTCACGTAAGAATACGCCTTAGACTTTGTTGACAATATTCTTTGAGACCCAAAAATATTGTATTATGTGGTGGATATTATTTACACAAGTTGTATCTTTATTTTTACAACTAAGAGGCCAAGACTTTTTTTGCCTATAAAAGGAAAGGTCATTAGTTCATTTTATACACACCAACAAGACTTGAGTCTTCATTTCTTATTTCTTCTCCTCCTTCAGTAATTGAGATTATTTTGTAAGAGAGTTGAGTGTTCGGAAACACTTGTGTGATCCCCTTTCTTTGGAGTGATCTTATGAGATTATTCTCCCGGGGGTATTTGAGATTAATTAGAGTATTTACTCTAATTTTGTACGCTCTTTTGTACTCTTGTTGCTATAGTGAATTTGTTACTCTCCGCTTGTGGACGTAAGGTAACACTGACCGAACCACGTTAAATTAGTGTCTTTTTTATATGCTTTAATTGTCGTTGTTATTAACTAGCATTGTCTTTGTTATTGTCATTATAATATTGTTTGGCTAAATTCCGCACTACCCGAGTTCCCGATCCTAACACCATGCCATGTGACCAGAAGGTCACGGGTTCGAGCCATAGAAATAGTCTTGCAGAATGAAGAGTAAGGCTGCATACAACAAACCATTTGTGGCCCGACCCTTCTCCGGACCATTGCCCATGCTTATATCAATTAATGGAGAAAAGAAACGGCAGAATCAGCTGGTTAATCCTTTGTACGTGACTGTTCAATATGTGGTGTTATACCATTCATAATATGGTTTAGTGATGGGTTTGTTTAACATCAAACACCGATCTGTGCCTAAGTTTTATTTTTCTTGGTTTACCTATTGGGCATGTTATTATAATGTACATGCTTCAAATGTCCAGTTTTTAGTGTATTAATATTGGAGTCAATTTCTAGTTCCAATAAATCGCACTTACTAACTACTATTTATAGATAAAATGTGAATTATAAGTAGCATTCTGGAAATGCGTTTATCTTCTGAACAATATTTGACTCACTTTCGGATAATTCATTGCCTCCTTTTTCTTAGTCCTCAACAATCCTAAAAAGATAACTTTTGTATTTATGTTGAGCTTTTAAAAAAAAAAAAATTCTGAGTTACTCAGATAAAAGGTTAAATTTTGGTGCTAGCTCATCAAGCTAGCTATTAGTACTATTTTACAGCTTACAAAGACTGTAGAAAAAAACATGTAGAGGGAGTTAGCATTAATACAGTAATACCTCCTACACACTCGGTATTTATTTGAAATCTTCATTTGGTAGGAAAGGGTCGTCTGTATTTTATGCCATGATTGAAAACTAATTTAAGACAAAATCAAAAACAGGGTGTAGCTTATTTGAAAGTTTGTTAAGTATCGTTTCATAATGTATTTTATTGTATTATTTTGATGAATATACAACGTTTGAATATATTGTTTGTTGTCGTTGTTGTTGTCGTTTATGATACCACGCTTAGTAATATGAAAAATAAACTTACAATATTACAAAGAAAAAGTATGTACATGATAGAATTATTATATAAAAAGGTAGAATAAAGGATAAAATAAGTTTATTTAATAATAAAAAAAGAGCAATATGGAAAGAAAAAAAGTAAGGTAACAACACGACCACACCAAATCATCAATTGTTACATAAAGTGACACTAACGATGGACGTTTTTAACAAGATGATATAATAAATTTTAAGTAAGAATTAAAACATTATATGTAAAGTAACAATATGATATGATACAATACTAACACAATAGATAACAACCATCCAAACTAGTTGCAGACAGTAAAAACTAGGGCGGCATTTGCTACTTGCATGATTGACTTGTCATGTTCAATACTCAATAGCTATGTTACTCGGACTCTCCAAAAGTGATCCCGTATCCGTGCTGGATCCTCCAAAAATGCACTAAATTTGGAGGATCTGACAGGCACCCAACAATATTTTTGAAGAGTTCGAGTAACATAGCTCATCAGTGTCCATGTCCAACATGACAAGATAAAATTAGAACGACACATAAAAAGTAGCATAACCATACGCAAGGATAACACACAAAAATTGAAAAATAGTCAAATTTTTATTTAAAAGAAACATCCAACATAAACAGATTGTAAACCTAAACATAACATCAAATCAAAATTACTACTTAGAGAAAAGAAAATCATACTAAATTTAATTCCAATTCAATAATAAACAAAGGATCAACTTCACCAACAATATATCAATTCATCTAACCAAAGAGATCAAAACCAAACTCCTCCTCAGACTCTTCTTTCTCTTCCACTTTCTTTTCCTCCTTCGCTTCCGCCACCGCAGCAGCAGCGGCACCACCTCCACCACCAGCGGCAACCGCAACACCACCGCCACCAGAAGGCACCGAAGCAATCATCTCTCTACCGGCGGCAATAAGTTCAGCAAGGTCTTTTCCTTTAACTTGTGATAATAACAGTTCAATTTTTTCATTATCAGCTTCTGCACCAACAGAAGAGAGAATTGCCTTCAAATCCTCCGCCGTGGGACTGGCGTTTCCGCCCAGTGCGCCCAACAAGTAGGCGGCGATCACCTTCATCTTTTTTTCTATGAGAAGAAAAGAATGGTTTTCTAGGGTTTTGAGTTTGGAAAATATGAAGTATAGGCTCTTGTAGTTTCTTTATATACACGTAATAACGTAAGGGGTATTAATAATAATTAAAATAAAATCCGAATATAACTAGGTTAGGAGAGAGGTTTTCCTTTTTCTTTGTTCCTTCCAGGACAAGTAATAAGAAATTGCTACTTTTTTACCAAATTAACGCAAGAAATTTTATAAAATTTAATCATTAGTCCATCATATATAAAAAAAATTAATTAAAGGAGCACATAAAATAAGGAAAATAGTACTAGCTTTATTTGTTCAAACGATTTTGCCAGTATTTAGTTGTCAAGGTATAAATTAATTATTTGGTCATTTTTAGTACCAAAGTTATTTCTTGGAAAATAAAAGGACAGAACATATAAATATAGGTTAAAAGTATTTATAGTATGCAGTGATCTTTAATTGATGCCACATCCAGTCCTTACATGAGAAATACGTATTTGATCTTTGTTAAATTGGCCTTTAACAACATACACCATGAACTTTTACGTTGGAGTTTTAGCTTTACTAGTTTTAATGTACGCGCGTTGTGCGTGTACCTATATCAATAATTATATAATTTAAAAATAATACATTATTAAATAATATAATTGAGTTATAAAATAAAATTTTAAAAAGTGTACGTTTTTGAAAAATAAATCATGTTAATGACATATAGATAGATAAAGAAAAAAGTCTTGATTTTGAATAAGAAATTCATAATCAATTTGAATACGAAAAATATTGTCCATCACTGATTTTATCAAAATGTTAAGTGACACGACTCTGGTTTGTTCAAAGCTCACTATAAACTAACATCTAAACATTAGTAGAATTAATGAGATAGTCTTAATTACTTTTCCTCGCCTAATAATTATACAAAGCTTTTCAAATATACTTTTATATTAATTGTGATTAATGAACTATTATAGTCATTCAATCTTTGAGCTTGTCACCTATATCTTAATCAAACTTTTAAGAATAGATTATATCTCCGTATTTAAATATCTGGCATTTGACCAAAATCTTATAGTATTTTTTTCTCTTACTATTAAATATTCCCTCAAGTATTTCTTCATATCAAAGTTCCAAAAAGATATGTTCCTTTTTCTTCTCCTTTCAAAAAAAATTGTCACGACCCGAAATTTCCACCTTTGGACCGTGATGGCGCCTAACATTTTATTTGCTAGGTAAGCCAACGTTAGAATAATATTAACCATTTTTAAATAATTTTTAAATTTATTAATAACAAAGAAACAAATGTGAATGTAAGGTTTGAAATATAGTGAATAATCCATAAAAATAACGGTGTCTAAATACCATCCCAGAATTTGGTGTCACAAGTGTATGAACTTCTAGAATAATACAAATAAGGGTCTGAATAAAATAAAGCTGTCTGAAAAAAACCACACAGCTAAAGTAAAGTAGACGGGGACTTCAGAACTGCGGATGCCGTGCAGTTATACCTCAAGTCTCCTTTGATAGCTGAAATCCAAGCAAGTCTATGGTACGCCGTTGGGACCAACTCCGTAATATACACAAGAAGTGCAGAGTGTAGTATCAGTACAACCAACCCCATGTACTGGTAAGTGCTGAGCCTAACCTCGATGAAGTGGTGACGAGGCTAAGGCGGTTCACTTACATTAACTTGTACGCAATATTAGTAACAACAATAAATAATAGAAATAAATCAGATAACTCATTTATAATAATTGAAGCCAACTTAGCAGTCATAATTCATTTATCATTTTCATCAATTTTCGTTGCAGCGTGCAACCCGCTCTCACAATATATTCATATTCAATTCTGTTGCGGCGTGCAATCCGCTCCTCCAATATATTCATTTTAATCAAGTATATTGCGGCGTGCAATTCGATCCTCCAATATGGACTTTTAATAAGTCTGTTGCGGCGTGCAATTCGATCCTCCAATATGGACTTTTAATAAATCTGTTGCGGCGTGCAACCCGATCTTTCAATATGAACTTTTAATAAGTCTGTTGCGGCGTGCAACCCGATCCTCCAATATATTCATTTACTAATTCTTATAGAAGAAATTTTCTCAATAAATACAATAATTAATATAAAATTATAAGACAACAAGAATACAATAATTATGATTTAATTATGAAACAAACAATGACAAATAGCAAGTTATTATGAAAATCAGGGAGAAAATAGGCAGTTTAATACTTAATATGTTAAATGTCAAATAACAATTAAGACACATAATTCAAATAGCATGTAACAATTAATGCAGGAATTCAAGAATTAATATTTGACAAACAATAGGAGAGAAATAATTATTATAATAATTAATTCATAATTTAAAACGATTTATGATTTTTCAAGTAATTATGCAAACAATTAATTTGACGACGTATAGACACTCGTCACATCGCCTATACATCATTCACATGCATTTCACATAACAAATAGTTTAAGGGTTCTATTCCCTCAAGTAAAGGTTAACCACGGCACTTACCTCGCTTTGCAAATTCCAATCAATTACTCGACCACGGATTTTTCTTTTAAATTTGTCTCCAAAAGCTTCAAATCTATTCATAAAAATTTCAATATACTCAATACGAATCACAGGAATTAATTCCATATGAATTTACTAATTTTCCGGATAAAAATCTAAAATTCATTAAAATATTCAATAGTGGGACCCACATCTCAAATCTAGGAAAAACTTACGAAATCCGAACATCCGTTCCGATACGAGTCCAACCATACGAAATTTATCAAATTCCGATGTCATATAAATCCGAAATAAATGATGAATATAGACTTAGATTTATGAAATACAATCACTATATGATAAAGAACACTTACCCAGTTCGAAATCGTGAAAAACTCCTTTGAAATTGCCCCTAAACCGAGTTCTAATTGAGGGTTTGTGAAAAATAGGAAAAATACTGTTTTGGTTCTATTTTAAGTCACAGGCGTCAGGCCTTCTTCGCATTCACGAAGGGCCTGTCGCGTTCGCGATGAGTAGTAGCCCATGGCTTTCGCGTTCGCGAAGGCTTTTTCCCCCTGGCCTTCGCGTTCGCGTGCCAGTGCCCGCGCTCACGTAGAAGGACGATTGACCCCTCCTCCAGGCCTCTAAAGCTTCGCGTTCGCGTTGAGCTGGTCGTGTTCGCAAAGGGTAAAGTCCCCATAGCTTCGCGTTCGCGACCCAATCTTCACGTTCGCGAAGAAGGAAAATTCAGCCAGCCCAGTTTGCTCTTCGCGTTCGCGAGACTACATTCGCGAACACGATGAAGGAAATACCAGAAGCCTAAAGTTGCAGAAAACCAGATTTTTCTAAGTTCAAAATCATCCTGTATCCTATCTGAAACTCACCCGAGCCCTCGGGGATCCAAACCAAACATGCACACAAATCCTAAAACATCATACAAACTTGCTCGCGATATCAAATCGCCAAAACAACACCTAGAACTACGAATCGGACGCCAAATCAAAGGAAATTTTCAAGAAAACTTTAAAACTTATATTTTTACAACCGGACGTCCGAATCACGTCAAATCAACTCCGATTATCACCAAATTCGGAAGACAAGTCATAAATATTATTATGGACCTTTACCGGGCTCCGGAACCAAAATATGGACCAGGGGTCAATAAATCCAACATCAGTAATTTCTTAAAAATCATTAAGCTTTCAAGCTTTTAAGTTTTCATCAAAATTCTATATCTCGGGTTAGGGACCTCGGAATTCGATTTCGGGCATACGCCCAAGTCCCAAATCACTATACGGACCTACCGTAACTGTCAAAATACGGATCCGGGTTTGTTTGCTCAAAATGTTGACCAAAGTCAACTCAATTGAGTTTTAAAGCTCTATTTCACATTTTAATCTATTTTTCACGTAAAAACTTTCCGGAAAATTATACTGACTACGCACGTAAGTCGAGGAATGATAAATGGTGCTTTTTGAGGTCTTAGAATACAGAATTACTTATTAAATTTAAAGATGATATTTTGGATCATCACATTCTTCACCTCTAAAACAAACGTTCGTCCTCGAACGGAGTTAGAAAAAAATACCTGAGCTGGTGAATAAGTGTGGATATTTACTCCACATGTCCGACTCGGACTCACAAGTAGATGCCTTTACCGGCTGACCTCTCCATTGTATCCGAACTGAAGGATAACTCTTAGACCTTAACTGTCGGACCTGCCGGGCTAGAATAGCCACCGGCTCCTCCTCTTAAGTCAAATCTTTGTCCAATTGGACTGAGCTGAAATCTAACACATGGGACGGATCACCATGATATTTCCGGAGCATAGACACATGGAACACCGAATGAACCACTAATAAACTAGGTGGTAATGCAAGCATGTAGGCTACTTCACCCACCCTTTCAAGAATTTCAAAGGGTCCGATATACCTAGGGCTCAACTTGCCCTTCTTTCCGAACCTCATTACACCTTTCATAGGTGAAACTCGGAGCAATATTCTTTCTCCAACCATGAATGCAATATCACGAACTTTATGGTCGGCATAACTCTTTTGCCTAGACTGATCTGTGTGAAGTCGATCCTGAATAATCTTGACCTTATCCAAGGCATCAATTACCAAATTGGTACCCAATAACCGACCCTCTCCCGGTTTAAACCAGACAACTGGCGAACGGCATCGCCTTCCATATAATGCCTCATATGGCTCGACTGGTAGCTATTATTATAAGCAAACTCCACAAGTGGAAGAAATGATCCCAAGAACCTCCAAAGTCTATAACACAAGCGCGAAGCATATTCTCCAATATCGGAATAGTGCGCTCTAACTGTCCATCTATCTGTGGATGAAATGTTGTACTCAATTCCACCTGCGTGCCTAACTCACGCTGTACAGCCCTCCATAAATATGAGGTAAACTGCGTACCTCGATCTGAAATAATAGACACGGGCACACCGTGAAGGCGGACAATCTCACGAATGTAAATTTTAGTTAACCTTTCTGAAGAATAGGTAACTGCCACTGGAATGAAATATGCTGATTTGGTTAACCTGTCCACAATGACCCAAATTGCGTCAAATTTTCTCTGAGTCCGTGGGAGTCCAACAACAAAATCCATAGTGATACGCTCCCATTTCCATTCAGGAATTTCTAACTTCTGAAGCAAACCACCAGGTCTCTGATGCTCGTACTTAACTTGCTGACAATTCAGACACCGAGCTACATGTGCAACTATATCCTTTTTCATTCTCCTCCACCAATAATGTTGCCGCAAATCTTGATACATTTTGGCGGTACCTGGATGAATAGAATACCTGGAACTGTGTGCCTCTTCAAGAATTAATTCACGAAGCCCATCCACATTAGGCACACAAATACGACCCTGTATTCTCAAAACTCCATCTTCCCCCACAGTAACCTGTTTGGCATCACCGTGCCGCACCGTGTCCTTAAGGACAAGTAAATGAGGATCATCATACTACCTCTTGCTGATGCGCTCATATAAAGAAGATCGAGCTACTGTGCAAGCTAGAACCCGACTAGGTTCTGAAATATCTAACCTCACGAACTGATTAGCCAAAGTCTGAACATATGCAGCTAAAGGCCTCTCACCAACTGGAATATACGCAAGACTGCCCATACTCACAGCCTTTCTACTCAAAGCATCGGCCACCACATTGGCCTTTCCGGGGTGATATAAAATGGTGATATCATAGTCTTTCAACAACTCCAACCATCTTCATCTGCCTCAAACTAAGATCTTTTTGTTTGAACAGGTACTGAAGGCTACGATGATCAGTAAATACCTCACACGAGACACCGTAGAGGTAATGCCTCCAAATCTTCAGCGCATGAACAATGGCTGCCAGTTCTAAGTCATGAACAGGATAATTCTTCTCGTGAACCTTCAACTGTCGCGACGCATATGCAATTACCCTGCCATCTTGCATTAATACTGCACCAAGCCCAATGTGAGATGCATTACAATATACTGTATACGATCCTAAACCTGTGGGTAATACCAATATTGGCGCCGTAGTCAAAGCAGTCTTGAGCTTCTAAAAGCTCAACTCACACTCGTCTGACCATCTGAATAGGACACCCTTCTGGGTTAGTCTGGTCAATATGCTTGCTATAGATGAAAACCCTTCCACGAATCGACGATAACAACCTGCCAAACCCAGGAAACTACGGATCTCTGTAACTGAAGTAGGTCTAGGCCAATTCTGAACAACCTCTATCTTCTTAGGATCCACCTTTATGCCTTCTGCTGATACAACATGCCCCAAAAAGGCAACTGAGTCTAACCAAAAATCACATTTTGAAAATTTGGCATATAACTAATTATTCTTCAAAGTCTGAAGCACACTCCGAAGATGCTGCTCATGTTCCTCTCAACTGCTAGAGTAAATCAAGATATCATCAATGAATACAACCACAAAAGAATCCAAATAGGGCTTGAACACCTGATTCATCAGATCCATAAATGCTGCTCGGGCATTTGTTAACCCAAATGACATCACTAGGAATTCGTAATGCCCACATTGAGTCCTAAAAGCTATCTTAGGGATATCATATGCCCTAATCTTCAACTGATGGTAACCAGACCTCAAATCAATCTTCGAAAATACCTTGGCACCCTGAAGCCGATCAAATAAGTCATTAATTCTTGGCAACGGATATTTGTTTTTGATAGTGGTCTTATTCAACTACCGATAATCTATACACATCCGCATAGAGTCATCTTTCTTCTTTATAAATAATATTGGTGCACCCCAGGGCGAGATACTGGGTCTAATAAATCCCTGATCAAGAAAGTCTTGTAACTGCTCTTTCAATTCTTTTAACTCCGGCGGGGCCATACGGTATGGTGGAATAGAAATGGGCTGAGTGCCCGGAGCCAAATCAATACAGAAGTCAAGAGTGCCCGGAGCCAAATCAATACAGAAGTCAATATCTCTGTCGGGTGGCATCCCCGGCAGATCTGCAGGAAATACTTCTGGAAATTCACGAACAACTGGTACTAAGTCCATAGAAGGAACATTCGCACTGGGATCGCGAATATAAGCCAAATAGGCTAGACACTCTTTCTCTACCATACGCCGAGCTTTCATATAAGAAATAACCCTGCTAGCAGAATGACCAGGAGTTCCTTTCCACTCTAACCAAGGTAACCCCGGCATAGCTAGGGTCACTGTCTTGGCATGACAATCCAATATAGCATGATAAGGGGACAACCAATCCATACCCAAGATGACATCAAAATCTACCATATCAAAAAGTAGAAGATCCATACTAGTCTCAACATTACCAATAGTAACCACACACGAACGATAGACATGATCTACTACAACAGAATCTCCCACCGGTGTAGATACACATACAGAAGCACTCAGAGAATCACAAGGCACAACCAAATATGAAGCAAAATAGGAGGACACATAGGAATAAGTAGATCTTGGATCAAATAAAACTGAAGCATCTCTATGGCAAACTGGAATAATACCTTTGATCACAGCATCAGATGACTCGGCCTCAGGTCTAGCTGGAAAAGCATAAAATCGGGGCTGGGCCCCACCACTCTGAACTGCGTCCCTGGGACGGGCTCTAAATGGCTGGCCTCCACCTCTAATGATCTGACCTCCACCTCTAATGGCCTGACCTCTACCTCTAATGGCCAGACCTTCACCTCTAGCTGCCTGACCCCTACCTCTAGCTAGCTGAACAGTCGGGGAAACAACTGGTGCCGGTATGATGGCACGAGAATCTTGCCGAGATCTGTTACTCGCCAATCTAGGGCAATACCTCATGTTGTGACCAATGTTTCCACACTCATAACACTCATCCTGATGCCGTGGCTGCTGAAGCTAAAGCTGACCCAAATGGGACGGATAACCGCTGTAGCAACTGTGGAGTGGTGATGCACTGATAGGAGCTGAATGTGCATTGAATGCTAGCTGCCGATAGTAAGGCATAATAGGACTGTGACTGCCTGAAACACCGGGAGATGCATGAAGTGCTGAATGAAATGATCTGGGAGGATGACCCCTACCAAAATTACCCATGCCTCCAAACGAGGCACCACTGAAACCACCGAACTGACGAGGACTCTTATTAGACTTTTGCCCTTTCTCCTGTGCAAGAACCATCTCGATCCTTCTCGCGACATTAGCAGCCTCCTGAAAAGAAATCTAACTTCCGGTCTCCTGCTATCTGAAGCCTAATAGGGTGAGTGAGTCCCTCAATAAACCTCCTCACTCTCTCTCCCTTAGTAGGTAGTAAAAGGAGAGCATGACGGGCCAAATACACAAGACGGGACTCATACTGAGTAACAGGCATACTGCCCTGCTGTAGACGCTCGAATTGCTTGCGGAATTCCTCTCTCAGTGTGATAGGAAGGAACTTCTCCAGAAATAGCTGAGAGAACTGCTCCCTAGTAAGTGTAGGCGATCCAACTGGTCTGGTCAATGTATAATCTCTCCACCACCTCTTGGCGGAACCCGTCATCTGAAATACAGCAAAATCAACCCCATTGGTCTCAACTATACCCATGTTCTGCAGCACCTCGTGACAGCGTTCAAGATAATCATGTGGGTCCTCAGAAGGTGTACCACTAAAGTGAACTGGAAAGAGCTTAGTAAACTTATCCAGTCTCAATAAGGCCTCAAAAGACATGACGGGCCTATCATCGGTCTGTGCCGCAACAACTGGCTGAACTATCCCAACTGGCGGGGCTGCTGGAGCCTGATTCTGGGGAGCCACCTACTCCGGAGTGGGAGTAGTGGGAGTTTGTGCTCCTCCCCCAGCCTGTGAGACGGCCGGTGCCACTGGAAATGTACCATTCTGGGCCACGCCCTCCATAAGACTTACCAAACGGACTAGAGCGTCCTGAAGTACTGGAGTGGCTATGAATCCTTCCGGGACCTGAACTGGTCCAACTGGTACATTCTGAATAGGAACCTCCTCCTGAAGGTCCACCTGAGGTTCTATAACAGGTGCAGTTGCTCGAGCTCTGGACTGAGCTCTACCTCGGCCTCTAGCACGACCTCGGCCTCGACCTCTACCCTTGGCCATAGTTGCCACCGGGGGCTCTGGTCCTTGTCCATCGGTAGAGGTATTACGTGTTCTCACCATCTACGAGAGAATAAGAGTAGAATGATTCAATCATCGATGATAGAATAAAATCGCACGACAGAATAAGAAAGAAGTGATATTGTTCCTAAACTTCATAGCCTCTGAGAGATAAGTACAGACGTCTCCGTACCGATCCTTCAGACTCTACTAAGCTTGCTCGTGACTCGTGAGACCTATGTAACCTAGTGCTCTGATACCAACTGTCACGACCCGAAATTCCCACCTTCAGACCGTGATAGCGCCTAATATTTCATTTGCTAGGCAAGCCAACGTTAGAATAATATTAGCTATTTTTAAACAATTTTTAAATTTATTAATAACAAAGAAACAAATACGAAAGTAAAGTTTAAAATATAGTGAATAATCCATAAAAATAACGGTGTCTAAATACCATCCCAGAATTTGGTGTCACAAGTGCACAAGCTTCTAAAATAACATAAATAAGGGTCTGAAAAAAAATAAAGCTGTCTGAAAATAAACACACGGCTAAAGTAAAGTAGACGGGGACTTTAGAACTACGGACGCCTTGCAGTTATACCTTAAGTCTTCTCTGATAGCTAAAATCCGAGCAAGTCTATGGTACGTCGCTGAGACCAACTCCGTAATCTGCACAAGAAGTGCAGAGTGTAGTATCAGTACAACCGACCCCATGTACTGGTAAGTGCTGAGCCTAACCTCGACGAAGTAGTGACGAAGCTAAGGTGATTCACTTACATTAACTTGTACGCAATATTAGTAACAACAAAAAGTAATAGAACTAAATCAGATAACTCATTTATAATAATTGAAGCCAACTCAGCAGTCATCCATTTATCATTTCCATCAATTTCCGTTGCAGCGTGCAACCCGCTCTCACAATATACTCATATTCAATTCTGTTGCGGCGTGCAACTCGCTCCTCAAATATATTCATTTTAATCAAGTATGTTGCGGCGTGTAACCCGATCCCCCAATATCAACTTTTAAATAAGTGTGTTGCGGCGTACAACCCGATCCTCCAATATGGACTTTTAATAAGTCTCTTGCGGCGTGCAACCCGATCCTCCAATATGGACTTTTAATAAGTCTGTTGCGGCGTACAACCCGATCCTCCAATATGGACTTTTAATAAGTCTGTTGCGGCTTGCAACCCGATCCTTCAATATATTCATTTCAATCAATTCTGTTGCGGCGTGCAACCCGCTCCTCCAATATATTCATTTACCAATTCTTATAGAAGAAATTTTCTCAATAAATGCAATAATTAATATAAAATTATAAGACAACAAGCATACAATAATTATGATTTAATTATGAAACAAAAAATGATAAATAGCAAGTTATTATGGAAATCACGGAGAAAATAGGCAGTTTAATATTTAATATGCTAAATGTCAAATAACAATTAATACACATAATTCAAATAGCATGTAACAATTAATGCAGGAATTCAAAAATTAATATTTGACAAACAATAGGAGAGAAACAATTATTATAATAATTAATTCATAATTTAAAACGATTTATGATTTTTCAAGTAATTATGCAAACAATTAATTTGACGACGTATAGACACTCGTCACCTCGCCTATACGTCGTTCACATGCATTTCAAGTAACAAATAGTTTAAGGGTTCTATTCCCTCAAGTCAAGGTTAACCACGATATTTACCTCGCTTTGTAAATTCCAATAAATTACTCGACCACAGTTTTTCCTTTTAAATTTCTCTCCAAAAACTTCAAATATATTCATAAACAATTCAATATACTCAATACGAATCATAGGCATTAATTCCGTATGAATTTACTAATTTTTCGGATAAAAATCTGAAATTTATTAAAATATTTGACAGTAGGACCCACGTCTCAAATAGTGGAAAAACTTACGAAATCCGAATACCCATTCTGATACGAGTCCAACCATACAAAATTAATCAAATTCCGATGTCAAATGGACCTTCAAATCATAAATTTTCGTTTTTGGAAGATTTTATAAAAATTCCAATTTCTTCCATCTAAATTCGAAATAAATGATGAATATAGACTTAGATTTATGAAATACAATCACTATATGATAAAGAATACTTACCTAGTTCGAAATCGTGAAAAACTCCTTTGAAATTGCCCCTAAACCGAGTTCTAATTGAGGTTTTGTGAAAAAAAGGAAAAATCCTGTTTTGGTTCTGTTTTAAGTCAGAGACGTTAGGCCTTTGGCCTGTCGCGTTCGCGATGAATAGTAGCCCGTGGCTTTCGCGTTCATGAAGGCTTTTTCCCCCTGGCCTTCGCGTTCGCGTGCCAGTGCTCGCGCTCGCGTAGAAGGACGACTGACCCCTCCTCCGGGCCTCTAAAGCTTCGCGTTCGCGAAGGGTAAAGTCCCCATAGCTTCGCGTTCGTGACCCAATCTTCGCGTTCGCGAAGAAGGAAAATTCAGCCATCCCAGTTTGTTCTTCGCGCTCACGAGAGTACATTCGCAAACGCGATGAAGGAAATACGAGAAGCCTGAAGTTGCAGAAAACGAGATTTTTCTAAGTTCAAAATCATCTTGTATCCTATCCGAAACTCACTCGAACCCTCGAGGCTCCAAACCAAACATGCACACAAGTCCTAAAATATCATATGAACTTGCTCGCGCGATCAAATCGCCAAAATAACACCTGAAACTACGAATCAAACGCCAAATCAAAGGAAATTTTCAAAAAAAATTTAAAACTTATATTTTTACAACCGTACGTCTGAATCATGTCAAATCAACTCCGATCCTCACCAAATTTGACAGACAAGTCATAAATATTATGTTGGACCTTTACCGGGATCCGAAACCAAAATACGGACCCGGGGTCAATAAATCCAACATTAGTAATTTCTTAAAAATCATTAAGCTTTCAAGCTTTTAATTTTTCATCAAAATTCCATATCTCGGGTAAGGGACATCGGAATTAGATTTTGGGCATACGTCCAAGTCCCAAATTATGATACGGACCTACAAAAATTATCAAAATAATGATATGTATCTGTTTGCTCAAAATATTGACCAAAGTCAACTCAATTGAGTTTTAAAGCTCTATTTCACATTTTAATCTATTTTTCACATAAAAACTTTTCGAAAAATTATACGGACTGTGCACGCAAGTCGAAGAATGATAAATGATATTTTTCAAGGTCTTAGAACACAAAATTACTTATTAAATGTAAAAATAACATTTTGGGTCATCACAAAAATACAAATTCTCTTTTGTGTTTTTGGTTATTAACTAATATTGTAGTAATAAATTTTAAATTGTTAACGCTAATGATAGTAATATCTAAAAAGAGATCTATATACCGTATATATTTACAAAGAAAATGGCACAGATCCTGAGAACCTAAAATATCATCAAATGTAGAAGGAGTGTCGACTGATATATCGATTTTAGTAACAATTAGTCCTTACTTATTTTTGTGTAAACTTTCTCATTTGAAGTATTCTTGTTCATTATTATATCCAAACTCATTTATCTCGTTTGAATCGGCAATATAGTACTTTTGATTGGATTTATCATTCGAAACATGAGATAATATACCTTAACATTCCCATTCTTTAATTCAAAAAAATATTGTTAAAATAGGATGCAACTTAGTTCATTTGTATTTAATATTCATGATTGTTATAGCAATATTTTTTTTGTTAATTTTAGAGTGATAAATATTAAAAAATAACTAAATGACAAAATTATATTTAACGTGTATGATATAATATACATGTTATCCATCATTAATTATTTAACTTTTATATTAAAATTATAAATCACCTTAAGACTTTCTGCGCATGTGAAATATTCAAATTCAATACTCAAGATGGTTCAAACAAAATCGGAAAAGAATTGACATGTTTGATGATTCTCACGTGGTTAGTAGTTAGTACTACAACATTAAAATGAAGAAAAAATTTCTAAAGTGTTAAAAACTTGAAAACATTTAAGGAAAATACTTACACAATTTAAATATGAAAAACAATTATATAAGTAAAATAAAACTCAATTTTAGATTCCTTAATATTAAGAGTTTCTACCTAGTTCAAATAAGGAAGAATTTAATAAATAAAAATTAGTTGATTTTTAAAGTCTTAAATATTAGGAATATAAGTAAATTACAATTATAAATTTGTCCAATTTAAAATCTATTTTTAAAGGGCAAAAAGGCGAACGACATTTCGCTAAGGGCCTTCGTGCTTTTAATATAGTACTAGTCTTACACTATCTCAATAAGAAAGAATTTTAAAATACTATATAAATAATATATTAAAATATTATATTTGGGTGATAAAATAAAAGTTAATTTTTTCTAAAATGATGAATCTTCATATAAGTTCTCAATCATGTGTCAATATATTCAACTAAAAATTTATTTTAATTTTTAATTCAATCATTTTAAATTCATAAGTTATCATGCTTCTTTTCAAATTCAGCAGTCACATATAATCCTTCAAAACTTAAGAATTTTTTGATTTTCTTTTTTCGAAAAGTTATTCCCTTATTCATTTTTTATTTAATAATAACTATTATATGAATTATTTCCAACAAATTAGAAAAAAATAAATTATTGTATCTCATGGTATAATCAAATTACATAAATTATACGAAGAAAAGGAATTCAGAAAAAGAAAAGAAAATAAACAATAATAAACCTAAAACTTTTTAACCAAAAAAAAAAAAAAAAAAAAACTCCTCAAGCACTCTTACACAAAAAGTTTTATAACAAAAAGATAATTATATGATTTTCCATATCAAAGTCCTAATATTAGGCTATTAATTAAATGATTGTCCCTAAATATTAAAAAAATAATTAATGACTATTCCTACATATTAGGAAAATAACTAAAATTACTACCCTGGCCAATATAAAATATACTCTTAAAGGGTAAAAAAGGCGAATGACATTTCGCTAAGGACCTTCATGCTTTTAATATAGTATAGATATAGATATATGGAATAAATATATAAGATTTCTTTATTCCTAGGATTTTAAATAATATTAACAAAAACTCTACTAATTTGTTAATGATCCTCTTGACTTTCATCAATGACAATCAAACTACAGTCACACTTCTCTATTACAGCATCCTTATATAACAGCACTTCACTATAAAAGCCAAGTTTTTTCTAAACCAAATTTCATGTTCTGTTATACTATATGTTTAACAGCAATTCGCTATACATTCTAAAAATATCTGGAAAAAATGATGTTATAGAGAGATTTGACTGTATTTACATAAAGGTAAGGTAGATAGGACCCACGCATGGTTTTAAGATAATAGATAAAAACAAAAATAAATAAACAAGAACCGGCAAAAATTCAAGTAAAATGAAATATATGCAAGAGGGAAAGTTGAGAACATGATTTTACGCTTGTGATATACTGTAGTAAACGGATGGCTTTACTCTTGCAATATATTTTAGTAATCCATTCAAAACTCAAAGAAGAGTATTTACCACATGATACCAACATTATATACATCCACTTTTCCTCTTTCTCAATACCGTTTTAGCGTCTACAAATATTCTCAAAATAAGTTTTTCTCGACAACAACAACAGTGAGGGTAGTGTGTACGCAGACCTTACCCTATCCTGGGATAGAGAGACTGTTTCCGATAGACCACTGGCTCCCTCCCTCCAAAAACTCCTCACCTTGCTCTTGAGGTAACTCGAACTCACAACCTCTTGATTGGAAGTGGAGGGTGCTCACCACTAGAGCAATTCATTCTTGTCATTGATTGATAGTACTAAAGGGTGATCAATTTAATCTGGAACCACAAGCATCAATACTCAATAGTGTCTCTAGTTGAATGAACATAACTAAGAAAACAAGAAGAAAAACAAAAAGAAGAATTAACCCAAATAGCAGCCCATCCAATCGATTAAACTAAAAATAGTCCGTGGAGGTATAATGTATTTATAGTTTATGTATTATATGTGTATAATTATGTATAAACAATATATAATCTATGTATATGACTAGAAAAAGTAAACAATAAATATGACTGGCTATTTAGGTAAATAGATAGAAATAGATGAGACTTTTTGGGCTTGTAAAGTGGCAAAATATAGCTCTAATTATAAAACTAAAAAAATCATTTCTTTTAATTTATTTTGATATTCAAAAAGGGCAAAATACTACTTGCACTTTGTACGAGCCTCCTCTTTTGTAGGGGATATTAACTGGTCCTACTAATCCGAGTTCGCTCCATAGAAAACTTAGTAGTGTGGAAGGTTTTAATGCTTACAACTAAAAGGGAACCTTTACTATTCCACCACATCCACCATCGGTATTCAGTGATCAATGTTACATTGTTACTTTCAATATAATATTTATTTTGATTGTTACTTAAATTTTATTATATTGTATCGTTAAATCCGTCGAAATTACTATTTTTTATAACGAGGGATTTGGTGTGATGACATCGTTACCTTGCTTTTTTCTCTATCTTGCCCTTCCTTATTATTAAATAATTACATTTTATCTTTTACCCTACTTTTTTATATAATAATTTTATTCTATATCCTATTTTTTCTTAGTAATGTTGCAAGTTTATTCTTCATATTGTTGGTGCATGGCATCATGAAACGTCGACAAACGATACAATCTATTCAAACGTTGCATTCATCAATTAATACAATACAATACAGTATAGTACATTATGAAACGACATGTAACAACCACCCAAACATGCTGTAACATTTGAAGACGCTCTGCTATGGGACGAAGGAACCTAATTTTGTGGTTTTTGGTGGGAATAGTTTTACTATGTGGGGCTCATATTGAAGAAAGCAAAAAAAGAAAAGAAGAAAAATGGGACGGGAGGTGCCTAACTTTGTTGACAACTTTGTTGAAGAAAAATGGGATAGGTGCCTAACTTTATTGAAAAACTATAGGACTAAATCAACAACAAGCCATCTTCTTTGTAGTAGTTAGATGGAAACTCTTACTATAAATAGAGGCATTCATTCTTCATTTCAATCACACCAAATAAAAGAGAAGCAATAGAAGTTAGAGAGAGTAATCCACATATTGTAGTCTGTGAGATATATAGGGAGTGTGAATAATATTGTACTAAGGTGTTTTTAAATAAAAAGTGTTATTTCTTTAAAAATTATAGTAGTCTCTTGACACTACTAAGTTGTAATATTATAGTGGTTATATTGCTCCGCTCGGGTATTGTGTTTTACCCATTAAAAGAGTTAGCGTCGTTGTTACTCTCTTGTGTTATTATTATTTGTCGTGGATATTATTCCTGGGCGGGATTATTATTCTTCTCAATAACATGGTATCAGAGCCATGGCGAATAATGGTCCGCTATCTTTTCAGTTCTCCCGTCTCACAAAAGATAATTATGAGAAATGGTGTCTACGTATGAAAGCCATTCTTGGCTATCAGGATGTATGGAAAATCGTAGACAGAGGATATGCAAAACCCGATAATGAGGAAGTTCTGCCTCAAAATAAAAAGGAGGTCTTGGCAAAGACGAGGAAGAAGGATCAACAAGCCCTCACGCTCATCCACCAATGTTTGGATGATGCCATATTTGAGAAGGTGGCAGATGCTACCACCTCAAAGGAAGCTTGAGGGATTTTACAAACTTCTCTTTAAGGAGTTGACAAGGTGAGGAAGGTAAAACTTCAAACTCTAAGGGCTAATTTTGAAGTTTTAAAAATGAAAGAATCTGAATGCATTTCGGATTATTGTTCAAAAATGAAGGCTGTTGTAAATCAACTAAGAAGATACGGGGAGGACATACAAGATGTCCGTGTGGTAGAAAAGATCCTTCGCACTTTAACACCTAAATTTGATTTTGTGGTGTGTGCTATTGAGGAGTCTAACGATTTAGACTCTATGATGGTAGAGCAATTGGAGGGATCTTTACAGGCCCATGAAGAAAAGATCAAAAGGAGACAAGAAGTACTATTGAAGCAACTTCTTAAAACTCAAGCATCCTTCAAGGATTATGGAGGTGAAAAGAGCTATCGAGGGAATAGACGGGGACGAGGCCGTGGCGGTCATGGTAGAGGAAGAAGTAATGGTAAAAACTTCAAAACATTCAGAGGTCGTGGTCGTGGACATATTGGAGGAAGATGATGTAGCTACTACCAAGAAAATAATGAAAAAAGGTATGACAAATCAAAAATTGAGTGTTAT
This sequence comes from Nicotiana tabacum, assembly GCF_000715075.1. NCBI lineage: Eukaryota > Viridiplantae > Streptophyta > Magnoliopsida > Solanales > Solanaceae > Nicotiana > Nicotiana tabacum. The sequence goes on along the minus strand of NC_134097.1, from coordinate 6,829,596 downwards.
AATTATCATAAATTTGGCCATTACTCTTGGAAATGTCGTAGCAATGCTGAAGAAAAAGCTAACCTTGTTGACGACAACAAAGAAGAAGTTGAGTCAACGTTGTTGATGGCACTCAAGAAAGAAGACAGGGATGATTGTAACTCATGGTATTTGGACAATGGAGCAAGCAATCATATGTGTGGATGCAAAGAGAAGTTTGTGGAGATCAATAAAATGGTGAGAGGTAATGTGTTCTTTGGAGATACCTCAAAGATTCAAATCGAAGTGATAGATACGATTCATCTCCTATAAAAATGGTGACCACAAGTTAATCCAAGATGTTTATTATGTCCCAAAATTAAAAAGTAATATTTTGAGTCTGTGCAAACTTCTTGAAAAGGAATATGACATCCACATGAAAAATATGCATCTTTGGCTTAGATATTCAAGTGGAATTCTAATTGCTAAAGTGCATATGGCAAAGAATAGATTATTTTCTCTGAACTTTAAAACAATTGATGTAAAGTGTTTGAAGGCTAATGTGCAAGATGAATCATGGTGTTCGGCACATGCGATTTGGGCACTTGAATTTTGAAGCGCTCAAATCAATGGGAGAAAAGAACATGATGCATGGGATACCATCAATCAACCATCACAATCAATTGTGTGAAGCTTGTCTTCTTGAAAAACATGCAAGGAGGAATTTTCCGAAGGAGTCCATGTCAAGAGCAATCATGATACTCCAACTTGTTCATACTGATGTGTGTGAATCAATCAATCCACCTTCTTTTGGTAAAAGTAAATATTTTCTTCTCTTCATTGATGACTTTAGTAGAAATACTTGGGTTTATTTATTGAACCAAAAATCTGAAGCTTTTGCTACTTTTAAAAATTTTAAAGTAATTGTGGGAAAAGAAGGCCATGAAATAAAAGCTTTACGACCCGATAAAGGAGGCGAATTCACTTCAAAAGAATTTAATAACTTTTGTCAGTCTCATGGAATTTCTCGTCCTCTAACGGTACCTTATTCACCCCAACAAAATAGAGTTGCAGAGAGAAAGAATCGAACGATTCTTAATATGACTAGATATATGTTGAAAGCTAAAAGTATACGTAAGGAATTTTGGGCCGAAGCTGTTTCTTGTGCAGTTTATTTGAACAACAGGTCTCCAACAAGGAATGTTAGAGATCAAACCCCTCAAGAAGTATGGAGTGGAAGAGAGCCAAGTGTCAAGCACTTGAGAATCTTTGGGAGCATAGCCTATGCTCATGTGCCACATCAAGGGAGAGCGAAACTTGACGATCGAAGTGTCAAGCATGTGTTTGTTGACTATGATACGAGTTAGAAAGGCTACAAGTTATACAACCCAAGCAGCGGCAAGGTGGTGGTAAGTGGCGATGTTGAATTTGATGATGAATTGCCATGGAACTACGAATCTCAGGAAGAAACTTTATATGATTTTATTCCATACTTTGGTGATGAAGAAGAACCAGAGACCGTGGAACCTGTGCAGGATACAATTCCACCTCCTTCTCCAACTAATGTTACATCTCCCTCTTCTCAAGAAAGTTCAAACGAACAGCCGCAAAGGACAAAGAGTATTCAAGAACTCTATGAGGACACAGAAGAAGTTACTAATTTTAATTTTTTATATTGTCTCTTTGCTGACAGTGAAGCAATGAACTTTGAAACAGACAAAAAGTGGAGACAATCCATTGAGGAGGAGATCAAGTCAATAGAGATGAACAACACTTGGGAGTTAACAACTCTTCCCAAGGGTCATCGAGAAATTAGAGTTAAATGGGTATACAAGACAAAGAAGAATGGTGATGGAGATGTGGAGAAACACAAAGCATAACGTGTGGCTAAGGGCTACAAGTAAAGGCAAGGCATTGACTATGAAGAAGTTTATGCACATGTTGCCCGCATGGAGACGATTCATTTGCTCATCTCTTTGGTGGCGCAAATGAAGTGGAAGATCCATCAGCTAGATGTCAAGTCAGCTTTTTTGAATAGCTATCTTGAAGAAGAAGTCTATATTGAACAACCATTGGGCTTTGTGGTCAAAAACCATGTAGATAAAGTGTTGCGGTTGAAGAAAGCTTTATATGGATTAAAGCAAGCCCCACGAGCATGGAATAGTTGCATCGACAAGTATTTTCAAGACAATGGGTTTACTTGTTGTCTCCATGAATATGCTCTTTACCTTAAAGTTCATACTAATGGAGATGTCTTACTTGTTTGTCTTTATGTTGATGATCTTATTTTCACGGGTAATAACCCAAGTTTGTTTGAAGCTTTTAAGAAAGATATGTCTCGTGAGTTCGAGATGACATACGTAGGGCTCATGTCATACTACTTGGGCCTAGAAGTGAAGCAGATTGAGGATGAAATTTTTATCTCTCAAGAAAGCTATACAAAAGAGATATTGAAGAAATTCAACATGCTCGATTACAATCCCGTGAACACACCGATGGAGAGTAGGACAAAATTGTCCAAGTTTGATGAAGGAGAAAAAGTAGATCCCATATTTTTCAAAAGTCTTGTGGGAAATTTGAGGTACTTGTCTTGTACTAGGCCAGATATACTCTTTGGGTTGAAGTAGTGAGTCGTTTCATGTAAGCTCCTACCTCCACTCACTTGAAGGTCACTAGAAGAATTCTTCGTTACCTAAAAGGTACGGTTGACTTTGGGTTATTTATTCTTCTTCTAATGATTTCAACCTTATGGGATTTTGTGACAGTGATTATGCGTGAGATATTGATGATAGAAAAAGCACAACTGACTTTGTGTTTTTCTTGGGTGATTCTGTTATTTCTTGGAGTTCAAAAAAATAGTCCATAGTTACTCTCGACTTATGAAGCTGAATATATAGCAGCAGCATCATGTACCTGTCATATTATTTGGTTATTTGGCTAAGAAGATTATTGAAGGAGCTCAATTTGCCACAAATTAAAGCTACAGAGATTTGTATTGATAACAAATCTGCACAGGCACTCGCCAAGAATCCGGCGTATCATGATCGAAACAAGCATATAGATACAAGATATCACTTCATCAGAGAGTGCATTGCCAAGAAGGAAGTCAAACTCAAATATGTGAAATCTCATGATCAAGCTGCATATATCTTTACAAAGCCTCTTAAGTCTGAGGATTTTCAGAGATTGAGATCAAGTTTTGGAATGAAAAAGAAAAAGAAAAATTGAGGAAAAGATTTGTGGGGCTCATATTGAAGGAAAAAAAAATGGGATGGGAGGTGCCTAACTTTGTTGACAACTTTGTTGAAGAAAAAATGGGATAGGTGCCTAACTTTGTTGAAATATTATAGGACTAAATCAACAACAAGTCATCTTCTTTGTAGTAGTTGGATGGCAACTCTTACTATAAATAGAGACATCCATTCTTCATTTCAATCACACCAAATAAGAGAGAAGCAATAGAAGTTAGAGAGAGTAATCCACAGATTGTAGTCTGTGAGATAAATAGTGAGTGTGAGTTATATTGTAGTGAGGGATTTTTAAATAAAGAGTGTTATTTCTTTCAAAATTGTAGTAGTCTTTTGACACTACTAAGTTGTAATATTATAGTGGTTATATTGCTCTGCTCGTGTATTGTATTTTACTTCATTAAAAGAGTTGGTGTCGTTGTTACTTTCTTGTGTTATTATTATTTGCCGTGGATATTATTCCTGGGCGAGATTATTATTTTTCCCAACATACTATTGGATTCAAAGTTCAAAAAAGGCTTGTCTCACACCTGCTGTGTTCTCCTCTATTGCCTTTTTCTTCGACTCCAAACAATTCAAGGGTTTGAAACGGGTAACCAGGTCCTCTGAAAGACTTTCTGTCTCTCTTCCTTTTTAACTTCTTGGTTTGAGTTCTAAATCCATTTTACCATATGGTGTAATGTACTCGTTTTGAGTTGGATATGATGGCAAAAGGAAAGGCAATAGCTTCCATAAGTTTGTTGAAAAAGCCGAGGCAATAGCTTCCATAAGTTTGTTTTAATTTGCTGACTTGTCCTAATCTTAAGCAATTATTGAACATTACTGGACCAAGAGTTACTGGAGGAGATCCTTTCCCCTTTATCGCAGAGATGTGACCTTCAACAGTGGTTTTCTCGACTTTGCTACATGTGACTCTGTATCAAGTGTAACATACCAAAATAAGGGCGCGTTATCGTTGCCTAAAGACTTCAATATTTTTTTGCATCACGATTTATGTTGATTATAGAGCAACAATAATTGTCCATATGAGCGAATTGCCAACAATCAATTCACAATTTGTTATTTGCATAGAAAATATGTAGATATTCGTTTGAATATGAGTTTCTTGCATAATAATGGATCAAAAACAACAATCCGGTAAAATCCTAGGGTAGAGTGTATGCAGACATTACCCGTCCCAGAGGAGTAACATGCTGTTTTCGGAAGACCCTCGGTTCAAAAAGAAGAAAAGATAATAATGGATCATAGATTAACAAAATTAATTAATCTGCAAACTAGTAAAACAAAGCGCTAAATTATGGTTTACGGTGTCTCTTTTCTTTTTTACTGGAAATGGATACGACTGTAATGAAGCTCATTATTTATTTTTATCAAAAATCAACTATGCTGATATACAGTTCTGATTCTCCATTCTTTTCGCTTTTCCTTCTTGGCTCCACTTCGGTCAAAGAGTTAAAAACGTGGACCAAAGAAGAACTTATGTGCCAAAACCGAAAAAAGATACGTTTCTGTGTACTGTCAGAACCGATTGAGTCAGTCGTACGGACTGATCGAGACGGCAATACTTCAATCGGAAAGTATCTACGTAAAGTCAGGTCGAGGTCCGAAGAAAGGGCTTCAGGATTCGAGCTCCAAGTCCGATCAAGGATCAGTTCGGTATCATTATCGGGCCCATGACCAAATCGAACCACGAGGCAAAAGGTTGTCGGAGATGCACAGACCGACTAACACCCACCCCGAATATCAAGACTCCGAGTCAGGATCGAGCTCGAGTCAAGGCCAATGGCTCGACCCGATATCGAGTTCGAGTCAGTATCGAAGCTCACAGACAAGGTCGTTACAGCCGCACTAAGGGAGAGAATCCTGACGGAAAGTAGGGAAAAGACAATACATCATGGGCTCTCCACTACATATTTTTTTATTGTATATAAAGTAAGATCCCTCTACTATAAGATGGGGATGGATTGTAAGCAGAGACACATTGTAACAAAAGATTTCTTCTCATATTGAAAGATATCCCCTTGTGTTTATTTCCCTTTATCTTATTCGTTCTTCTCCTCACTATTCTCATTCTCATAGTCAAGAATACACATATTTCTATTTCTCTATACGACTTGTATCAAATTATATTACATATCCTTAGAACCATACATAAATTTAACTCTATCCAATTTTTCGGGTAAACAGTTTGGCGCTCACTGTGGGGCTAAGGGTAACAATGGTTGTTTGATATAAATCTGCAATACACACCAGTTTACAATTTCAAATCAACAATGGCAAACCCTCGATTGATGGCTTTACCTACCGACCACGAAGCTGGCCTTCAAGATGAAACCAACAACTTGACACCCAGGGCCGGAAGGGGAATTAACGATGTCACCGAAGCTCGAGTCGAAGTACCGCTAGATATCAATTCACAAGTGGCTCTTGAGGCGAACCAACGTTCCGAACCGGAAAAAAGCATTCAGGGCGGTACTCGATCCATAGCTCGAGACACCCATAACATGGAGGAGATCGGAGTCAGCTTACGGATGATCTTCGAGATGTTACAAGCCCAGCAAATAGCGATAGCTTAGTTGCAGAGCCAAACTCAGATACAAAGCAGGCCGGAGCCCAATCCACTTCGAGAAATCACCCACAGAACGGAACCAGCCATAGTGAAGCAAGAATCGGGGACTACTCCCGAAATTACTAAATTACTCAACGAACTCACAAAACGAGTCGAAGCCAACGATAAAAAAGTAGAAACATATAATTCCAGGGTCGATCAGATCCCGGGAGTTCCACCAATGATAAAAGGGCTAGATTCGAAAAAATTCATTCAAAAACATTTTCCCTCGAGTGCAGCCCCAAAACCAATCCCCAAAAAATTCTGTATACCCGAAATACCCAAATACAACGGAACGATTGACCCCAACGAGCACGTCACTTCTTACACGTGTGCCATCAAGGGCAATGATTTGGAAGATGATGAGATCGAATCTGTATTATTGAAAAAATTCGGTGAAACCCTATCAAAAGGGGCAATGATATGGTATCATAATTTACCATCTAACTCTATTGATTCTTTTGCTATGCTTGCAGATTGCTTCGTAAAAGTACATGCCGGAGCCATAAAGATCGAAACCAGAAAGTTGGACATGTTCAAGGTAATACAAAAGGATAACGAGATACTAAGGGAATTTGTATCTCGTTTTCAAATGGAACGAATGGATCTGCCGCCAGTCACAGACGATTGGGTTGTTCAAGCTTTCACTCAAGTCTAAACGAGCAGAGCTCGATGGCTTCACGGTGGCTGAAGCAAAATCTGATCAAGTACCCAGCTATTACTTGGACCGATGTGCACAATCGATATCAATCCAAAATAAGAGTCGAAGATGACCAATTGATTTCTAGGTCCGTTACGAAAAGAACTACCAAGCAAAGGTCGACCAGAGATCGATACCAGCCATATAGCGGAAATGATACAACTGCTGAGTATCTGAGGCCTCTTTAAAATCAACCTCGTATACTGGGGGGCTTTATCATTGAACGCATCTGTGATGATTATCATGTTCGGTGCAAAGGAAGTTACTTCGTTATTTCATGACAAACAGTCTCTAAACAGGAAACGTTATAAGAGCCAAATGGTCAAAACGAACCATGTTTATATAGTTGGCCCGAGCCCTGACGCAAAACATGAACACATGTATAATGACTTGCAAAGAAAGCCCTCTTCTTTACCGATATTCTATGTTCAAGATTTATTATGCAAACAAGATCGAGTTCGACTGTTAGGCCTACGGGCTACTTTTATTTCGAGTTCGAGCAAGCACTCACTCGACCATTAAGCCTACGGGCTACTTTGACCATTACGCCTACGGGCTACTTTTATTTTGTATTCGAGCAAGCACTCACTCGACTATTATGCCTATGGGCTACATTGCACCGAGTTCGAATCATTCACTCGACTGCTAAGCCTACGGGCTACTTTTATTTTCGAGTTCGAGCAAGCACTCACTCGACCATTACGCCTATGGGCTACATTACTTCGAGGTCGAAGCACTCACTCGACTATTACGCCTACGGGCTACATTGCATCGAGTTCGAATCATTCACTCGACTGCTAAGCCTACGGGCTACTTTTATTTCGAGTTCGAGCAAGCACTCACTCGACCATTAAGCCTACGGGCTACTTTGACCATTACGCCTAGGGGCTACATTATTTCGAGTTCGAATCATTCACTTGACTACTAAGACTACGGGCTACTTTTATTTCGAGTTCGAGCAAGCACTCACTCGACTATTACGCCTACGGGCTACATTGCATCGAGTTCGAATCATTCACTCGACTGCTAAGCCTACGGGCTACTTTTATTTCGAGTTCGAGCAAGCACTCACTCGACCATTACGCCTACGGGCTACATTACATCGAGTTCGAATCATTTACTCGACTACGAAGCCTACGGGCTACTTTTATATCGAGTTCGAGCAAGCACTCACTCGACTATTATGCCTACGGGCTACATTGCATCGAGTTCAAATCATTCACTCGACTGCTAAGCCTACGGGCTACTTTTATTTTGAGTTCGAGCAAGCACTCACTCGACCATTAAGCCTACGGGCTACTTTGACCATTATGCCTATGGGCTACATTATTTCGAGTTCGAATCATTCACTCGACTACTAAGCCTACGGGCTACTTTTATTTCGAGTTTGAGCAAGCACTCACTCAACCATTATGCCTACGGGCTACAATATTTCGAGTTCGAATCATTCACTCGACTACTAAGCCTACGGGCTACTTTTATTTCGAGTTCGAACAAGCACTCACTCGACCATTACGCCTACGGGCTACATTATTTCGAGTAAAACTACTCGTTTCTTCGAATTCAAACGAACACTTGACTATTTAAAGCTGAAGAATGTTCGAGCCCGATAAAGCAAAGGGGACTACCCACAAGGCCCGAAGGCAACAGAGATTAAAATTCAAACTATATATTTAGCTTGAAAGGCTATTTTGCTTCAAAAGGAAGAAAGATTTATATTTACAATTTTTTGTACAGAGGCGGCTACTCTGCCAAAAGGAAGTTCTTTATACAAAAATCGAAAGCGGTATCGAAAGAACGCAGCAAACGACCTAAGGCCCTAAATGACTCAATCTTCATCGGAGGTGGTATTCTCGGCATCGTCCTCATCTTCCGACTCCCCCGAGTCATCGGAGTCCTCCTCAGGAAAGGCCAACCTCCGAGCTTTGTTCTCCTCTGCCCTGGCGACTTCAATCTCGACCCTAATATCGAAGCCCTGAGCTCTGACCTCTCGAGAGCCTCTCTCCGAGCTTGCCATTTTGCATGTTCGACCATGCTCTAAGCTTTGGCTTAGTTAACCTCGACATCGATCCTGAACTGAGCCACTTTGGCATTAGCTCTTTTATTGACCTCAATCACCTCAGATCTGGCCACTTCAAGTTCTTTGGCCAAATCTGCTTTATCTGAAGTGGCCAAATCCAACTGATGCTGAAGCTTTTTCATCTTTTCGATCAGCCCCAAAGCATTTTCTTTCGCAGATCGAAGTTGGACATCGGACAGCTCCAACTGAGCTTCAACGGCTTCCTTTTTCGAGGCAAGGATATCCATACACTTTTTAAATTCTTCTGCCTCGGCCACTAGCGCATCTACCTGTGAGTTAAGCCGTCCAATCTGCTCGATCCTCTGCCGAACCTGCAGAATCGGATCATTAGTGGTTATCTCTTTTTCATCTTCACTATCATGGAACATTCGGAATACCTGCTCAACTATCTCCTCATGCTCTTCCAAAGCCGCTGTCAAATCCGCTTGAAGTTTTTCACTAAGGAGCTTGTACGAGTCACTTTTCTCAGTGAGGCTTCGAACCTCGGCATCATGCTCCTCCCGGATTCGAAGAAAGGCCTCGTGATACAACACCGAAGCCTGCAAACAAAAGAAGAAACATTAGAATTACCTACAACTCTATGTGTAAAAGAAGCAGCGAAAACGCCATCAAAGTTACCCGATTCAAAGCATGTTGGGCCTCGTTGAAGAGACAGGCGGGCCCCACCGCATTCATCACTGATTGATCTTCTTCGGTCACCAAGGACCGAAGGTAGCTGGCAATTCCCACAGGGGAAGAAAAAATTCGGGTATCCGCAGGTACGGAGAGTACTATCTTCCGCCTTCGGTCGAGATCGATACTCGGGGCCGAAAATCGGTCCACTAGTTTATGAATCGATGAAGGCTCAGTAGAACCCGACCATGACGCTTTTTTAGGTACCGGCATTCCACCAAAATCGGTAACCTCCTCTGAGGCACTGACTCGAGCCCCTCCAGAAAACCATGGATATCGGTCGACTCCTGAATACCCTCATAGGACCGATCCTCCAACATGACGGCCTCTCGAATCATGGCATTCAAAATCTGAGGGGATCCGCCAATGTCAACTATCTCGAACTCATCCCTTGAAATATCTTCTACTGCCCGAGAAGATCCACCCTTGGTGTCCCTTTCAATCATCTTAATTCGAGAAGGGATAATCTCAGCTTCTGGGATTATGGCCAAGGTTCCCTGATTTGCTTCCACCAAATTGGAAGACTGTTGAATCACAACATTAGCCCGTACGCAGGCTAAATTCTCCCCTCCTTCTTCGAGCTCGTCCCTTAAATGGCGGGCCACTTCCGAAGACATAACACCAAGCCCCCCTTCGGCTTTCGAGATCTCTTAGCCGGTTTCTTCTTTTCCGAGCTCGGGGAGCCCGATACGTCTTTTCTCTTCCTTTCTTTTACCTGCTTCAGGACAGGAGCTTCTTCGCCACCAGATGGAGGCCTCATGGCTACATCTTTCCTGAGTCCTACAAAAGGGAAAAGGGAGATTTACCATACAAACCGATAAAGAGATAAATCGACAAAAAGATTTACCATGACTGCGGGCCTCCCATCGACCCTTTGATAATTCGACCCAAGCACGCTTGGAGTACGGTCTCTGCAACACCAGACTTTCGACCCATTGTCATCGGTTCCGGCAATCGAGCTACGGCTGTGATAAGGAAAGAAAAATGGATCAACAAAATAAAAGGCAATCACAAAATCAAAACGGGCAAAGAGAAACGTTCACTCACGGCTCATATTCCATTTCTCGGGAGATGGCAAGTCATCGGTAGGGATCAGGTCCGAGGTTTTGATTCGAACAAAACGGCCCATCCAACCCCGATCTCGGGTCTCGTCTATGCTCGAGAATGGCGTTTTGATTACTCGGCGAGCAAGCTTGATCAACCCTCCTCGATAAAGTCGGGGACTGTAAAGGCGCATAAGATAATCAAGGGTGAAGATACGCCCCTCGGCCTTGCTCGAGAAAAATCGAAGAAGAATCACTATCCTCCAAAAGGAAGGGTGGATTTGGCCGAGGGTCACATCGTACCTCTTACAAAAGGCAACGATGACAGGGTCTAAAGGTCCCAACGTTAAAGGATAAGTGTAAACACTTAAGAACCCTTCGACGTGGGTAGTAATTAATTCATCAGGCGATGTGATTACTACGAGTTTATTATCCAGTTGCATTCTTGTATGACTTTATCGAGAACTTTTTCGGTAATTGAACATTGATACCTCGACATCGGCTCACACCGACCCGATATTGGAGAAGGCTTTTCAATTTTAAAATCACCTACAGTCGAACACCCTACCAGAACAAATTCCTTAGAGCGGGGCTCTTCCACATCCTCGCCGCCAGCAGGTTGAGATGAAGAAGCGGTCTCTTTTTGCGGAACAGTTTTAGACCTTTTTGCCATTTAAAATTTCGTGAACAAAGAACGAAAGTATTTGGTATTTTAAGAAAGAGTTTGCAGTAAAACTCACAGATTTACAGGAAGAAAACTCAGAAGAGACGAAAAAGAACTTAGAAAATTTGGAAGATTGAAGACGTAAAAGTATGAATGATGGAAGGAAAGGCTATTTATAGATTGGAGCAATGACAATTCAATATCAGAGGTGGCCGACCACCGTCTGACACATTAAATGCCTTGGTAAAACCGAACCGATGGGACAGCTATCACATACGTCATGGTCGGGATCGATGTAAACGTCAGTATATATCTGATCGAGCTGTTGGGAAATCATATCGTTTCTCGCCACGTCCTTTTCCGAGAAACGAAGGGACTATCTGTGTACGGTCAGAACCGATTGAATCAGTCGTACGAACTGATCGAGACGGCAATACTTCGATCGGAAGGTATCTACGTAAAGTCAGGTCGAGGTCCGAAGAAAGGGCTTCAGGATTCGAGCTCCAAGTCCGATCAAGGATCAGTTCGGTATCATTATCGGGCCCATGACCAAATCGAACCACGAGGCAAAAGGTTGTCGGAGATGCACAGACCGACTAACACCCACCCCGAATATCAAGACTCCGAGTCAGGATCGAGCTCGAGTCAAGGCCAATGGCTCGACCCGATATCGAGTTCGAGTCAGTATCGAAGCTCACAGACAAGGTCGTTACAGCCGCACTAAGGGAGAGAATCCTGACGGAAAGTAGGGAAAAGACAATACATCATGGGCTCTCCACTACATATTTTTTATTGTATATAAAGTAAGATCCCTCTACTATAAGATGGGGATGGATTGTAAGCAGAGACACATTGTAACAAAAGATTTCTTCTCATATTGAAAGATATCCCCTTGTGTTTATTTCCCTTTATCTTATTCGTTCTTCTCCTCACTATTCTCATTCTCATAGTCAAGAATACACGTATTTCTATTTCTCTATACGACTTGTATCAAATTATATCACATATCTTTAGAACCATACACAAATTTAACTCTATCCAATTTTTCGGATAAACAGTTTCATATTTTGAAACCAATACAGCTAGGTATTATTTACTAGCATTTGCCAAAAAACATAGGCAATGCAAGGGAAGCATCTTATAATACCATTTGCTAATACAAGAGAAAAAGTTGCACCAAGTATTACAACTTACACGTAAAAAGCATCAGCTCCTTTGATGCCTTGAATATAAAGCCATACTTTATCCTAGAGCAAAAAGAAGGATAGATGAATAATCCATTCAAGCTCAATGCCGAAGTCCGAAGATACAGTAGTAGAAAAGTTAAAAAGAAAAAAGAAAAAAAAAAGAACTGATCAACTTATATTCCTAATAAGATAACATCAACTGCCTTTTCTTTTTGTTTCTATTTTTTTCTTTTATTGGGTTGTCCGGGCAAGTAGGCCTTCACCATATTTCTGCTCTAGCATGACTGCTAGAACAAGGAGAAACAAAGTGAAAGGAGATAAAACAGAGGTGAATACACTTGAAATGAAGATATTTGTTTTCCAATAGTGGATGATGACCTTGATCTTGGACGAGCACCCATGTTTGGGACAGCCGTAGCTGGAACAAATCGTGCTCTCCTCTTAAGCTGGACGTTAATATCTTGAGTTTTAGGGCAACATGGTTGCCCCTTCTCCAGCGCCAGAGTTTGGGTTGCAGGTTTGGAAGTGGATGGCAAAATGTCATTAGAAGCTGAGGTTTTGTTGTATTGGGACAGTAAGAGAGTTGCGAATAATGAGATAAACAGTATAAATTTGGCTTTAATCATGTCTACTAAGCAAGATTTAGATACAGAGATGATATACAGTATACTAGAAACTATGAAAGATGAGAAGTGAAGTACTATGCTAGGAGCAAGTTTGGTTAGGTGGAAGTTAGGGAGGACATTATATATCAAGCAAAAAGCAGAAGTGTATACAATACATACACCTTTTTTTGCATCTTTCGAATATAATGAACTTTTCGGTACGAGTAAACCATCATAAAAGCAGAACAAAATTTAAGGACTCTGTAATAACTCTTCAAAATGTAGTTAGAAAGATAAACAAGGTGGGGACAGGAGACAACTCTAAAGTTGGGAAAGACAAAAGGTTGTACATGACTAGGAATTCTTGGTATATAAGTAAACTAATCAGATTCCCACCCCCTATTTCACCAAGAAAATTACATTAAAATGAGAAAAGAACATGTCTAGATTAAACTACAAAGAGCCAAAAGTCAAACCGTCCAACAACCTCCTTTATGCAAGATCTCAATTACTTGGTATGTTGAGGATTACCATTAAATTGAGCAATTTAAAGTTAATGAAAATTAGTGATGCCAAGGGAAATCAAAGATTTGCTTGCGCCGACTGATTTTGTTGCGGGATATATTTCAACCTGGAATCAGGTTCAGTATAAAGATATGTGGGATTTTGCTCTGGCTTTCGGCACATGAGCTGTGTTATGTCATGTGGATTTTGTCCACGAGATAGATTCCTCTCTACATACTGTTTCATCTTTTCACATTAAAGAGCATCTTTCACTTTAAATAACTATGTTTCTCTAACCAAGAACCCACTTGTGGGATCGCATTTGGTACATTGTTGTTATTGTTGGCAAGAGAGAGAGAGTGGAAAAACATGTGGAACAAATGACAATTATAAAATGGTAAATAAGTGCTGTCATCATGAAGTTCCTTATAAGTATCGAGAATACTGAGGTCGACTTACAAGGTGAAATTAAGTTCCTAAGAATTTAGCATTTAGTTGATGATCTTTGATTTTCAGCGAATCAATTGATAAGAATTCTTGAATTTTAAGTAGAAAAGCATTTGCGATGAAACAACTGAAATTTCTATCCACAAGAAAAGAAGAATTGTGTTGAAAGCAAGTTACTTACAATTCAAAAGGAAAAGCTGCAGGTCAGTGCTTAGCTAAACAAGTTCTCAAGAATCTGTGGGTTTAGCTTCTGCAGAAATGACAACTGCCCCACTTGCTTGGCCACAACTCCAATCACACGATCTATGTACAGTACATAAAGAGAATTCCTGTTCTCCAGTAGTTCCAATGCTTTTCTTCCGTGGAGAATTGATACAACCCATTCTTCAAAGAGCCCTACAGAGTAAATACAACATATGGATATTTTAGTTCCATTCATCATAACAGTATGAAAAATATACTTCACCAGATAGGTCATTTCCTACTAATTATCCTTGTGGGCATGTAACATGCAATATGTTTAGGACCGAGAGCCTATTAATTTGAATTTCCCTCGGTCAGTGGCAGAACTGCCTTGTATCCGAGGGAAGGAGGGAAAATAGGTTATGAACAGTGCAAATGCATTATTGTATCTAAGTGATTAAAAGAAGCTCACTTATGTCAAAATCTCCAGCGTTTGACCAGGTTAGCAAATAATCAGAAACCAGAAATTCAATAAGCTGAATCCTGCAATTGAGAACATATAACATGCAAAAACTATTTTAGAAACGATGAAAGCTATGCATTTTAACTAAATTTTCTCCTTTTATTGTCACAGTTTCAGGAAGATTCATGAAAATTTTAAAAAAATAAAAATAACTCAAAAACAAAAGGAAACCGAAGTTTCGCAGCAGTAAAAACAAATAACAAATAGTAAATTGTATGCCACATCATTTTGACAGCCCTTGTTACCAACTAAGTCTAGCGAGCCCAAGCTTTTGTTTTAAATGTGAAGCTTAAACATAATTCCGATGATAAATCTTGAGGTGCATGTATATCTCCATATTGAGTGAGTAAATGATTTTGCAATGACTGGGCAGAATGCAGTACTTCGTTCATGTATCTTTTTTTTAAAAAAAACATCTAATTTTGAATCTGAAGCAGGCACTGCTTCTATAATTAGGAGAGAATGACATGACTGGGATCCCAGGCACCTCTGATCACTTAATCATGACAGTGTTTTAAGTAATGATAACTATACACCAAAAACAAAAACACGTACCAAGCAATCCTGCACTAAAACCACCATTTACAATAAATAAGATTGTCAAGATGACATTAAGAATACAGTAGCAATCACTCCACTAGAGGATGCTAGAAAAAATGAAAAAGATGATTATACCACATACAAATTTAACCAATTTAAACTTTATATTAGCTGAACTGACAAAAGAAGGAATGAAATAACCAACTCGAATTAAATGCTGTCCCTGTAGAAAATCCACATCCAAAAGAACAAATTCTAACTCCTCAGCCTAAATACGGAGTGTTTTAAAAGTCACATTTCTTTCAAATCGGGAAAGTCTGGATGGATTATTGGTCCAAAACAGATGTAAATAATACACTGTTCCTTTCAAACCTCCAAACTGAAAACAGAAATAAAAACAAAAAAAAAACATGATAAAATATCAAACCATAGGAAAATGTGAAATCGAAGATAGTGCCAAATTAATGTGTGTCTATCACCAACAAAGAAACAAATATCAACAAATAAAGGAAGACCACATTAACAAACAAGAAGCGTACAATCCTGGCTTACAGCTTAGAACTACCAGTGGGAATCTCCCGCACAACATGGGTGGGTTTGACTCCCACTGTCCCCCTTCTCCCTTCCCCTTCCCCTTCCCCTTCCCCTTCTACGGCCCCCCTAATATGCATATGAATTTTTTTTTTTAAAAACAGAAGCATAATTAAAAGAATTAAGCCAGATAAAGATTAGTTCATAGACAATATACAAGCTGGTGGCACTTACATCATGTACATAGAGTTATGCATACTTGAAAAGGAGTCATCAAATGGATCCATGAAAAGCAAAGTCTCTGCCACTACAGAAATTCTTTGAGAAACCGCAAATATTAGACGCTGACCGACAAAAGCCTCATTTCCAACCTTACGCATCAAATGTTGAATATAGAACTGAACAGCAGTGTCAAAGTGATGAGATTCTGAAACATATCATTATGGAATCAAGAGTTAAGAAGCTTTGCCGAAGGAAATATAAGTAATTTACATTGATGAATTTAATATTAATAATTCTGCTGTCCAAGAGAGACAAAAATTACTTTAATTTGCTCTGAACTTCAGACTCATGATCCAACTAAACTAACAATCAGTTCGATGATATCAGGGCCATAAGGGTCTGTCCCTCTTTTGATTTGAATGGTCTTTGCTTCTAACTATTCGTTATGGCCTGTCCATCTTTTGATTTCAGTGGTCTTTGCTTCTAACTATTCGATACGATACATACTACTTTGAACTAATATGAATTAGATCAAATGAAGCTTTTTGAAATCATCTTCACAAAAGTTGGTTCCTTCAAAGATAACTAAATTGTTCATAAATATTGTTCAGCATCCGTCCAAAATAATTAGAAGCATTTTACATAATCTCTGTTGTGTGAGAACAATCATTTTTTAGTTTCTACAGGAACAAAAAAATCAAGGGGTATTTCTATACCAAGCAGATAGTTTAATCGCAAATATTACTCCCCTCCATTCGAATTTACGATACTATATTTATTTTGAAATGTCCAAAAACTTTCTACACCTTTCTACCAGTAGTATCTTTTACACAACTATCATAAATTTTAAGAATTCAAATTAGTTTAACAATTTGGCCACTGCTTTAATATTTTATTCACACTATTTACAATTTGTAAGTCAACTTAACATCTTAAACTCAAACCTAATGGAGTGGTATTGCATAAAATGGGAAGATCAGAGTATACAACAATAATAACAACCCAGTGGAATCCCACAAGTGGGGTATGGAGAGGGTCGTATGTACGCAGACCTTACCCCTACCTATGAGGGTAGAGAGGATGTTTCCGAAAGACCCTCAACTCAAGAACGTTAAAATGGAGCAATAAAGAAACAATAGCAACAACAATGTAATAAGACAGTGTAAGCAAATAATACAACGAGTAATGATAGAGATCCAGGGATATGAAACTACAAGAATAGTGTCAATCCTAGTGCTAATACTGACATATCGTATAGAAACAAGGGACCAGGAATAGGAAGGTACCCGACTAGTACTACTATTACTACTGGTAAGACAAGGCGAAACTCTAGACTGTCTATCAACCCATCACCCTAATTTTCGACCTCTACACCTTTCTATCGAGGGTCATGTCCTCGATAAGTTGGAGCAGAGTCATTTCCTGCCTAATCACCTCACCCCAGTTCTTCTCAGGCCTCCCTCTACCCCCGGGAAGATCAGAGTCTAATAAACCAAAAATCAATTATTATATGAAAACTGATTTGTTTCAATTAAATACGTATCAAACCAAAGAACCTGTACTTTGCCAATTCTCAGTATCATGACAAACCATTTCTTAGTTCTGTATATGCATATACTGGGACATATCTACCAAAATCTTTTGAATGCCTGCTGCCAGAATCTCGGAGCTCAATTAAGAACTTCATGGTGTCATTTCCAAGTATGGACACTCAGAAAATTTATGGGTATAAAATGTACTACTCGGTACTCCCTCCGTTCCATTTTATGTAAACCTATTTCCTTTTTTAACCGTTCCAAAAAGAATGACCCCTTTCTAAATTTGGAAATAATTTAACTTAAACTTCCAATTCTACCTTTAATGAAAAACTTTTATAGCCACACAAATACTTTAGTATATTACCACAAGTTTCAAAAAATTATAGCCACACAAATGTCATAACCTATTTTGGACCACAGGTTTTAAAAGTCTTCATTTCTTTCTTAAACTCCGTGGTCAGTCAAACAAGTTCACATAAATTGGAACAGAGGAAGTAGTTCTTTCATAGCTCTAGCACATTAAGATTCTGAAATATTTTCTGCTGAGAATGTTTAAATTTCAAGTCTTCATGCTCTAACACACAACCTTCTGTACTCAAATATTGTAGATATTACTACACCTCATGGAAGTCCATAGAAATGAAGTCTATTAGGTCTGCATTTGCATCAAGAATCTATTTTCTCTTCCTCAATCTAAATTAAGGAAATACTTCTAATTCTACAGCTTGCATGTAGGCAAGGATTGACAAGCTTTCAGAGTACAACACTACAACATATAAGCAGTGTAATGAATTGAAGATGCTGATTACACCATTACCAAATGTAGGTGAAAATATACTTTCTCAATCTGCTAAAAGGTGAAGATAGTCTTAAGAAAACTAGTACGAATAAAAAACAAGATCACATAATTACCATCTCCTTCCAAAGCGCTGAACGTTCTTCTCAATAAACGCATGATTAAGCTGTTAATAATGCCTTCTACGGGTTCTGCATTCCTTTCAGTTGGTGACATTGTCGCAAGTGTACCTTTAAGTAGTAAAATATAAATACTGCTGAATCTGAAAGTCATCAAAGAAAGAAGACTAGATCGTAATTGATGAACCCATCTGGTGCTATCTTATCATTAAAACTGAAAGCTCAGAAATTTAGGCATTCTATGCAGTGAAACCGTTCATTACTTGCATATAAGGAGTTGATAAAGAAGAAAAATTGTGAACCTTTTGCATTTTTTAGTAAAGATTAGAAGGCTTCATTTAAATGCTGTACAAACCATGAAGATAGTTCTCAAAATGCAGTCTTTTACAATAATCTTTCTTTTAAAACTCAAATCTTAGGATGAACCTTCAGTAGCAGTCATCTTTTTCCATTTAAGTTTCAGAACAGATAGTATATTCACTAATCAGCCCCTTGATTTCAGCTTCTACTACATTCCTCAACACTAAAAATAGAAAATAGCAGTAAACCTGCGTAATTTAAAATTAAAAAAGAAATGGCCTGTGTATTAAAAAAATTATATATATCAGGAACTCAAGTTTAAAATTTCCAGATGAGCCCAAGGAGAAATTCCACAGAGAAAGGCAAATGGAAACGGAAAGGATTGTGTCGTTACCAAGAATAAAGTCCACGGCTTGGTGGCACCAGTTCTTAAAGTTACCCTTCTCCAACTGCAACACATTTGTTATAAAAGCAAAGTGAGATGAGACATGGAAATCATATTTAACATAAGACAAAGTATCATTAGCTAAAAGCAGGTTAATTGAAACCACATACACTTTGAGGAGAAACACTATCACAAAGCTCCACAAGAAAATCAACTGAAGCGCTCAGTTGTTCAACATTATTTTCATTGTCACGTTCTGCCATTTAAGAAAAGACAAAAAATTCATACTTCTCATCTAAAGCAGAAAATTCATCTTCAGCAAAATTTGCCAAACAGGACCTAGAATTTTCCAGATATCAAATTATGGCACAAGTAAGAAATGATATACATCATAGCATGAAGATATATCATAGCATGACTGAGATATGATGTATCCCAACTCAAAGTAACTTTCAAAAAGTCACGACTTTGCAAGTTAACCATCCAAAGTGAAGACAATTGTTTACATCCGTGAGAACATCCTTAAATGGATTTTCACCTGAAATCCGATGAAGCAAGGAACCATCTGTTCTTCTCCGCTTTCTCTCCTTAATCCTCACTGAGAAAATCATACAATTCAATAAATCCAGCTAATGTATACAGTGAACCTAAATTGACAACTTTACACCAACAAATACAACAGAAATCCTAAAAATGAACCTTGTCTGAGAAATCTTCTCCGCAGCACCTCACTGAAACGTTGGTCAGAACCATCTCCAATTCTCTTAGGGCTCAATAACCCCAACTTATCAAAGAAATAACACTTGCATGATGCACTTTTTGGAAATATATCACACTGCGAACCATCTTAGGTTTAAAAAAAAAGAGAGAAATATAAGAAAAAAATTCCCATTCGAAACGAATCTATCTATACAGACAACACATTGCTAAGTCAAAATAAAACTCAGAGAAACTCTTGTTGTCATTGCAATTTTGATTTAAAAACGAAACAAACAATTAAGTCACAAAATTCTGAGGCCGGAATACAGAAAAAATGCCGTTCAAATAAATTAACTTATACAGACAGCATTGCTAAATTTAAATCAAAACATTTAGCAAAAATTCCTCAGAAAATTACTATTATTATCATTGCAATATTGATTAAAAAACAAAAACATAATTAAATAAAAAAAATTGAGGTCGGAATATATCAAAATAATCAGATAATTAGAAGCTAGATCGACATTTGACAATCGAAATCGAATATATAACAACAGATCCTCAGGAAAATTTCCGCAGTCGTCAAATTTTCATTATAAACATTAACATGACAAGTAAGCTGAATTTTTTACTTTAAAATATTACGGAAATGAAAAATCTAACCTTCGGCTACTTTGAGGTCCTCCTTGAGTCTGAGAATCTCTAATTTACGCTCTTTTGCCTAAGAAAAATAATTCAAAATTTTACAATTAATTCAAATTCAAATTCGTCACACGCAACTTCTACGAGATAAGTGAAAGTAAAAGGAAGAAAAATTAAAGGAAATTGATCGAACTTTTCGTTTCCATTTAAAAGCATCATCGGAGTAAGGAGGAGGAGCGGCAGCAGGTTGAGGAACGGCAGCAGAGGAAGAAGATGGCGGTGCCGGAGGTTTTTGGAGGAACTTTGATCGGACGAGTGCCATTGCGATCGCCAGTTTTAGGGATTCATCTGAGGAGCTTTTCGGTTGCTCTCTCACAATCTCCATTTCTCTCTCGCACTGTGGAAATGGCGGGAGTAAGCTTGTTATAAAATGGAACTATTGGAGGTTTTATACTCCCTGTTAAAATAGAGAAAAATATTAAATGCAGCATAAAATAAAACATTGTTTAGTTAAATGGACTAAAAAAATAATTTTGTGAAACTAATGAAGCTTTTAGTTAGAATAAATATTTAATGCAATATTTAATTATCGAATATTATACAATACTCGATTCATATTACGTTATGCATAAATCTATGCAATACTTTGTACTAGATAGATGTGGAATAAGTTATTCGATGAGTAGTACAAAGATAAAAATAAACTTTAAATAAGTAATATTTGATTATTCATCCATAACAATTCATTTATTATTATTGACTATAAAAGCTGGTCCAAGGGAAGTTAGAAGTAGGCATAAAAAGTAATTGGGAGAGGTTACGGGGCACGACATGACATCAGCCATTATTTTTTCCAAGGGTGTTCAAACTTGAAATAAGTAAAAAAAAACAAATCTGATAAAGGGTGTTCAATATATGCTATGTACCTCTAAAACGTAATATTTTACTTATATACGCAGTGTAATTTTCTGATAAAGGGTGGTCAATTGACCACCTTAACCATAGTGTGGCTTCGCTCATGCATGACACAATTTCAGTTTAACGAGGACATGACCCTTGATGGTAAGGTGTGGAGGGCGAGGATTAGGATAGATGACTAGTAGGTAGTCGAGCGTTTCTCTTTGCCACACCAGTAGCTTTAGTACGTATTTCTCACCCTTAGATTTCTATTATTACATGTTGTTTCTTTTGTTTTTGTTATCTTATAATCTTGTTGTTGATACTACTTCTCTTTCATGGCTTTTTCACTACTGTATTTCTTTTTAAAATTGCTATGAATGTGCTTTACTTGAGCGGTGGTCTATCGAAAACAGCTATTCAATATTCGTAGTAAGGGTAAGTTTGCATATACTCTACCCTAATCCCACTTGTGGGGTTACACTGGATTGTTGTTATTGTTATTGTATTATTATTAACCGCCCAAACAATCCTTGTATTATAATACGAAATTGATCATATAATCGTATGCTTTTTTTAAAACAAAATGTACATAATACATATATAGAAAGTACAAAACATTTTACAGGATGTATTTAACTTGTATTCAAAGGTGCGTGTGTACATTCTTCTTATTTACTTAAATATTGTCATTTAACCACTCATTGACTCGCAAAGGTGAAATAGGACGGCAATTTTAGGATGTTCTTAGTAAATACAAAGGTGCAATTTTTAGGCATGTATAGAACTACTCCAATATCTCCAAATAGAGAAGGATATTTCTTCATGCGTCTAAGCTCATTACTAAAATTTAAATTACTTGTAAGTTCTTTTCCGTTTGTCAATAAGTTTTTCTTTTATTAAGTGTCTTGCATTTGCCATGGAAAGCCACTAATACTTGTATCAGAAAGCGTAGGTTGTCTATATCACTTCTGGATACGGCCATTATCCGGATCCTGCATGAATGCAGGATGTTTTGTGCACCGGCTTGCCCTCTCTTTTTTAACTCATTCCATATCCATCGAGCACCTCCAAATAATCGATTTTTTTTTTCGAAAATGTAATTGTTCATGAAATTTTGCAATTTTCGGAAATGAACTTTTCCGCACTCACAAAATTGCAACACTTTTTCAAGTGAAATGTATGTCCAAACATAATTTTAAATTTCAAATATTACTTTTTTCAACAATTACAATTTTTATGTCAAAACGCGTACCAATATAGAAGAAAGATATGATGGAGAATTTATTCACAAGAAGCAATTTGGGACACAACGTACTCTGGAGACGAACAAAGAGCATAGCAATGTACAGAAAATATAAAAGCACCAACAAATGACAGAATTATGATTTCGATTCCTTCAAAAATGGTATATAAAGGCTTAGGCAGTTGCAGATTGCAGTATGAACTCACAAGTTTGACAAAACTTTTAATTTAACTAGTCAAAAGGGAAAAATAAATAAATAACTAATGGAATACAAAATGAGGGCTTCTTTGCCTAGAGCAATTATGGAAGACAATTAACCAATCTCAAAAGGCAAAATCTTTCTTTGAACACACTACTTTCACCTTGGAAAAATATACAACTCACTTGACATCAACCTGGTCTTGCCTGCACCAACTTCAACGATAATCAGCGATTCAGTTGGCTCTACTCCGGGCATAAACAAGAAAGGCTGAAAAGTGAGTTTGAGTACATTCCATCTACTGAGGTTACAGAAAATTGCTCTTCATGAAGAGTTGAGCTTTTATTGGAAAAGTGTTTTGCACACCTCAACATCAGGTGCTTGTGAATCCAACACGGCTTGGCCTGTAGGACTAGAGCTAATAGCTCCCATTGTAGCTGTAAATACGTCTTTCTGGTATAAATCATCGGTTACCTTCTTCAGGATCTCATTGACCACCTTGAAGTCCAATGCTCCCGCCAAAACTAGTCTAGCAATTATCTCCCCAAAATTGGCCGGTGCTTTTGGTAAATCCATGGCAAGGTCATCCAGCAGAGAGGCAAAGTTCAGCAATCCGGTGCCCAAGTCCCCAGCGGTAAAAACCTTCTTAACAAACAAATATTCAAGAAGCTGTGCAACTGGTTCAACACGTGGCGGGCTTTTGTCTAGACCAATTGATATAGCTTCTTTGACAACCTCAGGATGATAGGCTGGGGATTTGAGTTCCTCAACACACTGCAAAGCTTCATCAAGAAGCCGAACACTGAAATATTCCTCCAGAAGAGATGCTGTTTTTCTCTTTAGTTCATCAGGATTCGACCTTGCCGCAGGAGCCTGGGGTGCCTTTTCGGCAACTGGAGAAACAGTTGCTGGAGGTCTAACTGGTCCAGGAACCTGTGATGCAGCAGGCTCTGTGCCAAAACCATAGCCCAATGGGCGAGCAGGAGGTGCACCACTACTACCTTGCAAGAGGGCACTAGGCCTACCACTCACGAAACCACCACTACCCTGAGGCAGAAGCCTTGGGTTCAATGAGGGCGACTTGCCGACCAGTTGTGGAGGACCACGTCCGCCAGGCTGCACCACTGAGCCATTACCTCTCGGCATCGACCGGGATCTAGGAACCTCCCAGTTGTCATTATCCATCCCAGGCATGCCCGGCATCTTCCTAGCTCCCGGCATTCCAGGCATCATACCACCAGTCCCTGGCCGATTCATGGGATAGCCGCCAGGACTCATGCTGCCTTGAGGACCCGGAGGACCACGAGAATTTCTCATGCTTGCAGTGGCACCAGGACGTAACCCCAAGGTCTTCTCCGCTTCTGTATGAATCTCAGTGATGGTTTTTGCTTTCACCTGTGCAAAAAGGAAAGAATATTACTACGTCAAGAGATAATTCTATGACATGAACAGGCAACAAATACATGATAGAATGATGTGTCACCTCTTCCCGCCTAGGGACCCAGTTATTGGAACGTAAATCCAGCACATCACGAACCATAAACCTTAAACGTGGAGCCAACTGAGGGTTTGTAGATAGTTCCTTCATCTGGTTAAAGTACACATCGTTGATGCGCCTTGACTTTTGGTTCTCATCAAGCTGCTTGCCAATGGTGTTGAAGAACTGGCAAATGGCTTCAACATTCTCTTCTTCCGGACAACTTTTGGGATCTTGTCCTAATAGTTCCTGTTGAATAAAACCAGCAAAGACAACAATTAGTAAATTTCAAGGTATTAAAGACAGCAATCAGCATGGAAACAAATAGACCCAAGCAAAAGGCAAGAAATTAACAACCTGAACGATGTGATGAACAATCTTTTCAGGGACCATCTTTTGCTTCAAAAGCTCTCCGATAAGCCGTATATTGCCAAGAGTCCGCAATTTTATCAACCTTTCTTTGTCCTTACGTTCTGACTCCTGCTCCGGGGCAGTCATTTGCCTAGCCTCTTCTCGCAGATTGGCAGCACCTTCAAATGCCTCCTGACAATTATTCAATAGAACACGCTTGAATGTAATCTCTTTGCCACCAGGCTCATCAGAAGGAAATGGAGGAAGCTTTTCATTGAGATCAGAACACAGCTGGGCATACATCGGGCAAAATGTAGGTTCCAATACAGCCTTGTCAAATATCAAGGAAATAACACCCTGGAGTGAAGATAAAAACACATTAAATTTCCGCGGCAGAAAAAGGAAAATTTAAGTGGGCAAAAAACACAACGAAAGAGAGGGGTATCCTGGAGAAGGGAAGACAGACCTTTAGAATGTCTGCACTTGTTATCCCTGAATCTATCAATTGACCTTTGAGGAGATCAAACTTCTCTGGAGTCAGCTTGTTGAGTATACTGCAAATCAATATTAGTTGGAATCAACGAGTCAGACAAAATCCATATCTTCAAATAATGTCGTAAGTTTTTCTCGAATAATCAAACTTTTGAAACCAAGAACCTCATGTATCCTTCCTTCCTTGTCACTCACACACACAAAAGAGAAAGAATGAACCTCATGCATAAAACATCCAGAATAAGTACATATTAACATCTTCTCTCTGCAATTATAGTGCACTGATGAAGTAGTTTAATGGGCAAGTGACAGCATATCAATGGAAGTTTTGTGTGGTGTTCTAAATGTAAGAGATGCCGAGACAATAACAAAATAAGGCAATAAAGCAGTGAATATGGGAGACCAAGAGATGGACAGCGAGACAGAGAAAGAAAGATGAACCACGAATAAGCAAATATGTATTGTTAAATGCATAACTATTACAGAGAGAAAATTACCCCTTCACAGTACAATAACAAAATAAGGCAATAAAGCAGTGAATATGGGAGACCAAGAGATGGACAGCGAGACAGAGAAAGAAAGATGAACCACGAATAAGCAAATATGTAATGTTAAATGCATAACTATTACAGAGAGAAAATTACCCCTTCACTGTCTTCAAGACGCGATCTTTGTCAGAGAGATTGCCTCTTCGAGCTGACCATGGCAGCTCAGCTTTGGTTAGTGTAGGAGCAGGTCCTCCCTGATTTACAAGCAAAATAAAGGTTTCTGAGATCAAGAACTGAAGATAGCTTCATATCATATAATATAGTTCATTCAAAATCATGACAACAACAATGCCCTTGCTATTATTACTAAAAGAAAATTATGCGAAGAAATAGACATATCTTCATCCAAGTAACTGTCTTTTAAATTATTATAATAATTGAATAATAGACGATATTACTGCATCCCTTACACCTAATTCTACATACATCAGTAAACTGCAAAGAAATAGTATAGCCCAATTACTGAAGTTCCTGATCCACCGCTACATTTGAGCAAGGTATTGTATAATGATTAACTAAGAACTCTTCATTTTCTCAACTCTCATTTTCAGACAGAACTTTAGAAAGCATGGAAAATGTGTCTATCGGTTTGTGGTAACAAAAAAGCCAGATTGTTTTCCTATCAGAGGTTCTTAAGATAGATAATGGATGTGTTCTGGAAACAATGCAAAAGGCAATAGATTAAGATTTACCGCTCGGTTGGGAGAAATTTGAGTTCTTGCAAACTGTGAGCTAAGTTGTTCTTGCCGGCCACCAAATTCTCTGTTTTCTCGGAGAGCGTCCCATGATCTGTCATCCAGGGCGGCAGGAAATTGTGCTGACTTGCTACGCCAATCACGACTGTCTGGCTCAGAATAACGAGTCTGAGACTGGACCTGCATAGAAACATAAATGAGACAACTTGTGGCAACAGAATATTGCATACTGAAAGTGACAAAAGAGAGACATTATTTAAATGAAAAAAGGGAAAGTATTTCTGTGTGGACAAACAACTAAACAAACAGCATGCCCACTCTGTTTCATTGTGCATGTGCTGTGTGGGTGGGGGTGTCCGTGTCATCAGAAAAATCAGAAGGGTAAAATATAACCTTTTTAACAGATACTCACATTAGTGTCTGCACGACCTCGACTGGCATCTTCACCAAACAGTTCAGATTCAACTTCATGTTTCACTCTAAGAATATCATCTGAAATGTCAACCACCTAGACGGGAACAATCAACCCAAAGGGAAAACCATAAGGAGATGCACATACAGGATACCATATAACATAAAATGATCATCCTTTTTTCCACATCTAACTAGCAAAAGCTAAAGCCCAATAACAACATCAGCAATCAGCCAAAACTAAAAAGATATGAATATTACCTCCCTCAGTTGCAGCAGCTGATCTCGAGTATACCTAACCCGTTCACGGCCCTCAAAACGAGAGTCTCCAGTCTACAAAGATAGAAGGATGGTCAAGACATGTATCATAAAGGGAGTTTTTAAGTTGAATCTCAACAATGAAAGAAAAGGGATTATCAAGTAAATGCATGCACAATTAAAACATCCAGGTAAGGAGAGCTGGTTAACAAAAGATACTTCAACATCAACTGCAAAAGCCAGAATATGCAAGAAAATGGTGTAATTTAAGGTAAAATCAAGCAAAAGAATTTGACAGCAGATCTTAATAGCATACTGAATTTGCACACTAGCTACATAGCCGAATCAGTCATGGGTCAGAGGTCACACACTGCCAGATTCAACAACGAGCAGATCTCTATATTGACAAGGGACTAGACAATTATGGTTATGCAAAAAAGGAATAAGGTATCAAATACTGGTCACAATTCAATAAACAAGCTCATTACAAAGAGCTCCTTAAGTATCAATCTCAGCGAAAGACTAAATAATTCTCAATCACAAGCAGCTGCTTCCTTTTGAGCATTTATGAGATATAAAGAAAAGGAAACATTGCTTCTTCCTCAAGCTCTTAAGCGGCAAGTAGAATTTAATGCAAATAACCAGGTGGTCCACTTTGTCTGCGATTCTGTCTTCCTAAATCAACCTTCCTTCAAAGCATCTACATTAAACTCTCTATATAAAGATAACCTTCCTTCAAAGCATCTACATTAAACTCCTATATAAAGATATCCAAAGGCCACGCAGCATTTCTACTACTCTATGACTGGCACCAATTTTACCAGAAAAAAAAAGGCAACCAAATGATGACTAGAGTGCATATATACAGCATAGCTTCTCTGGACTTCTTTCTTTGGGTCACAATTAATAAGAATTCAATATTAGTAGGGTCTTTATGGGCAATCCAATACTCTCCTTAGTTGCCCACCTAAAGCCTACAAATTTTTCTCCGTCCATATTTACAGCAGAAACACATCTTAAGTGAGCTGCCAAGAATTAGGACGTTAAGAAACAAGAATAACTGCAGAAATAATACGTATTGGTGCACGGACATTTCTACACTATCTACAGGCCCCAATTCCACAACTTTAAAAACAAGGTAAAATAGACATTCTAGAACACAATTTAATCCCAATAAGTAAAAGAACTATTTTTTTGAGAAAGAAGTAACAAGAACCATTTTTTACACGGAGACACAACCAAGAATGAATTGGAGCTATAAATTATGCCAATTTCCAAACCAAGACATGAGCTGTCACACTCTCCTCAACACATAACAGGAAACACCATTACCAGCAAGAAAC
This sequence comes from Nicotiana tabacum, assembly GCF_000715075.1. Lineage (NCBI taxonomy): Eukaryota > Viridiplantae > Streptophyta > Magnoliopsida > Solanales > Solanaceae > Nicotiana > Nicotiana tabacum. Next base: position 6,801,485 of record NC_134097.1, on the reverse strand, counting down.
AGATAAAAAATTGTGCATGTAAAATTCCAAATTTTACTCACCCTACATAAAAAAAGAACCCATAAAATGTAAAATAATCAAGATCATACGACTAATATGTATTGGTAACTGTTGCTGTAACAACAGATACCAATATTATCATCAAGAAAATGAAAATCCACGAATAAAAACAAAACTTTTATTTGTTACAACAAAACTAGCATGTAAACATCCAATTTTAGTAACTCTACCGCCAAACGGACCCATAAAAACATGAGACAAAGTTTAACCAATGCATACCACCATAATCATCAAGAATCAGAACACACATGAATAAACCACAACTCATCAATTTTTACGTCAATTTATCCCAAAGATGTACATGTAAAACTTACCTTTTAATCATTCTGCCAATAAACAGACATAAAAGAACAAAAACCGAGAACATTAGACAACGTTTTTTATGACCAAGAAATCGATCTGGGCCAACTCTTAGCACCAACCGCAGCCAAACTAGGGGATAATGGGCCCCATCCCTCTACCCTTCTACGCAAACCGGTGTCCTAAGTCACAAATCCCTCAACCTTTGCCACTTGAGGCGAATAAGACAGCTTATATTGACAAATAAGACTTAACACAAGCTACACAAAAACTATATTAGATTGAAAAAAATCAAAGCTTCACAACAACAAAAAAAACAAAGCAAAGCGCAAACCAAAAGCAGCTGAAGACACCCAATAAAGCCATATATCTTAAAAAAACATTACTCGGATTTTTAAGTATTTAGCCGCATTAAACAGACCTTTTTCTTTTTTCATATCCGAGATATCCCCGAGGCTAGTGGAGCTCAATTCTAAACTGGGTGGATAATTAACCCGCCCCTCTACCCTTCTTCACTTAATATCAGTCTTTTGTTATGCGGAGGGGTCCAAACGTTATATTGGTTAACAAAACTTAACACAAGCTACACAAAAACAATATCAGATTCAAAAAAATCAAAGCTTCACCAAAAAAGGCAACAAACAACACAAAGCAAAGCCATCAAGCAAACCAAAAGCAACTGAAAACACCCAATAAAGCCATATATCCAAATAAAAAAATTACTCAGATTTTTAATCATTCTGCCAGTCAGACCCTTTCCTTTTTGATATCCGAGAAATCCCCAAGGCTAGTGGGGCTCAATTCTAAACTCGGTGGATAATTAGCCCGCCCCTTTACCTTTCTTCACTTAATACCAGTCTTTTGTTAAGCGGCAGGGTTCGAACCTTACATTGGTAAATAAAGCTTAACACAAGATACAAAAAAACAATATCAGATTCAAAAAAAATTAACCAAAAAAACAACAAACAACACAAAAACAATGCAATCAAGTTAACAAAAAGAGCTGAAAACACACAATAAAAAAGCCACATAAGCTATACAAAACAAAATCAGATTCAAAAATATCAAGATTAACCACACAAAAAAACACCAAAAGAAAACCATTAAGAAAACAAAAGGAGCTGAAAACACTCAATAAAGGCATACCCAAATACAAACTACACAAAACAATATCAAATTTTAAGAAAATACACAGATCTGAGAAAAGATTGAACCTTGAAATAGGGAAGAGAGGAAGAACCGCCGCCATGTGGACGAAGCAAAGGGAGATCAGAATTAGTAGATGAATGGCCCACAAGCACTCTGCTTCTGTTACCACCTCCACCACCACCACCTGGTCTCAAACTTATCACCGTCTGATCAGCCTGCATACCTCAATTAATTCTCCACCGTCCGATTAATTCGAAAACTTCTTTCAAATAAAAATCTTAAATCCTCCACCCAAAAACAAGAATACCCAAACTGATATAAAAAGGTGTAATTATACAGAATGTGAATATAGAGATAGATTTATATATATAAAGGGATGAGCTTTTTAGAGAGAGAAAAGGAAAGAGTATTTCCTCTCTCTGCTAGGAGAAGGAATGAGGGGAAGAGAAGGTGAGGCTGTTTATGAGAAGAAAGAAAGGAAACCCTTGCGTAAGGGTATTTTGGGTATTTTGGGTATTTTTTATGGACATTATTTGGGATTATTCGACTACTTTTTAGGAAATATGTGTAGAGTTTGACTATTTTGTCCTTGGGCTATGTTCCAAGTTCGTTTTTGGGCCAATGAAGCTTTTGACATAATTGAGTATAGCCCCATGAGTCCCTGACTGACTATAAGGATACTTTTTGGCAGGTCAAAAAATATAAATAATTTAAATTTTAACTATATATTGTAATTTGTATATTGTGGAAAGAATTGATGATAGTAATCAATTTATCTTGCAAAAGATATTATTATCAATCGTCTTTTCTAAATTTTGTCACTTATTTTGTCATTAACTTTCTATTAAAAAAATTATGGTACTTGAAATTATTATAAGTAAAACGGCAAGAGCGATAGTATAGATAAAGTTAGAAAGTTTGTTATTTTACGTGTAAATTAAATATAAGATGACTTTGTTAAGGTAGTATCAGTATACAATAAACTACCAATATTTTAACAATTTCGATTGTCTTTTTTAAATTGTCACTTAATTTATTGTTAACTTTTTATAAAGATTGTGACACTTGAAATTACAAGTAAAACGACAAAAGCTAAGGTATAAGACCGGATAGTTTGTTATTCCACGTGCACATCAAATATAAAATAACTTACTTAAGGTAGTTCCAGTACTATACATGCTATATAATCTACCTATATTTTGACAATTTCGATTGTCTTTCTAAATTATCACTTATTTTATTCTTAACTTTCTATATAAAGATTGTGGTATTTGAAATTACAAGTAAAACAAACGACAAAAGCGACAGTATAGATAAGACTAGATAGTTTGTTATTTCACGCGCACATCAAATATAAAATGTCTTACTTAATGTAATATCAGTATACATGCATGTTTAATTTAACATAATCTACCTATATTTTAACATTTTTCGATTGTCTTTTCTAAATTGTCACTTTCTATATAAAGATTATGGCACTTGAAATTACAAGTAAAACGAAAAGTAGAAAGTTTGTTATTCTTTCTATATAAAGATTATGGTATTTGAAATTACAAGTACGACAAAAGCGACGGTATAGATAAGACTAGATAGTTTGTTATTCCACGCGCACATCACATATAAGATAACTTACTTAATGTAATATCATTATACATGCATGTTTAATTTAACATAATCTACCTATATTTTAACATTTCGATTGTCTTTTCTAAATTGTCACTTTCTATATAAAGATTATGGCACTTGAAATTACAGGTAAAACAAAAACTAGAAAGTTTGATATTCCAAGTTTACATCAAATATAAGATGACTTACTTAATGTAATATTAGTATACATATATCTTTTAACATAATCTACATATATTGTGTAAAAGTGACATCAGACATTTAATAATTTTACCTGTATTGGTAGGGCTCAATTTGGATTCAGTCAATTCATCTTTTATTTTTGCTCCTCTAATATTATTTAGTATTAATTTTGTCCTACGTATTTATATTTGTCATGGTGATAAGTTTTTCTAAAATTATACTATCAAAGTTTATATATAACGTCAAATGTAGTGTAGAGAAGTCTTTCTCTTTTAGTAACTAAGTGAAAATTTTAAAATTGATAATTTTGTACTTTTGGTATATAGGAATTTAAGGATTAACTCCAACTTGATAGAATGATTTAAAGGAAAGAAAACTAAGAATTTGGTTTTAGAAGAAAAGTTGAAAAATCTATGATGTGCATTCGACTTGAGAGCTCTAAGTCGATAATCGGTGTTATTTGTACATTATGCCCATTTCTAATTTTGAATTTAAGAAAATGACCTTTTTAGATCTTTTATGTGTAAAAGACGGATCCCTTACGTGTAAAGGTAAATATTACATGTGTAAAAAAAGTAATAAAATAATAAAACTAAAAACAAGTTTGTAAAGAGTCAAAAAACCAATTGACCCCGATAATCGAATATTGGTATATCATAAGGACACAAATAACATTTCCTTCTCTTAAACGACATTTGGCAAGGAAATCATTCCCACCCTTAAAATTTCTAAATAGTCTTTATCTACATCTGTAAGACATTCTATGCAAGCTTAATCACAAGAATCATGTTATAGTTCCTCTTTGGCATAATAATTGAGTTATTCATAGAAAGCAAGTGAGAAAAAAAAAGTCTAAAGAAAGAAGAGATCTTTACATAAATAACCAATCGAATTCATTATTTACTTGTGTTTTCGGTATGGACAAATTCTATTTGGATTATATATGGCTATACACATATTATACATGCATTATGCATATATTATATATCTGCCGACTATTTTTAATTTAAGCAATTGAATCGACAGTTATTTTAAGCTAATTCCTCCATGGAAAAAGAAAAGAAAAAAGCGTAGGGATGCTATATATGCCTGGAGAGAGTAGGATTTTCTTTTACAGCTTGTTTGGATGGTTGTTACATATCGTTTCATAATGTATTGTATCGTATTATATTGTCTTGTACTGTATCGTTTGATGAATATAATGTTTGGATAGATTGTATCGTTTGCCGTTGTTTCATGATACCATGCACTAGCAATATGAAGAATAAACTTGCACTATTATAAAGAAAAATTATGATACTTGGTAAAATTATTATATAAAAAGTAGGATAAATAATGAAATAAAATTATTAATAACAATGAAGGGTGAGATGAGAGAAAGAGACAAGATAACCAGGCGACCACACCAAATCGGTCGTTACATAAAGTGACACATTTCGTCGTTACGTAACGACGGATTTAACGATACGATACAATAAAATTTAAGTAACAATCAAAACAAATATCGTATTTAAAGTAACAATAAGATACAATACAATAGGTAACAACCATCCAAACAAGCTGTTAACGAATCCAATGATCGTTGTTCTCTCTTTATGAAGTGTACCTCGAGCTAATATAAGTACTAATACTTAGAGATGTTCGAACCAAACCGAAAAATCGCATCAAATCGAAAAGTCAAACCAAATCGATTAAAAAATTCGATTACAATTTTTGACTTGGTTTGATATTGAGTAAAAAAAACTTAGAACCAATCTCACATATAAATATATAATTTTTATATATACTTTTAAGACTTAATATAGAATTTTCTTCAAAAAAAAATATCTAAGAATATTTGGGATACTCCCACGCGATATATATTTTATAGAACTATGAAGTGCATTTATTTTTATTTACTTTAAATAGTGGGTTATTGTTGCTCCCAAACGCACACGCAAGTATACATGGTCGACGAGTAATATAAGATTGTAAGTCCAGATATCGTACCCACATGGACTTATGATTAACTATCAACTAAATTAAACCAAAGAATTAATCTATTCAAGCAAATCCTAACGTATGAATATTTAACTAAAATTAATCTAGAGTAACAAATTAAGAGATTAAAGAAAATAACGACAAGCTTAAAGACGAATTCAATGTGAGTGAATATTCTAGAGCTATGGGTTCGTGTCACGACCCAAAATCCCACCACATGCGTCATGATGGCACCTAGTCTCTAAGACTAGGTAAGCCGATTTCTATTACATTTTGAAGCCATTTTTTTTTTAATTAAATAAGTAATCAAAACTAACAGCGGAATAAATATGAATATACAACCTCCCAAGACTGGTAGTACTGAGTCACGAACTCTAACTGAATACATGGAATGATCACGAAGACCGAATATACAATACTGTTTGATTACAAATTAACAGTACAATGAAATGAAAAGACTCCAAGGGACTGCGACGACCAAGAAGCTCTACCTTGAATCCTTATGATCGCACTTTAACTCTGCTCAAGTTTGATATCTCCAATACCTGGCTCTGCACAAAAATGTGCAGAAGTGTAGTATGAGTACACCACGGTCGGTACCCAGTAAGTATCAAGACTAACCTCAATGGAGTAGAGACGAGGTACAGTCAAGACACTCATTAGTCTAATAACCTGTGTGATATAATATACAAAATAATAGAAAATAAATAATAATAAGGGCAACATAAAACAACCAATGATATGCACAGTAAGACAATAAAATCACCATTTAATATCGCTCAACAATTAATAAATATAATTACACCCAGTTAACTCAAGTTCTTCAATTAAATATCTTTCACATATAATTCTTACGAATAAAATTCTTTTTCAAATATATTTTCGTAGAATAAATATTTTTCAAATATAATTTTTTTCATATAATTCTTCTTGAATAAAAATCCTTTCAAATAAATATTTTGAATATAATTCTTTCGATTAAAGAGTCACCATGTGACACCTCATTTCAAAATTATAAAAATACGGGTCTCATCCCATTTTCATATTTTTCGTAAACACGGGTCTCAACCCATTTTTCATATTTCCACGGCACCTAGTGCCCATAATTAAATCATCATATTTTTCCAACACCTCGTGCCCTCATTTCATATCACAACTGCGCGAACAATTCACGTGCCAAATATCATTATCATTTTATCACAGCACCTCGTGCCCCCATTTCATATCATAACTGCACGGACAATTCACGTGCCAAATATCCTCATTATTTACTCACGGCACCTCGTACCCACAATTCATTTTAAAATCTGCATGGCAATAGCCGCAGACTCTCAATTTCAACATAAATCATATTGTTATCAATTTACCAACAACAAGACAAATTGCACAATGTATAAAATAAACACAAGAAAATCACAACATCACATGAAAATTATCAACGCCACAACCCCACATCATCACATATCGTCCCTGACAATAGCCACCCTTATCGCTCTTATTGCCACCCTTATCGCTCCTATAGCAACCCTTATCGCTCTGCCCAGACAATATCAATAGCCACCCTTATCGCTCCTATTGCCACCCTTATCGCTCCTATAGCCACCCTTATCGCTCCGTCCAGACAATATTCCAACAACACAACAACAGTGAATGCCACCCTTATCTCCTCAAAATAATAATTCACACAACACAACAATTTACACGGCAACATAACAAAATCAATTCACATCACAGTTTGCCCAATGGCCACAACAAATTCCAAGGATATAACAAAATCAATTAATTTCACAACAAATAGTCAAAAATTCCACACAATGTGTACAACACCCAAAAACAACCAATAGAGATAGAAATTACTCAACATAAAGCAAAGTCTTCATTAAATTCAAATTTTCAATAATTATATAAACACCTCTTCTTAAGCTCATTTAATTAATTATTTGCATAGGAAAAATCCATAATAAAATTAAATTACAATAATTATCAAACCAACAAATTCACGGAATTACATAAGTAATCAAGTAACAATCACATCAAATTATCATATAACAACAGATTCAACAACAACAAAGATTTAGGCATGACAAACAGATGATTTAATACTTATCCATGATTACCTAATTTACTACACAATAATGCCTAAGACTTTAATCCAATAAAAATTTGCACATATAAGCCCGAGTACGTACTCGTCACTTCGCGTACACGACTTTTCATATTTCACAAATGGCACATAAGACTCTATGCCTAAGGGGTAATTCCCCCACTCGAGGATAAGCAAGATACTTACCTCTTTGAAGTTATGCCGATATTCCAAAATCGCCTTCTTGCTTGAATTGACCTCCGGACAGCTCAAATTCCAAACACCCACGCAAGAATCTCTCCAAAAATCGCCTTCTACCGAGCTCCAAATTTGATTTTGAGTTATAAACTCAACCCCCCATTTTTGGGACTTTTATTTCTGCCAAGATAGGCTTTCTTCGCGTTCGCGACCATTACTTCGCGTTCGCGAAGGCCAAAACCCAACTGCCTCAAATCATTCATCGCGTTCGCACTGACCACCTCCTTCGCGTTCGCGTTCGCGTCCCACGCTTCGCGTTCGCGAAGGCCAAACGACCTCAGGCCTTACTCTTCCTTTCTTCTTCGCGTTGCCTTGGCCGCGTTCGCGAAGGCTTGCCCAGCTCCTTCTTCGCGTTCGCGTCCCCTACTTCGCGTTCGCGAAGGCCAAACCAACAGCCCCTCAAATTCCTCTTCGCGAACGCGGGACTCCCTTCGCGTTCACGAAGAAGGAAACCAGATGACAGAAAATAGCAGTTCAAAAATAGAAGAAAATGGCCCGTAGCCCATCCGAAACACATCCGAGACCCCCGGGACCCCGTCTAAACATACCAACAAGTTTCATAACCTAATACGGACTCGGTCGAGGTTTCAAATCACATCAAATAACACTGAAAATACAAATCGCACCACGAATCGAACTTATGAACTTCCAAAACTTCCAACTTCTAAAACTCGTGTCGAAACCTATCAAACCAACCCAGAATGACGTCAAATTTTGCAGGCAAGTCCCAAATAAACATAACGGAGCTGTTCCAACTCTCGGAATCGCATTCCGACCCTGATATCAAAAGGTCAACCCCTCGGTCAAACTTCCCAAAAATTTGACTTTCGCCATTTCAAGCCTAAATTGGCTACAGACCTCAGATTCACAGTCCGGACACGCTCTTAAGTCCAAAATAATCCAACGGAGATAACAGAACCGACAGAACTATATTTCGGAGTCGTCTTCACACAGTTTCAACTACGGTAAAATTTCTAAGACTTAAGCTTCTATCTCAGGGACTAAGTGTCCCAAATCTCTCCGAATCATCCGTAAATCAAACTCGACCACACACGCGGGTCATAATACATATTACGAGGCTTCTCGAGACCTTAAGTCATTAAATGGGGCGTAAATTCTTAAAATGATGAGTTGGGTCGTTACATTCTCCACCTCTTAAACAAACGTTCGTCCTCGAACGTGCTAAGAATTATTCTGCGGTTACCAAATTGATGATTTTACTTTTACACATATACTCACAGTTGATTCCACGCTACCGCATTTGAGATAAGCGTGACAACATTATCTCATTTGAGATTATTTCTTTTATCCATACTTGAAAACTTTAAGGCCATTTTCTTACGCTCCAATATTTTCAAAGGCCTGATTTCTCACAACAACGCACAGTATTAGTCCCAATTGGCTATAGCAACTCGTGCCTATGCACACATCAATTTTTTCGATAGTGTTTAAGTAATTCAAAACTTTCTCTGGGGTGCTACATTATTCCCCGCTTAGATCATTCGCCCTCAAACACATAACATATTTATCTCTTCTTTTGAAATTCTCAGTCCTTCAAATTTTACTAACTCCCAAATTAATTTTTTTTTCAGAAATTTCGGCAGAGTCTCCCCTGTAATTGGGCCTATCTACCTGCCAGAGTAACACCAAAATAACTCCTAATAACACATCCACAACCCGATAAAATACCTCAAGGTATATATGAATAATACTAATCTCAGCATTACAAGCACTGCATTATCATTGTGATATTAGGACTTGAAGCACATCATATGCATGCTCATCACCACATTTTAGATCTTAAAAGTTGTTCATAATTAATTCCAGCATCATCAATTAATCTCATATTAACCACCACTTTTTTCGAATTTTTCACAAAACTGACAACAGAACGTGAGGCATGAAGACCTCATGATTACAAACTCAGATTAATGAGTCACATTTAACGCTATCTGGGCACTCATCTCATAGGCTAAAACTCAATGTTTTCGGCACGAAAATGGCTGAATATGCACAGAAAAATATACAAGAATTATAAAATAAGCCTAACAAGCATGACTTCCTATTAATATTATTGTACAAATTAAATTTCACACACGGAAAATTTAAACTCATAAATATTTCACCACAAGGATCTCGTCCTTATATAACTTTCACCATGACTTGTAGCCCGATTTAAATATTTCACATCATGTATAAAATGCGAGGATCTCGTCCTCAACTCCGAATCACACGTATTTTGCACAAATTGCCAACTGAAATTTCAATTTTTCCTTTCTTTCTTCTTTTCAATATATTTCATAAACAATTTTCACAACACATAATGAACTCTCATACCGGTAGGGCGTATAATTCATAAAAATTGGAATCAATTATTCCGAAATATATTAAACCTACTGTAATGATTAATAAAAATTACTTTTGGACTTATAGCCCTCAATGGTGTACAAAAATAAATGACATACACTGACTCACACCCCCAAATCTCCCAATAGGGATAAACATATAAGTGGGTTATAAATTTACAAAGCTCACCCATGATTGGAGCATAATAAGAGGACTCACCTCAATATTCATAACCGAATCAAGTTAAGGAAAAACATCCCTTTATAATAAAAATCAGGATCGTACCTGTAACGACACCATTTGGTGTATTGGCCTGAGCCAAATCATAGTGATTAAATCAACGGGTCGGGCCTCCACCTCTTAGGCACCCACTACCCACCTGTCCTCCACCTCTAACTGACTGTGCATGTGGAGTATCAAATAGAATAAAACTTGTAGCTTGAGTGTTCTGATGAAATCCACCCCTCTCAAGTCTGGGACAATCTCTCATGATATGCCTAGTATCACCACACTCATAACAACCCCTCTGAGGTTGCGGCTGCTCGTACTGAGTCTGTGCCGGATAACTAGAATAACCACTGTAAGAATCTCGTGTCGGTGGTGCACTGTAAACTGGAGCACCCCGAATAATCTGATGTGTTGAGATGACCGGCTACTCGAGCCTCCGCTATAATGGGTTCTAGCTGAAGAGTAAAATCCACTAAACCCTTCAGATCTTCGAGACCTTTTGGCCTCCCTAGACTACCTTTCCTCGCCTAAAACACCCTCAATCTTCCTTGCAATCTCCACTACTCGTTGAAATAGAGCATCAGTTTGCAACTCTCGAGCCATAAATGTTGGCTGCCCCGAGTAAGTCATAATAGGTCCGTGACTCCCTGAAGCATCGGGAGATGCCTGAAGTGTTGAATGAAACGGTCTAGGAGGATGACCCCTACCAAAATTATCCCTGCCTCCAGACGAGGCACCACTGAAACCACCGAACTGACGAGGCCTCTTATCATACCTCTGCCCTCTCTCCTGTGCAAGAACCATATCGATCCTCCTCGCGACATTAGCAACCACCTGAAAGGAAATCTCACTTCCGATCTCCTTGGCCATCTGAAGCCTGATAGGGTGAGTGAGTCCCTCAATAAACCTCCTCACTCTCTCTCCCTCAGTAGGTAGTAAAAGGCGAGGATGATGGGCTAAATCCATAAAACATGACTCATACTGAGTAACAGTCATATTGCCCTGCTGTAGACGCTCAAATTGCCTGCGATAATCCTCTCTCAATGTGATAGGGAGGAATTTCTCTAGAAATAGCCGTGAAAAGTGCTCCCAGGTCAATGCAGGTGATCCAACTAATTTGGCCAATGTATAATCTCTCCACCACCTCTTGGCGGAACCCGTCATTTGATGTACAACAAAATCGAACCCAGTTGTGTCAACTATACCCATGTTCCGCAGCACCTCATGGCAACGGTCAAGATAATCTTGTGGGTCCTCAGAAGGTGTACCACTGAAGTGAACTGGAAAGATCTTAGTAAACATATCTAGTCTCAATAAGGCCTCAGAATACATGGCGTGCCTATCACCGGCTTGTGCCGCAAAAACTGGCTGAACTACCCAACTGGCGGGACTGCTGGAGCCTGATTCTGGGGAGCCATCTGTTTCGGAGCGGGAGTAGTGGGAGTTTGTGCTCCTCCTCTAGCCTGTGAGACAGCTGGTGCCACTGAAAATGTACCATTCTGGGCCACGCCCTTCATAATACTCACCAAACAGACTAGAGCATCCTGAAGCACTAGAGTAGCTATGAATCCTTCCGGGACATGAACTGGTCTAACTGGTACATTCTGAACTGGAACTTCCTCCTGAAGATCCACCTGAGGTTCTATAACAGGTGTTGTTGCTCGAGCTCTAGACTGAGCTCTACCTCTGCCTTGGCCTCTAGCACGATCTCGGCCTCGACCTCTACCCTTGGCCATAGTTTCCACCAGGGGCTCTGGTCCCTGTCCGTCGGTAGATGTATTACGTGTCCTCCCCATCTGCGAGAGAATAAGAATAGAATGGTTCAATCATTGATGATAGAATAAAATCGCACGGCAAGATAAGAAATAAGTGATATTGTTCCGAAACTTAATAGCCTTTGGGAGATAAGTACATACGTCTCCGTACCGATCTTCCAGACTCTACTAAGCCTGCTCGTGACTCGTGAGACCTATGTAACCTAGTGCTTTGATACCAACTGTCACGACCCAAAATTCTCACCTTCGGAATCGTGATGGCGCCTAATATTTCACTTGCCAGGCAAGCCAACGTTAGAAAATAATTAGCCATTTAAAAAAAAAAATTAAATTAATTAATACCAAGTAAACAAATACAGAAATAATGTATGAAATAATTCGTAATAATCGCGATATCTAAATACCATCCCAGAACTGAAGTCACGAGTGCACGAGCTTCTAGAATGATACAAATTAGGGCCTGAATAAAATAAAGTTGTCTGAAAGCAAACACATAACTAAAATAAAGTAGACGGGGACTTCAAAACTGCGGACGCTGTGCATTTATACCTCAAGTCTCCTCTAGGTAGATGAAATTCGAACAAGTCTATGGTGCGTCGCTTGGACCAGCTCCGAAATCTGCACAAAAAGTGCATAATATAGTATCAGTACAACTGACCCCATGTACTGGTAAGTGTCGAGCCTAACCTCGACGAAGTAGTGACGAGGCTAATGAAGGTCACTTACATTCATCTGTACGCAATAATAATAACAACAACAACAATAAAAATAAAACAGGTATCTTTTTTCAACAATTGAAGCCAACTCGGCAGTCATAACCAATTATTATTTCAATGAGTTTCTGTTGCGGCGTGCAACCCGATCCCACAATATATTCACATTAAATCATATTACGGCGTGCAACCCGATCCTCCAATATATTCATTTCAATTAATTATATTGCGGAGTGCAACCCGTTCCTCCAATATATTCATTTCAATCACTTCTGTTGCAACGTGCAACCCGCCCCAAAAATATAATTCCGCAATAATATATATTTTCTCAACCTCAACATCATCAACAAAAGCATGGTCTAATAATTGGTATTCTCGTTTTAGCTCCTCAATTTGACCTAGAAGATCTTTTTTAACTTTACACAACTCATCACTAAATTGTGAATCTCAATCTTATGAGTGGAATTTTTGTAATGTGTATGGTTGTCAAGGTGGCCATTAGGATGGTTGTCCTAATTCTTATTATACTTCTCGAAGCTCTTATTATGATATTTCTAATAATGTTTATGAGTTTGATAGGAGCAATGAAGTAGAGAATGAGAAACACGCTGCCCGTATTATGGACATGATGAGGCAAGTAGCCAAGCAACAAGATGAAAATCAAAAGGCTATACAAAGAATTAGTGCAACAATCATGAGAATGAAGGCCGAGGCGGACGAAGTGGCTAAAGAGAGCGAGTTCCCACCAGAAGATAATTTTGAAAAAGTAGATATAGTGAGCCAATCTTGTCTAGAGGAACAAACTCAACTGATAAAATCTCATGAGTTTCTTCGTGATGGTCTTTCAAATATGACAGAACAACTGATAGAAGGAAGAACTAAGCTCAGGCAAGAGATAGAGCAATTTAGCTCAGATTTCCATGACTTGCATGCTAAATTAAATAAAAAGATTGAGACGTCTGATGCCCTACAATCAATTGTTGTGGATACTGGCCAGTTTGTGGAGCAAAAAGAGGAAATTCAACTATTCGACCAAAACTTTGTTGATGATGCCAAGTTGAACAAAGATAATAAAATATTAAACTAAGATAAAATAAATAAATAAAACTTGAATAGACAAAAAGTAAAAATCTAATCTAGTAGAATAGTTAATTTCTAAGTCCCCGGCAACGGCGCCAAAAACTTGTTGCTCCCAAACGCACACGCAAGTATACGTGGTCAACAAGTAATAGAGGATTGTAAGTTCAGATATCGTACCCACATGGACTATGATTAACTATCAACTAAATTAAACCAAAGAATTAATCTATTCAAGCAAATCCTAACGTATGAATATTTAACTAAAATTAATCTAGAGTAACAAATTAAGAGATTAAAGAAAATAACGACAAGCTTAAAGATGAATTCAATGTGAGTGAATATTCTAGAGATATGGGTTAGCTAACAATCCCATTTAGACTTGCTTTTATACGAATTGAGAGGATTCTTGGGCCAAAATAACTTTGTCCCGGGCAAAGTAGGAAAAATCGCGCACCACAGCGTCCAGACCAGCGCTAGGCGCTGGAGGCAGTATACTTTTTTATGTTGCTATTTCAATTTTGCTTTGAATTGTAACTTTCTCTTTTGTTGCCTTCCACTTGGGGGGACAAAACCCAAATGGTGCCCCTCTATTTTTCTCCTTTTTATATTATTTTATTTTTTTTCTTTTTTCTTCCGCGTTTTATCAATTTTGCTCCAAATTTCTTCATCTTCACACCTCTTCATTCCTACACAATTAAAATATAATATTAAGCGCAAAGTAATATGATTAATACTCAAAAGACGATTAAAAATACTAAAATGTGAGGCAACAACGATTAAATATATGCATTTTTCACCAAACATCAGTTGCATCACTTTCCTATCAAGTGTTATTGAAAGAAATGGCCAATCATTTCTTTATTCTTCCATATTCATAGGTCAAGATTTCTTATATTTTTTTCGAATTTGGAATGGTATTTTGATAATTTAAAATTAAATAGAACATATAAATATTTGAGTATTAGATTGATTTTTGTGTTTATTTATTAAATTCGGTTAACCTTGAAAGAGTACATCAATGAAAAATTATTGTTAGACGACTAATAAAATAACATTATGTGTTACTTAAAAATTCTCCCATAAGAATATTTTAAAAGATCATATGTTTGTCAATTTTTTATAACTTTTACTAAATATATATTCACTTATCAAAACTTATCTATAACTTTAACAAAGTAAGATTGAAATAATATTTATGTAATGAAAAAACCTGAAAAATTCGAACTAATCCAAATCGATATAATTGGTTTAGTTTGGTTTTGATAAAACCCGAACCAATATGGTTCATGTACACCCCTACAAATACTAAAGAAGGATGATGATAATACTGTTAAGTAAAGCACATATAATTATGAGCTAAACTTATTCTTTCTCTTTTAGGTTTATTCTAGTATCGATTTGGATAGTTTATTAGTATATTCCCAATGGGATTCTCATCATTTACCTTTTTTTTTTTTTTTGTGTGTGTGTATATTTTCAGTTATTAGCTGTCAGGAAAAAAGAATTATTTGTTTTGTGCTTTATGAAACTTGGAATTATCCTACATCAACAAAGATCAGGAAGAGCCTCATTGGTCCCAAAATATAGGACGAAGTTTACAATTGTGCTAAACTAAGGCATGAATGTATGTTTCTTGATATACCCCTGCCTTCATTTATATAGCCAAACATTGTTTTTGTCACTGAGTGTTATACTTAAAGCAGAAACTCTCAATTCAAATGTTGATACTGTTTGTGAAGCTTATGTATATGATAGTACGAAACTTTTTCTTTTGGGTTAACTGGATACTTTTATATATATACAAACATTCACAAAATTAAATCATTATAGGGGAGGGATGGGGTCCCCTGTGGATTGTCATCAATGTCTATCATTGTGTTAATATTACAAACATTAGTTTTCCCTTCAAATACAGTTCCTAAGATGTTTGCCCACACTACATCGTTTGCAAACACCGGAGGAACTGCCAGAAATTGGGTCCTATCAAAAACTTCCTTCCTAGCTCCTTCCTTTGCGAGGAGGTCCGCCACTTGATTCTGCTCCCTGTAGCTATGGTCTATGACTGGGCTCCCCAGCTGCTCCATCAGATATCTGCATTCAGAAATTATGGGATTTTGAGTCAAATTACCTTGTTTCAACATTCTCAGCACCATTTCAGAGTCAGTGTCTATCACAAGAGGTGACAAGCTTGAGTGTTATTTTTAGCCCCATCCATAGGGCTTGAAATTCTGCCCTTAGACTATCAGTGATTGGGAGCCCCCTCCCCCCCCCCCCCCATGAATCCTTAAACCCAGTCACCCTTGTTGTTTCTGAATACCTCCCCCCAAATACCCCATCTTCTTGTATTAAGGCATGCAACCCCATTAGTGTTCAACTTATAAAAGCCCATATCCGGTGGTTGCCACTTCAGGTATAAAGTGCCAGTGGTTATAGCATGTCTATGTATGGCAGCAACATGATGGTATTCAACAGCTTTAACAATTGTTTGGTGCACATTAATGTGATTCCTTTTCTTTTCAAAGTCATTAGAGTTTCTGGTGAGCCAGATGGGCCAAAGGCAGAAGGGCAATAGTTGTTTCCAACTGATGCAAGCATTGTAATAAATATTTTGAAGCTTATGCCATGTGTCTTCCAATTTGCCATAGAAAAGGGAGGTACAATAAGGTTTGGCCTATGGTTGCACAGGCCAGAACTCCTTAGCATTTATACATTCAAAGAAGATATGGTTTATGTCTTCTACTCTAGAATCACAGAAATAGCAGTTTGGATTTATTCTCAGGCCTATGTGGTATAAGTGGTTCCATGTAGGTAGTATGTTCTGTTGCATGAGTCATATAAAGAACTTAATCTTATTTGGGATCTTATATTTTCAAATTCAACAGAAGTAGTCTTCATGTAAAGTGTCATTGTGCATGTGTGCATCAATAAAGGAGTAGGCAGATTTGACACTAAACAACCCATTGGAGCTAAGGTTCCAGATGAGTTTGTCCTCAGGTGAGGTAGAAGTGGGGATGAAATGAGGGATTGGGTAGTGAATGGAGGTGAAATCCCAAACCCCATTGGAGTACACTGCATTTATCTTGGTGTTCATATCATTATGGTGCCATGGACCTCTAAGGATTGTATCTAATGGTTGCATTTTGGGAAGCCATGTGTTAGTAAGGAATCTAACCATATCCCATTTGTGAACCACCCATCTAGTGCAATTAATGCATATCTTCCAGCCCTCCTAGACACATTTTCATGTTCTAGTTTTAACCTTAGCCATGTTTCCTCATCCACTGCAGTGATTTCCCATAAGCACCCTAGCCCAGATGGAGTTAGTGTTATTATAGAGTCTCCAATCTAGGCTGGTATGGCAAGTTTTGTTCTTTAGATGGGCCTGTTGAAGGCCTAGTCCTCCCATTTTCTTTGGTTTGGTGACAGCGACCCACTTAACCATGTGGAGTTTCCTTTTGGCAGGGGTTGTTCTTCAAAGAAAGTTTCTTTGAATTTTGTCAATTTGGTTGGTAATATGGGAAGGCAATTGGATGTATTGCATCACATGGTTGGGAATACTACTTAGGGAAGATTTGGCCAGAGTGGTACGTCCGGCCATGTTAAGGAACTTGGTTTTCCAACCCGCCATCCTACTGTTGAGATTATCCAGAATGAATTGGAAGTCACTATTTGTAGGCCTTTTATGGAAAATGGAAAAATCTAGATATTTACCAAAGTCTCTGGCACTATTGATAACTAGAATGGTACTGCAAGTTGTGGTACACTCCTCCTTACAGTTGGAAGAAAAGATCACCTTAGATTTTTGAAAGTTGACTTTCTGCCCAGAAGCAGCATTGAAATTATCCAGGATGGATAAGATTGTCTCACAATTTCTCCTATTGGTCTGGCAAACATAGTGAGGTCATCAGTAAAGAATAGGTGGGAGATCCTTGGCCCTCCCATGCTGATGCTGATAGGGAACCATTCCTTGTCAACAACAACACTGTCAATATTTCTGGAAAGCCTTTCCATACATATGATGAATAAGTAGGGTGAGATGGGATCCCCCTGCTTAATGCCTCTACTAGGCTGGAAGTATTTAGTCTGAGTACCATTGACAAGAATGAAGATGGTGCTTATAGTAAGGCAAGACATGATTAAAATGGTTAATTTGGTGGGGAATTTGAAAAACAATGAGGGATTCTCTAATGAAAGACCACTCCAACATGTCAAAGGCCTTTTCTAAGTCCACTTTTAGGATCATATTGGCATTCTTTCCTTTCATATTTTGGAAATGGGTAATGTACTCTTGTACCACAATGGCATTGTCAGCACCCCTTCTATTAGCTAAGAAAATGGATCGAGTTGGGCCAATGATATTCTGCAGTAAAGGTTTGATTCTATTGACAATGATCTTGGTGATCAACTTATACATAGTGTTGCACCAACCTATTAGCCTGAAGTGTTTTAGCATTGTGGCATTAGGGCACTTACGAATGAGGCAGATGTTGGTTTTGTTTATTCCAAGAGGGATTGTACAAGTGGAGAAGACATTGTAGTAGTATTGGATGACTTTACCAGAAAGAGTGTGCCAGCACTTCTGGTAGAAAAGAGGGTGAAGTCCATTAGGCCCAGATGCCTTCATGGCCTTAAAAGAGAACAAGGCACACTTGATCTTAGAGAGCCTAAGGGGAGAGTCAATGATGTCCTGCTCCCTGGTAGACAGGGCATTAGCTCTACCAGTAACGTGGTTATTGTTCAAATTAGAGCATTGAAGGTCAATATCATAGATCTTAGTGAAGTAGTTAAGGGTTGTGTCTTTAATATCTTAGAGGTCCTGGATACTGTTCCCCGACTCATCTTTTAAATACATGATCATGTTCCTCTTTCTCTTGTTAAGTGTGGATATGTGGAAGAATTTAGTATTGGCATCACCCTCACTTAACCAATTGATTCTGGATTTAAGCTTCCAGAAGTTCTCTTCACTCTTAAGAATGGTAGAGAAATCCTGTTGAGCTTGGCTTCTAAGTCTTGAAGGAAGGTACTAAAGGGATATGCATCTGACCTCTGGATGCCAGCTAGTATAGCAAGGATCTGCCTTTTTCTATGGAAGATGTTGCCAAATACATGTTTATTCCAATCAACCACCCTATTAGTAAAAACAGTAGTAGCTCTCAGGATATTAGTATTGGTTGCAAAGTTATCTTGCCCAATCGGAAGGAAATCAGGGTGATTGCACCATATAGACTCAAACTTAAAAGGCTTATTGGCCATGTTCTGACTTTGATAGATTAAGCTCAAGAGAAGAGGACAGTGGTGAGAGTGTGTCCTAGATAGATGGGTAACATTAGAATCAGGAAATTCTTCTATCCAATCATCAGTGGCAAAGCACCTATCAAGTCTTTCTAGGATCAGATCTTGCCTGTTGGTGTATCTTTTATTAGGCTAAGTGTATTTTGAACCTTTGAATCCTAGATCAACTAGTTTACAACTGTTTAAGAATTTCCAGAACTTGTTTCTTCTATTAGTGTTCAAGCTATTACCCCCAAACTTATCCCTGGCTTTTAGGAGTTCAAGTTTCCCCAACAAGCCAACTACCCTTATACACAGATGTCAGGTCCTCTGGCGTATTCCAAAGTATATTCCTATTGTTAACTCATTTACTAGCATATATAAGCAGAAAAAGCCATTTAGAGGAGGGGGGAGTAACTTAGCCATAACATGCACCCCCTGTGGAGTAGTGGCAACTTCCTCTAGCTTAACCAGCTCATCTTTCCACATAAGCACAATCCCACCAGACTGGCCTACAGCAGGGGACTAGAATTAAGCATCAAATTTGGGCTCAGCAGTGAAGTGCTTATGGTCTTCATTAACATGGGATTTTGGGTTGAAGCTTTCCTTTTGATTCCCTTCCCCTTGCTCACTGGGGTTGGCTTCAGCATACCCACTAAAGGGACAAATGTCACTGTTGAGATTTTTGAGTTTGGAAATGAGGGCACTCAGAGATCGAGTTTGCAGCTTATGAGTTTTTTGGGCCATAGAGCAATAAGCTTTTCGCCTGACTGCTCACTGAATTCTATCTGCAGGGGTTCCTGCATGAGGAAAGCCTTTGTCTTTGGCATACCTAGTTTTTCTAGCATGTTCTCCGGGTCCACATTGGACTCCCTGAGATAGTCCACATTGTAGATTATGCCTAACTTAGGAAGATGCCGTTTCAGCCCAATAAATTTGGCTTGTGGGGTAGTAGTTGATTTACTTAGCCCGCTTGCGATGCTGGGCCTTTATCGGTATTGGCCCAAGTTGGCCTCAAGTCTTGTTGGTTCCCCGTAGCCAGTCCCATAGAGCCCAAATGGTTACCTGGGTCCAGTTGCTTTTGGGCCTTAGGATTGCTACCGTTAGGATTGCTACCGTTAGTGGTGGTGGCTGCCAGGTCGAGGAACGTAGCTATGGTTTCACTGTACCATTTTACCTGGATTGTGGGTTGCTATGATGTTTCTCCGACCAGCCAGTGTGTGCGATTTCCCTTGTGGAGTCTTTTTTTATTCCATGAGAATGGGACTGTACGCCACGGAGAGTCTTCGTCTGGTATTGTGCCGTCATTTGGGGCAGTAGATGTTGGGTCAGTCGGGATGTTGGTTTCATTGGACTTGGAGATGAATGAGCAGTATCGTAGGGTATGGCCGATTCTCCCACATCTGGCAGATGATCCCTTCCCCCTCATATAGGATGGGTTGATTATGGGTGTCGATGGTAACATAGGTGGTGACAGGGATGCTGAGTGGAACTTGGACACAGACCCTAGCATACCCCCCTAAGGGTGGATGAGGTACATGTGTCGATTTTCAGTAGTTTGCCAACTCTCTCGCTAAGGGTGGATTAGCTACGAACGTCGTCGCTAATCTGTCGCTAAAACGCTCGTGGCTAGAAGAATTTCTTGATAATCCGTTACTAATCCGTCACTAAATGAGATTAGCAACAGATTTTTTGTTTTAGCTACAAAATTTATCCGTCGCTAAAACTTGCTTTTTAGTAGTTTGCTCTAAGGGTGGAGGAGGTACGGAACTTTACTATTTATGAACCTTATGGAACTCACAACATTCCATTTGTTTGAAGAGATGAATCCATGATTTAATATAGAACCTTTAACAGTTTTAGCACTAAATTCATTATCTTATTAAAAATTATGAATTTATAAGTTTTTTTATTATAATCTTAGTAATTTCTCACACGTCAAAAATACTTGGTCAATTCATTGGCCATGACTCAAATTGATTATCTACTCCTCCGGAAAGGTGATAAGGGTATTTGCATAGATTTTAAGGTTATATCGAGCGAGAACCTCACGACTCAGCATAAGTTATTGGTGATGGACTTAGAGATCGTGAGGAAGAATAAGAAGCGGTCTGTGTATGGTCAGCCTATGATCAGGTGGGGTGCCTTGATTAATGACAAAACGCAGGAGTTGGGGGGAAGTTGATGGCTATTGGAGCCTGGAGGAGTAGTGGGGACATGAGCTATATGTGGACCATGACAGTGGAGTGTATTAGAGTAGCTGCGAGAGAGGTGTTAGGGGTCTCGAAGGGTTTTCCTGGTGGCCGCAAAGGTGCCTGGTGGTGGAGTGAAGTGGTACAAGAAAAAGGGGAGGCCAAGAAAGCGACATACTTGAAGCTTATATAGATCATGGACGAGAAGGCGAAGATGATGAACATGGAGGGGTATAAGATGGATAAGAAGGAGGCAAAATTAGCGGTTACTGCAGTTAAGACTGGCAGTTGGGCGTTTGTATGAAGAGATTGGGGCCAAAGGCGGGGACAAGAAGTTATACATACTAGCCAAAATGAGGGATAGGAAGGCCCGTGTTATGGATCAAGTGAAGTGCATCAAAGATGAGGAAGGTAGAGTTTTTATGGAAGAGGCTCATATTTGGCGAATGTGGCAGACATACTTCCGTAAACATCTGAATGAAGAGGGTGATAGGAACATTGTGCTGGGCGATGTGGAACACTCCGAGATTCGCTGAGATTTCGGGTATTGTAGGCGCATAAGTGTCATGCCCCAAACCTGGAGAGGCGTGGCTGGCACTCGGTGCCGCACTGTCCCGAGCGAACTACTCTACAACTATTTGTTTTTGTAACTATCATGGGCCAATATGGCCACAACTCGTAATGTATAATTATAAGTGGGCAACACTGTATCACTAAATCATTTTTCTTAAAATATGAATACATATAGGCCGTCAAGGCCCCCGACATACTGTACAAAATAAACCTATGTCTACAAAGCCTCTAAGATTATTTGACATCAAATGGGACAGGGTACCAGCCTACCCATAAATCTATAACAAAACTCTGACACAATGACTTATAGACTCAGCTGCACTCCGAATGAAGTGGAGTCTTACCGATCCTTCACTGAATGATAACCTCGTCTACTATGAGGGCTCGTCCAACTAATTACGTATACCTGCAGGCATGAATGCAGCGTACCCAATAAAAGGATGTTAGTACGAATAATGTACTGAGTATGTAAGGCAGAACTGAAACATAACAATCAGTCAATATTAATTAAAGACATATAAGAATCAACCTGAATATCTGAAGTGCCACAGTATATGCATACTTATTATACTCATATATATACAATGCTTGTCTTTAAGACTATTATCCATATCGTATGATGCATGACTGCCCAACTGATCAGTGGTAACTGCCCGACCGGCCGTAGCACGGTTGTAAATGCATGACTGCCTGACCGGCCGTAGCTCGGTGGTAAATGTATAATTGCCCGACAGGCCATAGCTCGATGGTAAATGCCTGACTGCCCGATCGGTCGTAGCTTAGTGGTAAATGAATATGCAT
Source organism: Nicotiana tabacum (assembly GCF_000715075.1). Lineage (NCBI taxonomy): Eukaryota > Viridiplantae > Streptophyta > Magnoliopsida > Solanales > Solanaceae > Nicotiana > Nicotiana tabacum. Next base: position 6,778,867 of record NC_134097.1, on the reverse strand, counting down.
GACTGCCCAACCGGTGGTAAATAATGATACATAACTGCCCAACCGGTGGTAACTGCCCGACCGGCCGTAGCACAGTGGTAAATGCATGTCTCACTATATTATAAACATTAACATCTTTATCGTACGCCTCAATAGGGAATTAGATACATATTTAGACATGATTTTAAAGTAATTACATTAAATTAGTGAATATAACTCATATTTACTACCTTCATTCCTACCGTATAGGCACAACAGTTGTATAAAGAGTATTTTACTTTCATTACTCACACTAAGTTTACAAAGTGGACATACATTTACCAAAAGAATCTAAAAGAAATATTGTGTCCCCTTATTACAAGATGTGGCTTAGAACTAAATCGAATTAAAGAGTAGAATCCAAAAGCTTGGTCCATACTAGATCCGACATACAAAATAGGAATACATTATTCATAACTCGATGAAAACATATACAGTACATTTCAATTTACAAGATGTAGCTTAGTACTAAATCCAATTTGAGGTGTGAAAGATCTGTAAGCTTGTCCAGCTAAATAGATGTTATATCACCAGCTTATTCCAGGTTATACTTAGTGGTTGTAAAGCCTGAATCCTTTAATCCACTAACATGAAATGGCAAATTTATAGATACCCTAGGAGTAGACAATTTAAACCTATCCAGTTGAATATATGAGGGCTAGTAGATACTAGGATATTCAGATGATGACTTTTTTCTTCTTTCTTAATTCTCACTTAAACAATAATTTTAAAGGGGGTTATGAGATGGTATAGTCGATGGGGAAACAATTTAATCATATAATCTATTTTAAAATAAATACTTCCTTTATTTCATATAGAATTGTTTCAACTACAGTATCTTTTAGTTCTCTCACAAAAATTCAAAATAGTGTTCCTAACAATTGCTTTGTCAATCAATTATTATCTTTACGGGAATGAATAATATAGACATCCTTAACTGCTAAGAGTAGAACCATTTATGAAATATCATTACGTTTATGCATCGTTTCTTGGATCATGCCAAAAAGGAAAGAAGGATTAGCCTTAACATACCTGGACTAGGGAAAAATTCCGTATGATATTCTCGGAAAAGGTTGCACCATACTCCTTTAGAACCGCAAAATTATACGTTGCTAAGGTTCTAATAATTCTTGTTGGAATCGATTTGATCGCAAGAATTTTGTTTGTTGGAAATCTCAAACGTTCTGGTTGTAGGAACTTTGTAGGAATTTTGTAAGAACTTTCGTTGCTAAGGTACCAAACCTCCCATCTGATTGTAGTATTGAAATTGTTAGAAATGAAGTAGTGTGTAACTAAACATTAGTTGCCACCTAATGAAAATTGACTAAGAGTCACTTCTCCAAGAGGTGGCTTGCTGCCACGTGGGGGTGGGGGAGGGAAATTTAATCTTTATCCACTTATTAGGTAGTTAGGTAATGTCCCGATACCCGGTAATTAACCAATTACCCGCATAATTAAGAATTATCTTAAATTACTTAAAATACTACTCAATTTTAACATACCTCATACACAATACTATCATGGTCATGTGGAATCATATAAAATCAATACATACACTATTATTTTATTAAAATATCCATGTAAAAATACATATATTTTCTCAACTTCTAATTTTCCTAATCTCATATAAAGAGTACAAATTTTCGTACGCTTAATTCTTAAAATGGTAAAAAGATAACCTACTTTTCTTGTGAAAAATAATAATTTCTATCTTTACAATAAAGAAAATCTCATAAACGTTCTCATATTAGGTAAATAATTTATCATATCCAAAAATAGTAATAATGGTAAATATCCCAAAATTATACTTATAAAACTTTGACTAAAATACTTCACTTAAAAGAAAATACCACACTAACATAATATCTAACGGTATCAAGGTTGTAAACTTACAGGGTCTCATAATAATAATAATATCTTAAACCCTCTATAACCTCCTAATAGACATAATCCCTTCGAACTCATGTGGATTTACTACGGCACATCCTAATGCTAAGGTACTGGATGTAACAATAAGAGTAGAAGGGGTCGAGGGGGTTATGCGCAAGATGCACATGGGTAGAGAAACCGGGCTAGGCGAAATCCCTATGGAATTTTGGAAGAATGTGGGCATGTTGTTCAACATCATTTTTAGGACAAAGAAGATGCCCGAAGAATGGAGGTGGAGTACGATGAATCCGCTGTATAAGAACAAGAGTGATATTCTATAATGACCCAGCCGGTCATTTTGAGTATTATCACCTCGTTCCCCCATTTATTGCTTATGTTATGCTTTATAGTTGTTTTATGACTTACCAGGTTAGTTGGTTTGGGTCCGGAGGGAATTCGGAGTGAAATGAGACACTTAGTCTCATAATTCAAAATTTAAGTTAAGAAAGTTGACCTTATGTTGATCTATGTGTAAACGACCTCGGATTCGAATTCTGATGATTCCAGTAGCTCTTTATGGTCATTTTGGACTTAGAAGCGTGTCTAGAAAATTATTTGGAGGTCCGTAGTGGAATTAGGCTTGAAATGACAAAAGTTGAATTTTGGAAAGTTTGACCGGGGGGTTGACTTTTTGATATCGGGGTCGGAATCCAATTCTGAAAATTGGAATACCTCTGTTATGTCAATTGTGACTTGTGTGCAAACTTTGAGGTCAATCGGACTTGATTTGATAGGTTCCGGCGTCGTTTGTAGAAACTTCAAATTTCAAAGTTTATTAGGCTTGAATTGGGGTATGATTCATGGTTTTAGCGTTGTTTGAGGTGATTTGAAGGTTCGACTAAGTTTGTATGATATTTTTGGACTGATTGGTATATTTGGTTGAGATCCCGAAGGGCCTCGGGTGAGTTTCAGATGGTTAGCAGATCGATTTTTGAATTTGGAAGACTGCTGAAGCTGAAGCCTTCTGGTGTAATCGCACCTGCGGAACAGTGGTCGTAGGTGCGAGCTGGGGTGCGCTAAAGCAAGGTGCGCAGGTGCGGAATCGCACCTGCGCGAGAAGGAAAGCAGAAGCGGCACCCGGGCTGGGAATCTTTTAGCGCAGATGTGGAAGGCATCTCGCAGGTGCGAGTTCTCGCAGGTGCGAACTCGCACCTGCGCGTGGGTGATCGCAGGAGCAAAAATTTCGAAGAAGCGAGGGAAAAATCCACAGAAGCGGATGCGCAGATGCGGTTCAAATTCCGCAGGTGCGAGACTCCTAGGCAAAATGCTAAAAATAGAGGAGTCCGAGATTTTGTCATTTTTGACATTTCCAAAAGCGGGTGAGGCAATTTTTGAGTGAGAAATCACGGTAAATTTTGAGGTAAGTCCCTTGTGAGCCTTCGTACTCCATAATATTGAATTATCATCGAATAATCTGACTAGATTACATGTTTTTGAGGTGTAAATCAGGGGTTTGAACTTAGGGATTTGAAAATAAGATTTGAAGATTTGGAGGTCAAGTTAAGGTCGGATTTTGGTAAAATTGGTATGCTTAGACTCGTGATTGAATGGGCTTCCGGATTTTGTAACTTTTATCGGGTTCCGAGGCGTGGGCCCCAAGGATGATTTTTGAGCTAAATTTTGGAGTTTTATGGAAAGTTAGTATTTTCTTATGGGATTAATTCCAATAAATGTTATTGACTGAATCGAATTATTTGTGGCTAGATTCGAGACGTTTGGAGGCCAATTCACGAGGTAAAGGCATAACGAAATATATAATTACGTGTTTTGAGGTAAGTAACAGTTTTAAATCTGGTCCTGCGGGTATGAAACCCCAGATTTTTGTGTCATGCGATTATTTTGAAGGTGACACATATGCTAGGTGACGGGCGTGTGGGCGTGCACCGAGGGGATTGTGACTTGGTCCGTCCCGTAAAATTATAAAGTTGAATAACTTGTTGTTTGCCATATGCTCTCTATGTGTTGTAGAAATTTGACTGTAAATCATATTAGAAATCATGTTTAGATTATGTGTTGGCACTGTAGGGACCCACAAAGGTCGTGTATATGTTGAATTATCTGCTAAATTATTATTTTGTACTCAGTCACAGTTTACTTGCTATTTTATCTCATTCTCTATTGTTCATTATTTGATGCATCATATCATTGCTATCCGGGCTGATTTCTTGATTATTGAGAGCCGAGAGACTGGAGAGTTTTATGACTGAGTGTGGCCGAGGGCCTGATTGTGAGATATTATACTATAGCACGTGATTTGTCCGTGCGGATCCTTATATTATACAATAGCACGTGAGTTGTCCGTGCAACATGTGAGTTATCCGTGCGGATCCAGATATTGATACTATGGCACATGAGTTGTCCGTGATTATAGTGCTTGGGCTGTAGGAACCCCTCCGGAGTTTGAATACCCCCAGTGAGTGCGAGTACCCATTGAGTGTGAGTTCGGAGGGCTGAGAGCTGAGTGGTTGAGCTGTTGTGACGAGTTGAGTGATTGTTGCCCTGAGAGGCTGTACTTGCTTTTCATTTGTGGTTGCACTTAGTTGCTATCTGTTATTGTTGTGAAATATTTCTGAAGGAGTTTATATCCGGATTACATGAACTTGAACTGTATAAAATTGATTTGACTTAAACTGTTGAATTGGAAAGCATGTCTATTCTTTGTTGGAATTACTGAAAATGAACTATAACTGTGTAGCTCGTTACTATCTTCAGTTCTTTATTTATTGTTGTTACTTACAGAGTTGGTTGTACTCATACTATACCCTGCACTTCGTGTGCAGATCCAGGTATTCCCGGACAAAGCGGGTGTTGATTCTTTCGCGCAGTTGATTTTCTGGAGATTTAGAGGTAGCTGCCGTATTTCGAAGACCTTGTCTATCCTTCCCTATCTCCTTATTTATTGTATTTGATCTCAGACTATTGTAGACCGTATTTTCCAGACTTGATTTCATATTAGATGCTAATGTACTCAGTGACACAGGGTTTTGGGAGTGTTTATATATAAGATTGTGAGCTTTTCTTCCGCTAAACTTAGATATTACATTTTCAAATTTAAAAGATATGTGGTTTATTGAGATTGTCGGTTGCCTAGTATTGAGATAAGCACCATCACGACAGGTTGGAATTTTGGGTCGTGACATATCCAAAGTTGCAATAATTATATGGGGGTTAAGCTGCTTAGACATATGATGAAAGTTTGGGAGAGGGTGGTTGAAGCGAGGGTGAGGAGCAGTGTGTCTATTTTTGAGAACCAGTTCGATTTTATGCTGGGGTGTTCGACTATGAAAGCCATTCACCTTGTGGGGAGATTGGTGGGGCGGTATAGGGAGATGAAAAAGGATTTGCATATGGTGTTCATTGATCTAGAAAAAGCTTATTACAAAGTCCCAAGAGAGGTGCTTTGGAGATGTTTGGAGGCTAAAGGGGTCCCAGTAGCCTATATTAGGTGATTAAGGACATATATGATGGATCCAAGACTCGGGTTAGGACAACGGGAGGAGACTCAGAACACTTTTTGGTTGTGATGGGGTTGCACCAAGGATCAACTCTTAGCCCATTTATATTTTTCCTTAGCGATGAACGCATTAACGTGATACATTCAAAGAGAGGTGCCATGGTGTATGCTATTTGCTGATGATATTGTTCTTATTGACGAGACGCAGGGTGGTGTTAACGAGAGACTGGAGGTCGGGAGGCGGACCCTTGAATCTAAGGGTTTCAAGTTGAGCAGGACCAAGACGGAATACTTGGAGTATAAATTCAACAATATTACCCAGGAAGCTGATGGAGGTGAGGCTTGATAACAAGTAATCCCCATGAGAGGTAGTTTCAAGTACCTTGGATCTATAATACAAGGTAACATGGATATTGATGAGGATGTCATGTACCATATCGGAGCAGGATGGATAAAGTGGAGGCTCGTTTCCGGTTTCTGGTGTGATAAGAATGTGCCGCTGAGACTTAAAGGTAAGTTCTACAAGGTTGTAGTTAGACTAACTATGATGTATGGAGCAGAGTGTTAGCCTATTAAGAATTCTCATGTTCAGAAGATAAAAGTAGTTGAGATGAGGATGTTAAGGTGGATGTGTGGGCATACCAAGTTGGATACGATTAGGAATGAAGTTATTAGAAAAAAAGGTGGGAGTAGCCTCTGTGGAAGATAAGATGCGGGTAGCGAGGTTGAGATGGTTCGGGCATGTTAAGAGGAGAAGTATAGAAGCCCTAGTCAAAAGGTGCGACAGGTTAGCCTCAATAGGTATTAGGAGGGGTAGAGGTAGGACTAAGAAGTCTTGGAGAGAGCTTATTAGGCGGGACATGGCGCAGCTGGAGCTGACTAAGGATATGAACCTAGATAGGAGAGTGTGAAGGTCAAAGATTAGAGTAGAAGACTAGTAGGTAGTCGAGCGTTTCTCTTTGTTTTACTCACTTCGCTAACATTAGTGTTGATATGATATCCTTCAATTCATTGGCTTTTACTACCTAGAGTTTAACTGCTTTCTTGACTTCGGTCCCGTTCTCCAGCCGAAGGCTAGGCTTGTTGTTGTTTGTTTGTTTGTCTCACATGTCAAAAATACGGGGTAAATGAACGATATTGCTACACTATATTCGCTCCATTTGTTTGTGTTTGATAGTGCCATAATCGTAACATTTGCATGTGTTTGATAGCAGGATACTTTATTATATCGGGCGCCGATCATAAGCCCAATTTGGATCGTGACAATATTAGTAAGATGATTTTTCATAAAGGACTATAGTTTAAAGCGTAGTTGTCACGACCCAAAATCCACATGTCGTGATTGCGCCTATCTCAATACTAGGCAAGCCGACAATCTCAATAAACCACCATTTTTCTTAAGTTTGAAAACATAATATTTAAATTTAATGGAAAAACCCCACACATACTGATATAAATACACTCTCAAAACCCGGTATCATTGAGTAAATGAGCATCTAAGTGATAACATAGTGTGACTAATAAAACAATGTCTGGAAATCTAGAATAATACAAACAACTGAAAGGAAAGAGAGTCAAGGTATGCGGATGCCAAACAACTACCTCAATAGTCTCCAACAGATAAATCCACAAATCTAGCAACCGCCGTATTCGAAAGTACCTGGATCTGCACACAAAATGCAGAGTGTAGTATGAGTACAACCGCCCAAATGTACTTAATAAGTAACAAGATTAACATTTGGGCTGAAAGTAGTAACGAGCTCAATAAGTACAGTCCAGTATAGAAATAATAGTACAAAAATGTAGGCATGCTTTCAAGTTCAACAGTTAAACTCAGTACAAGCAAAATAGATAAATTGTGCATGATATGAGCAATATGACATCTCTATATCTACATGCCAAAATATATGTTGTATGTGATGTACCACAATGGAAACCTCGCGTACTCACACTCTCAGAATACTCAATCACTCAGTACTGTATATGGCCAATCCAACCCAGGGAGTATATGGCTTGTCTAATGGAATTTGTGGTTTCAGTTACGCTTTCCTCTGGGGTTTAGAAGAAGAAGGTGCGGATCAACTTCTTCATGTTGTCTCCAGGCAAATAGAAGACACCAAAAAAAAAATCCTTATTCAATGGAAAACCTACCCTTTCACAACCAAGCATCAGTCAGAATATTGAACCAAACCCAGGTTTCAAAATAACTGAATTTTCCAAAGATAAATACCCAAAACTCAAAGATACCTTCGAAGTCTCGGGTGACATTCTTAATAAAATCAATAAACAATTGGCTAGTTTCAGTATTTCCGAAAAAATTCCCAAAGAAGGAAAAATCTCCACTATCCAAAAAAAGGAAGCCCTTCTTCATAAACTGTCCAATGATCGCTTTCATAACTACAAGAATTATCATAAGTGTCCTTCATTCCCTGATATTCAGTATGAGGAAAATCATTTTCTTGCCTCTACGTCCCATGAACGAAGAAGCATAATAGAATGGAATATTGATGCTTTGGAAGAACATCAAATATACCATAAACTCCATGAAACGGGTGTCTGCATCACCGCTTACAAGATAAGAGGCTCATCTGACAAAGAAGCCGCCTCTATGATTGTAGCAGGATTTTTAGGCATGTTGAAATATTGGTGGGATAATTATTTCACCGAAGATATTAGACAAGCCATATACTCTGCTACAGCCATCGAAACTGTAGTTAAAACTGAAGGTACTGCCATGGAAACTACCTCTCAGATAACTAGAGAAGACGCTTGTGCTACCCTTCTCTACCATATAGCAAAACACTTAATTGGAGAACCCAAACTCTTCCAAGATAGAAGTCTACAAATCCTGAACAATCTATCTTGTCCATCTTTAGATGACTTTATCTGGTATAAAAACCAATTCATCAGCAAGGTTATGATTAGACCAGACTGTCATCTAGATTTTTGGAAAGAACGCTTTATCAGTGAACTTCCCCCTTTATTCGCAAGCAAGGTCCGGACAAAAATCCAAGATCGTTGTGAAGGTAAAATTCCTTATCATCAAATTACCTATGGTGACCTTGTTAGCATTATCAATGTTGTAGGTCTTGAACTCTGCACAGATTTCAAGCTCAAAAATCAGCTTAAAAAAGAACAACACTCTTCTAGAAGAGAATTAGGAAGCTTCTTTCAAGACTTTGGTTATACTAATATTGTTGCTCCCTCTACTCACTCTTCTAAAAGGAATAAAGCTTATAGATCTTACAGAAAGATTCGTCGTAACAAAACCCGAAGAGATTTCAAAAATCCTCCTAAAAAGAAATCCAAAATTCGGAGACCTTCAAAATCTTCTAAAAATAAAGATGTCTGTTGAAACTGTGGAAAAACCGGTGATAGAGCCAATGAATGCAAATCTGACAAAAGGAAGAAGAAAATCAAACTCTTAGAGATTAATGAAGATACCAAAAAGGAACTCTTCTCCATCTTAGAGGAACCCAATTCAGATTCTTCTCCCAATTACTCATCAGATGAATATAGCGATGAAGATAACATCAATATCGCTTATAATTCTGATTCAAGCCAATCTGGTAACGATTGTCACTGTTCTAGAGCCTACTGTACTTGTGACAATACCACAGTCTCTATTAAAGTTTTGTCCGACAGCTCTAAAGAAGCTCTTTACGATGTTATCCAACACATCAACGATGAAGATTCTAGAAGATGCTATTTACTAGAACTCAAAAATCTCATCCTTACTCATCAAGAAGACAGACCCAGGTCAAGGTCGATTGTTGAGCCATTCAGCATGAAACAAGTCATGTCTCGTTTCGATAAGCCTTCTGAACCATCAATCTCCGATCTAAGACATGAAGTCTCAGAACTTAAAGGAGAAATCAGAGATATAAAATCCAAACTTGGAAAAGTCGAACTTGATGTCCTTACAGAACAGGTCCTAAACCAAGCCGGAACCTACGAACATAAGTCTGAGAATGAAGAATCCGAGCCTCGTGAAGATGATTATCACTTAGAAAACGATAACTCTACCAACCTCCGTCTTACTCAAGATAAGACTTCTTTATCCCAGGCTCCCGGTATCACGGTTATCACTAGTATCAAACCTCAGAGTTATCATATTCCTATCAAAATTGTTATTAGCAAACACTTTGTTATTAACAAAATTGCTTTGCTTGACAGTGGTGCAGATCGTAATTGTATCATGAAAGGTATTGTTCCTACTCAGTATTTAGAAAAAAGTACTTCAAAATTATACTCCGCTACAGGAGAACAACTGCGTATTAATTACAAGCTGTCTAAAGCCCATATCTGTAATAATGAAATTTGTTTAACAAATGATTTTATTATTACTAAAGATATAAATGAAGATATAATTTTATGAATTCCTTTTATTACTCAAATAAAACTTTTCATTACTGGTTTAGACGGTATCTCCACACATATTTTAGGAAAAGATTTGCACTTTCCTTTTGTTAAAACTCTTTCACTAGATGAAAGTAATTTTATAAGAAAAAATACTGTTTTTCGTATTAATAAACTTTCTTAGCATGTCACTTTTTTAAAGGTTAAAATAAAAGTTAAGAAAATCGAGCAGATTTTAAAAACCCCGGAGATGGTTACTAAAATATCCAATCTTCAAAACATCTTTGAAAAAGAAATATGCTCTGATTTTCCTAACACTTTTTGGGAAAGGAAAAAGCACTTAGTCAGCAAGTCCTCAAAACCCCCAAAAACAGTTAGCAAAGCTTCACAAAAGCTTCACCTTCCAAAGCAGCACTCAAGGAGAAACTTAAGCAAGCCTTACAAAACATTCACGACTATGAAGAGAGTCAAATCATGCAGCTAATAGAAGACGCTGCTTCATCAGGAGAAAGCAGTAATGGAGACATGTGTAATCCAAAGGGAATAGCTTTGGCCTACATGGACCCTAACTGCGAATAAAGAGTCATCATCAGAAAGGAATCTTATCCTTTACTTTACTTTTTAAAAGTAACCGCCCCACTTTACTTTTTTTTAAAAGCAACCACCCCAATTTTGCTTGTCGACCACTTAACTTTGTCTGATCTGCAAACCACTCAAATGGTGATAATATTTTCTTAAAGGTACCCCTAGAGTAATTAATATACCCTATACTTTTATCATTTAAAGTATATTCTACTTCTATAGAATCGGTGTCGATGAGGATGGCTTCGTAGAACCTTCTTGTTTTATATGGATTCTCTGTATCCACGTAGTTGAAATCGGTCGACAGATTTTTCGTTTTAGCTACAAAATTTGTCCGTCGCTAAAACTTGCTTTTTAGTAGTTTCTCTAAGGGTGGAGGAGGTACGGAACTTTACTATTTATGAACCTTATGGAACTCACAATATTCCATTTGTTTGAAGAGACGAATCCATGATTTAATATAGAACCTTTAACAGTTTTAGCACTAAATTCATTATCTTATTAAAAATTATGAATTTATAAGTTTATTTATTATAATTTTAGCAATTTCTCACACGTCAAAAATACTTGGTCAATTCATTGGCCAAGACACAAATTGATTATCTACTCCTCCGGAAAGGTGATCGGGGTATTTGCATGGATTGTAAGGTTATACCGAGCGAGAACCTCACGACTCAGTATAGGCTATTGGTGATGTACTTAGAGATCGTGAGGAAGAATAAGAAGCGGTATGTGTATGGTCAGCCTAGGATCAGGTGGGGTGCCTTGATTAATGATAAAAACGCAGGAGTTGGGGGGAAGTTGATGGCTATTGGAGCCTGGAGGAGTAGTGGGGACATGAGCTATATGTGGACCATGACAGTGGAGTGTATTAGAGTAGCTGCGAGAGAGGTGTTAGGGGTCTCGAAGGGTTTCCCTGGTGGCCGCAAAGGTGCCCGGTGGTGGAGTGAAGTGGTACAAGAGAAAGGGGAGGCCAAGAAAGCGACATACTTGAAGCTTATATAGATCATGGACGAGAAGGCAAAGATGATGAACATGGAGGGGTATAAGAGGGCTAAGAAGGAGGCAAAGTTAGCGGTTACTGCTGCTAAGACTGGCGTTTGGGAATTTGTATGAAGAGATTGGGGCCAAAGGCGGGGACAAGAAGTTATACATACTAGCCAAAATGAGGGAGAGTAAGGCCCGTGTTATGGATCAAGTGAAGTGCATCAAAGATGAGGAAGGTAGAGTTTTTATGGAAGAGGCTCATATTAGGCGAAGGTGGTAGACATACTTCCGTAAACATCTGAATGAAGAGGGTGAAAGGAACATTGTGCTGGGCGATGTGGAGCACTCCGAGATTTGCTGAGATTTCGGGTATTGTAGGCGCATAAGTGTCACGCCCCAAATCTGGGGAGGCGTGGCTGCCACCCGGTGTCGCACTGTCCCGAGCGAACCACTCTACAACTATTTGTTTTTGTAACTATCATGGGCCAATATGGCCACAACTCGTAATGTATAACTATAAGTGGGCAACTCTGTATCACTGAACCATTTTTCTTAAAACATGAATACATATGGGTCGTCAAGGCCTCTGACATACTGTACAAAATAAACCTCTGCCTACAAAGCCTCTAAGATTATTTGACATCAAATGGGACAGGGTACCAGCCTACCCATAAATCTGTAACAAAACTCTGACACAATGACTTATAGACTCGGCTGCACTCCGAATGAAGTTGAGTCTAACCGATCCTTCGTTGAATGATAACCGCGTCTACTATGAGGGCTCGTCCAACTAATTACGTATACCTGCAGGCATGAAATCAGCGTCCCCAACAAAAGGACGTCAGTACGAATAATATACTGAGTATATAAGGCAGAACTGAAACATAACAATCAGTCAACATTAATTAAAGGCATATAAGAATCAACCTGAATCTCTGAAGTGCCACAGTATATGCATACTTATTATACTCATATATATACAATGCTTATCTTTAAGACTATTTTCCATATCGTATGACGCATGACTGCCCAACTGATCAGTGGTAACTGCCCGACCGGCCGTAGCACGGTTGTAAATGCATGACTGCCCGACCGGCCGTAGCACGGTTGTAAATGCATGACTTCCCGACCGGCCGTAGCTCGGTGAATGTATAACTGCCCAACCGGCCGTAGCTCAGTGGTAAATGAATATGCATGACTGCCCAACCGGTGGTAAATAATGATACATAACTGCCCAACCGGTGGTAACTGCCCGACCGGCCGTAGCACGGTGGTAAATGTATGTCTCACTATATTATAAACATTAACATCTTTATCGTACGCCTCAATAGGGAATTAGATACATACTTAGACGTGCTTTTAAAGTAATTACATTAAATTAGTGAATATAACTCATATTTACTACCTTCATTCCTACTGTATAGGCACAACAGTTGCATAGATAGTATTTTACCTTCATTACTCACACTAAGTTTACAAAGTGGACATACATTTACCAAAAGAATCTAAAAGAAATATTGTGTCCCCTTATTACCAGATGTGTCTTAGAACTAAATCGAATTAAAGAGTAGAATCCAAAAGCTTGGTCCATACTAGATCCGACATACAAAATAGGAATACATTGTTCGTAACTCGATGAAAATATATACATTACATTTAAATTTACAAGATGTAGCTTAGTACTAAATCCAATTTGAGGTGTGAAAGATCTGTAAGCATGTCCAACTGAATAGATGTTATATCACCAGCTCATTCCAGGTTATACTTAGTGGTTGTAAAGCTTGAATCCTTTAATCCACTAACATGAAATGGCAAATTTATAGATACCCTAGGAGTAGACAATTTAAACCTATCCAGTTGGCCATATGAGAGATAGTAAATACTAGGATATTCAGATGATAACTTTTTTCTTCTTTCTCAATTCTGACTTTAACAATAATTTTAAAGGGGGTTATGAGGTGGTATAGCCGATGGGGAAACAATTTAATCATATAATCTATTTTAAAATAAATACTTCCTTTATTTCATATAGAATTGTTTCAACTACAGTATCTTTTAGTCCTCTCACAAAAATTAAAAATAGTGTTCCTAACAATTACTCTGTCAATCAATTATTATCTTTACGGGAATGAATAACATAGACATCCTTAACTGCTAAGAGCAGAACCATTTATGAAATATCATTACGTTTACGCATCGTTTCTTGGATCATACCAAAAAGAAATAAAGGATTAGCCTTAACATACCTGGAGTAGGGAAATATTCCGTATAATATTCTTGGAAAAGGCTGCACCATACTCCTTTAGAACCACAAAATTGTACATTGCTAAGGTTCTAATATTTCTTGTTGGAATCGATTTGATCGCAAGAATTTTGTTTGTAGGAAATCTCTAACGTTCTGGTTGTAGGAACTTTGTAGGAATTTTGTAAGAACTTTCGTTGCTAAGGTACCAAACCTCCCATCTGATTGTAGTATTGGAATTGTTAGAAATGAAGTAGTGTGTAACTAACACATTAGTTGCCACCTAATGAAAATTGACTAAGAGTCACTTCTCCAAGAGGTGGCTTGCTGCCACGTGGGGGTGGGGGTGGGATGTAGGGGTAGGGGTGGGAATTTTAATCTTTATCCACTTATTAGGTAGTTAGGTAATGTCCCGATACCCGGTAATTAACCAATTACACACATAATTAAGAATTGTCTCAAATTACTTAAAATACTATCCATTTTTAATACACTTTATATATACCCTACTATTGTGGTCATATGGTACCATATAAAATCAATACATATACTATTATTTTATTAAAACATCCATGTAACAATACATATATTTTCTCAACTTCTAATTTTCCTAATCTCATATAAAGAGTACAAATTTTCGTACGCTTAATTCTTAAAATGGTAAAAAGATAACCTACTTTTCTTGTGAAAAATAATAATTTCTATCTTTACAATAAAGAAAATCTCATAAACGTTCTCATATTAGGTAAATAATTTATCATATCCGAAAATAGTAATAATGGTATCCCAAAATTATACTTATAAAACTTTGACTAAAATACTTCACTCAAAAGAAAATACCATACTAACATAATATCTAACGGTATCAAGGTTGTAAACTTACAGGGTCTCATAATAATAATATCTTAAACCTTCTATAACCTCCTAATAGACATAATCCCTTCGAACTCATGTGAATTTACTACGGCACATCCTAATGCTAAGGTACAGGATGTAACAATAAGAGTAGAAGGGGTCGAGGGGGTTATGTGCAGGATGCACATGGGTAGAGAAACCGGGCCAGATGAAATCCCTATGGAATTTTGAAAGAATGCGGGTATGTTGTTCAACGTCATTTTTAGGACAAAGAAGATGCCCGAAGAATGGAGGTGGAGTACGATGATTCTGCTGTATAAGAACAAGAGTGATATCCTATAATGACCCAGCCGGTTGTTTTGAGTATTACCACCTCGTTCCCCCATTTACTGCTCAAGTTATGCTTTATAGTTATTTTATAACTTACCAGATTAGTTGGTTTGGGTTCGGAGGGAATTCAGAGTGAAATGAGACACTTAGTCTCATAATTAAAAATTTAAGTTAAGAAAGTTGACCTTATGTTGATCTATGTGTAAACTACCTCGGATTTGAATTCTGATGATTTCAGTAGCTCTGTATGGTGATTTTGGACTTAGGAGCGTGTCCAGAAAATTATTTGGAGGTTCGTAGTGGAATTAGGCTTGAAATGACGAAAGTTGAATTTTGGGAAGTTTGATTGGAGTTGACTTTTTGATATCGGGGTCAGAATCCAATTCTGAAAATTGAAATACCTCCGTTATGTCAATTGTGACTTGTGTGCAAATTTTGAGGTCAATCAGACTTGATTTGATAGGTTCCGGCGCCGTTTATAGAAACTTGAAATTTCAAAGTTCATTAGGCTTGAATTGGGGTATGATTCATGGTTTTAGCGTTGTTTGAGGTGATTTAAAGGTTCTACTAAGTTCGTATGATATTTTTGGACTGATTGGTATATTTGGTTGAGGTCCCGAGGGGCCTCGGGTGAGTTTCGAATGGTTAACGGATCGATTTTTGAATTTGGAAGACTGCTGAAGCTGAAGCCTTCTGGTGCAATCGCACATGCAGAACAGTGGTCGCAGGTGTGAGCTGTGGTGCGCTGAAGCGAGGTGCGCAGGTGCGGAAGGAACGTCGCACGTGCGGAATTGCACCTGCATGAGAAGGAACGCAGAAGCGGCGCCCGGACTGGGGATTTTTGAGCGCAGATGCGAACTCACACCTGCGCGTGGGTGATCGCAGGAGCGAGGGAAAAATCCATAGAAGCGGATGCGCAGAAGCGGTTCAAATTCCGCAGGTGCGAGACTCCTGGGCAGAATGTTAAAAATAGAGGAGTCTGAGATTTTATCATTTTTGACATTTCCAAAAGCAGGTGAGGCGATTTTTGAGCGCGAAATCATGGTAAATTTTGAGGTAAGTCCTTTGTGAGCCTTCGTACTCCATAATATTGAATTAACATCGAATAATCTGACGCGATTACATGTTTTTATGTGTAAATCGGGGGTTTGAACTTTGGGATTTGAAAATAAGATTTGAAGATTTGGAGGTCAAGTTAAGGTCGGATTTTGGTAAAATTGGTATGGTTAGACTCGTGGTTGAATGAGCTTTCGGATTTTGTAACTTTTATCGGGTTCCGAGATGTGGGTCCCATGGGCATTTTTTGAGCTAAATTTTGGAGTTTTATGGAAAATTAGTATTTTCTTATGGGATTAATTCCAATAAATGTTATTGACTGAATCAAATTATTTGTGGCTAGATTCGAGACATTTGGAGGCCAATTCACGAGGCAAAGGCATAACGAAATATATAATTACGTGTTTTGAGGTAAGTAACAGTTTTAAATCTGGTCCTGCGGGTATGAAACCCCAGATTTTTGTGTCATGCGATTATTTTGAAGGTGACACATATGCTAGGTGATGAGCGTGTGGGCGTGCACCGAGGGGATTATGACTTGGTCCGTCCCGTGAATCTATAAAGTTGAATAACTTGTTGTTAGCCATATGCTCTCTATGTGTTGTAGAAATTTGACTGTAAATCTTGTTTAGATTATGTGTTGGCACTGTAGGGACCCACAAAGGTCGTGTATATGTTGAATTATCTGCTAAATTATTATTTTGTACTCAGTCACAGTTTACTTGCTATTTTATCTCATTCTCTATTGTTCATTATTTGATGCATCATATCATTGCTATCCGGGCTGATTTCTTGATTATTGAGAGCCGAGAGACTGGATAGTTTTATGACTGAGTGTGGCCAAGGGCCTGATTGTGAGATATTATACTATAGCACGTGAGTTGTCCGTGCGGATCCTTATATTATACAATAGCACGTGAGTTGTCCGTGCAACATGTGAGTTATCCGTGCGGATCCAGATATTGATACTATGGCACATGAGTTGTCCGTGCTTATAGCGCTTGGGCTGTAGGAACCCCTCCGGAGTTTGAATACCCCCAGTGAGCGCGAGTACCCATTGAGTGTGAGTGCGGAGGGCTGAGAGCTGAGTGGTTGAGCTGTTGTGACGAGTTGAGTGATTGTTGCCCTGAGAGGCTGTACTTGCTTTTCATTTGTGGTTGCACTTAGTTGCTATCTGTTATTGTTGTGAAATATTTCTGAAGGAGTTTATATCCGGATTACATGAACTTGAACTGTATAAAATTGATTTGACTTAAACTGCTGAATTGGAAAGCATGTCTATTCTTTGCTGGAATTATTGAAAATGAACTATAACTGTGTAGCTCGCCACTATCTTCAGTTCTTTATTTATTATTGTTACTTACAGAGTTGGTTGTACTCATACTACAGCCTGCACTTCATGTGTAGATCCAGGTATTCCCGGACAAAGCAGGTGTTGATTCTTTCGCGCAGTTGATTTTTCGGAGATTTAGAGGTAGCTGCCGTATTTCGCAGACCTTGTCTATCCTTCCCTATCTCCTTATTTATTGTATTTGATCTCAGACTATTGTAGACCGTATTTTCCAGACTTAATTTCATATTAGATGCTCATGTACTCAGTGACACAGGGTTTTGAGAGTGTTTATATATAAGATTGTGAGCTTTTCTTCCGCTAAACTTAGATATTACGTTTTCAAATTTAAAAGATATGTGGTTTATTGAGATTGTCGATTTACCTAGTATTGAGATAAGCACCATCACGACATGTTGGAATTTTAGGTCATGACATATCCAAAGTTGCAATAATTATATGGGGGATAAGCTGCTTAGACATATGATGAAAGTTTGGGAGAGGGTGGTTGAAGCGAGGGTGAGGAGCAGTGTGTCTATTTCTGAGAACCAGTTTGATTTTATGCTGGGGTGTTCGACTATGAAAGCCATTCACCTTGTGGGGAGATTGGTGGGGCGGTATAGGGAGATAAAAAAGGATTTGCATATGGTGTTCATTGATCTAGAAAAAGCTTATTACAAAGTCCCGAGAGAGGTGCTTTGGAGATGTTTGGTGGCTAAAGGGGTCCCAGTAGCTTATATTAGGTGATTAAGGACATGTATGATGGATCCAAGACTCGGGTTAGGACAACAGGAGGAGACTCAGAACACTTTTTGGTTGTGATGGGGTTGCACCAAGGATCAACTCTTAGCCCATTTATATTTTTCCTTGGCGATGAACGCATTAACGCGATACATTCAAAGAGAGGTGCCATGGTGTATGCTATTTACTGATGACATTGTTCTTATTGACGAGACGCAGTGTGGTGTTAACGAGAGACTGGAGGTCGGGAGGTGGACCCTTGAATCTAAGGATTTCAAGTTGAGCAGGACCAAGACGGAATACTTGGAGTATAAATTCAACAATATTACCCAGGAAGCTGATGGAGGTGAGGCTTGATAACAAGTAATCCCCATAAGAGGTAGTTTCAAGTACCTTGGATCTATAATACAAGGTAACAGGGATATTGATGAGGATGTCATGTACCATGTAGGAGCAGGATGGATGAAGTGGAGGCTCGCTTCCGGTGTCTGGTGTGATAAGAATGTGCCGCTGAGACTTAAAGGTAAGTTCTACAAGGTTGTAGTTAGACTGACTATGATGTATAGAGCAGAGTGTTAGCCTATTAAGAATTCTCATGTTCAGAAGATAAAAGTATTTGAGATGAGGATGTTAAGGTGGATGTGTGGGCATACCAAGTTGGATACGATTAGGAATGAAGTTGTTCACGAAAAGGTGGGAGTAGCCTCTGTGGAGGATAAGATGCGGGTAGCGAGGTTGAGATGGTTCGGGAATGTTAAGAGGAGAAGTATAGAAGCCCTTGTCAAAAGGTGCGACAGGTTAGCCTCAGTAGGTATTAGGAGGGGTAGAGGTAGACCTAAGAAGTCTTGGGGAGAGGTTATTAGGCGGGACATGGCGCAACTGGAGCTGACTGAGGACATGAACCTAGATAGGAGAGTGTGAAGGTCAAAGATTAGAGTAGAAGGCTAGTAGGTAGTCGAGCATTTCTCTTTGTTTTACTCACTTCGCTAGCATTAGTGTTGTTATGATATCCTTCAATTCATTGGCTTTTACTACCTAGAGTTTAACTGCTTTCTTGACTTCGGTCCCGTTCTCCAGCCGAAGGCTAGGCTTGTTGTTGTTTGTTTGTTTGTCTCACATGTCAAAAATACGGGGTAAATGAACGATATTGCTACACTATATTTGCTCCATTTGCTTGTGTTTGATAGTGCCATAATCGTAACATTTGCATGTGTTTGATAGCAGGATACTTTATTATATTGGGCGCCGATCATAAGCCCAATTTGGATCGTGACAATATTAGAAAGATGATTTTTCATAAAGGACTATAGTTTAAAGCGTAGTTGTCATGACCCAAAATCCGCATGTCGTGATTGCGCCTATCTCAATACAAGGCAAGCCGACAATCTCAATAAACCACCATTTCTCTTAAGTTTGAAAACATAATATTTAAATTTAATAGAAAAACTCCACACATACTGATATAAATACACTCCCAAAACCCGGTGTCATTAAGTACATGAGCATCTAAGTGATAACATAGTCTAACTGATAAAACAGTGTCTGGAAATATAGAACAATACAAACAACTGAAAGGAAAGAGAGTCAAGGTATGCGGATGCCAAACAACTACCTCAATAGTCTCCAACAGATAAATCCATAACTCTAGCAACCGCCGTATCCGAAAGTACCTGGATCTGCACACAAAATGCAGAGTGTAGTAAGAGTACAATCGACCTCATGTACTCAATAAGTAACAAGATTAACATTTGGGCTGAAAGTAGTAACGAGCTCAATAAGTACAGTCCAGTATAGAAATAACAGTACAAAAATGTAGGCATGCTTTCAAGTTCAAAAGTTAAACTCAGTACAAGTAAAATAGATAAATTGTGCATGATATGAGGAATATGACATCTCTATATCTACATGCCAAAATATATGTTGTATGTGATGTACCACAATAGAAACCTCGTGTACTCACACTCTCAAAATTCAATCACTCAGTACTTTATAGGGCCAATCCAACCCAGGGAAGATCCATCCCGTATATATATATATATATATACGGCCCAAGGAAGATCCATCCCCGAATATATACATCACTGACCATCAGTCACCCAGTACTGAGTGGGGACAATCCAGCCCATGGAGAAGATCCATCTCCAGGTATATAATACTTCGGACAATATTCATGTCCAGGGAAGATCCATCCCTCAATATAATCAACCCCGCTCACTGGGTGTGTGTGCAGACTCTCCATTCCTCAATATAAGATGCTTCGGGCAAGATCCATTCTTCAATATAAAATCAACCGCTCCCACTATGGAGGGTGCAGACTCCGGAGGGGCTCCTTCAGCCCAAGCGCCATAATAGCCAGATCCAGGGATAAATAAATAAAACATGTTGCGGCGTACAGCCCGATCCCATAAATATCACTCAAAATCTCCAGTCTCTCGGGCTCTCAATGACATGAAAATCAACCCGACATGATGATATGATGTATCAATGAATGACAATAGAGACTGAGATATGATATGAAAATGATAGATGTGATTGAGTACAAAATTGTAAATTTAAACAAGTAATTCAATAGCAATAAGACCTTTGTGGGTCCTAAAAATATCGGCACGTAGCCTAAACATGATCTTTAACATGAGTCTCAACTCAATTTCCTCTAACACATGGAGGATATGTGGATAATGACATGATTATTTGATTATGCAACTCCACAGAATCAATTAAGTCATAATTTCGATGGTGCACTCCCACACGCCCGTCACCTAGCATGTGCGTCACCTCCAAACAATTCATATAACACGAAATTTAGGGATTCATACCCTCAGAACCAAGTTTAGAAGTATTACTTACCTCAAACCGTAAAATTCTTTATTCCAATACGCCTTTGCCTCGCGAATCGGCCTCCGAACGCCTCGTATCTAGTCACAATTAATTCGATACAGTCAACACAAATTATAGGAATTAATTCCATATAAAAATACTAATTTTTCAATATAATCATAAATTCAACTCAAACATTGTCAGTGGAGCCCACGTCTCGTAACCCGACAAAAGTTACAAAATATGAACGGACATTCAACCACGAGTCCAACTATACCAAATTTACCAAATTTCGACATCAACTAGATCTCCAAATCTCAAATCTTATTTTCAAATCCCTACGCCCAATTTCTCGAATTACACCTCAAAAACACGTAATCTAATAGGAATACTCAATGATAATTCAATATTATTGACTAACAATGATCACAAGGGACTTACCTCAAGTTTTCCCGTGAATTCTCGCTCAAAAATCGCCTCAACTCGTGTTCTTTTGCCCAAAATTGTTGAAATGAGCTAAAAACAAAATTGCTCAATAAAAACACTAATCTGGTCGCTAAAAGTCTATTTCCCATCACTAAAAGTCTATTTTCCGTCACTAAAGATCCGCACCAGAACGTGCTTGCACCAACAATTAATTTCTTCACTAAAAAGTCTCTAGCTCCATCATACGAGCTCGGAATTTGATGATTCTTGTTCCTATGAGTCACAAATAATAATACAAACCTAGCTGTTCAATCGAAACTCAATCCGGAGCTCATTTGCTAAATGCAAGATCAATTTCTCTAGTTAAATAATTAACTCATGTTTCGAGCTAAAAACTCAATCGTGACTTGATGAAATTAGACCAAACATTCCATATCATTCATATAATTCATTATCAAACTCTCATATAGAACTAAAAATGGACCTTTGGATTATTACATGCTTATGCTCAAAACACCAAACTTTTCCAAAAACTCTTCCAAAACTTATCCGAGCTCATGTGACCCCAACCAAGTATACTAAAAGGTACCATAATATGACACGAACTTAGTCGATACCTCAAATTACATTAAACAGCACTAAAATACGAATCACACCCCAATTCAAGCTTAATAAAAACTAACGAATTCCAAATTCTACATTCAATGCCAAAACCTATCAAATCAAGTCTGATTGACCTCAAATTTTGCGTACGAGTCATACATGACATAACAGACATATCATAATTTACAGAACCTAATTCCGACCCTGATATCAAAAAGTCAACTCCCGATCAAACTTCTAAACCTTCCATTTCCAACTTTTGCCATTTCAAGCCAAAATTAACTACGGACTTCCAATTAAATTTCCGGACACACTACTAACTCCAAAATCACCATACGGAGCTATTGGAACCATCAAAACTCTATTCTGGGGTCGTTTACACATAAGTCAATACCCGGTTAACCTTTCAACTTAAGCTTTAAATATTGGAACTAAGTGTTCTAATTCATTCTGAAACTTCACCAGACCCGAACCAATTACCCCGGCAAGTCACATAACAACTGTAAAGCACAAAATGAGCAATAAATGGGAGAACGAGGCTGTTATACTCAAAATGACCAATCGGGTCGTTACATTCTCCCCTTCTTAAACAAACATTCGTCCTCGAACGAGTTTAAAATTATACCTGGAGTCTCAAATAGGTGTGGATATTTTCTCCGCATCTCCCGCTCAGTCTCCCAAGTAGATTCTCCGACTGGCTGGCCTTTCCACTATACTTTTACTGAAGCTATGTTCTTTGATCTCAACTTTTGAACTTGCCGGTCCAAAATGGCTACCGACTCCACATCATAAGTCAAATTACCATCCAACTGAGCTGTACTAAAATCCAAAACATGAGACGAATCTCCTCTATACTTTCGAAGCATAGATACATGAAATACTAGATGAACACCCGATAGACTAGGCGGCAAAGCAAGTTCATAAGCCACCTCTCCAATCTTCTTAAGTATTTTTAAAGGCCCAATATACCTAGGACTCAACTTGCCCTTCTTCCCGAATCTCATAACACCATTCATAGGGAAACTCTGAGTAGTACCTTCTCTTCTACCATGTAAGCAACATCGCAAACATTCCGGTTGGCATAACTCTTCTGTCTAGACTGTGTCATGCGAAGTCGATCCCGAATCAATTTAACCTTCTCCAAAGCATCCTGAACCAAATCAGTACCAAATAGCCTAGCCTCACTCACCTTAAACCAACCCACCGGAGACCGACACTGTCTCCCATATAAAGCCTCATACAGAGCCATCTGAATGCTCGATTGGTAGCTGTTATTATAGGCAAACTCTGCAAGTGGCAGAAACTAATCCCAAGAACCCCCAAAATCTATAACACAAGCGCGTAGCATATCTTCCAATATCTGAATAGTGCGCTTGTGTTTGATAGTGCCATAATCGTAACATTTGCATGTGTTTGATAGTAGGATATTAGAAAGATGATTTTTCATAAAGGACTAAAGTTTAAAGCGTAGTTGTCACGACCCAAAATCCGCATGTCGTGATGGCGCCTATCTCAATACTAGGCAAGCCGACAATCTCAATAAACCACAATTTCTCTTACGTTTGAAAATATAATATTTAAATTTAATAGAAAAACCACATACTTACTAATACAAATACACTCCCAAAACTCAGTGTCACTGAGTACATGAGCATCTAAGTGATAACATAGTCTGACTGATAAAACACGTTGTGGAAATATAGAACAATACAAATAACTGAAAGAAAAGAGAGTCAAGGTATGCAAATTCCAAACAACTACCTCGATAGTCTCCAACAAATAAATCCACAAATCTAGCAACCACCGTATCCGAAAGTACCTGGATCTGCACACGAAATGCAGAGTGTAGTATGATGTGATGACCCAAAAGGTCATCTTTAAATTTAATAAATTATTCTATGTTCTGAGACCTCAAATAGAACTATTCATCATTCCTCGACATGCGTGCGCAATCGTTAAATTTTTTCGGAAAGGTTTTATGTGAAAAATTGATTAAAATGTGAAGTAGAGCTTTAAACTTAATTGGGTTGACTTTGGTCAACATTTTGAGCAAACGAACCCGAATTAGTATTTTGACAATTTCGGTAGGTCCGTATCACAATTTGGGACTTGGGCGTATGCCTGTAATCGAATTCGGAGGTCCCTAGCTTGAGTTATAGCATGTTGTCGAAATTTTAAGATTAAAGGTATAATGACTTAAGAGATTTGACTAATGTTTGACTTTGTTTATACCGGGTCCGTATTTTGGTTTCGGAATCCGGTATAGCTCCATTACTATATTTATAACTTATCTGCCAAATTTGGTGAGAAACAGAGATGGTTTGACGTGATTCAGACGTCCGGTTGTTAAAAAAGAAATTCTATAAGTTTTCTTAAAAATTTCATTTGATTTGGTGTCTGATTCGTAGCTCTAGGTGTTATTTTGGTATTTTCATTGCGCGAGCGAGTTCGTATTAAGTTTTTGGATTGATGTGCATATATGGTTTGGGACCCCGAGGGGCTCGGGTGAGTTTCGGACGAGTTTCGAACCATTTTTGTTCAAGAACAGATGGCTGGAAATCTGGTATTTCTTAGTTTTGGTTTCCTTCTATGTGATCGCGTGGCTTCATCCCGACCGCAAAGGTTTATTGAGCACTGAAAAAAATGTGTACTATGCGATCACATAGTATTGTCCGCGATCGCATAGTTGGAGAAGCTAAGGCACCGCGAACGCGTGGGCAAAGCCGCATCCGCGAAGAAGGACGGAGGCAGAAGTTGAAGCACAAAATTTGTGCTACGAGATCGCACAAGGTAGTCGGCGATTGCGGAAGGCTAAGAAGTTGTGCTTCGCGCTCGGAGAGCACTGCCGCGTTCACGTAGAGCAAAAGCTGGGCAGCCTAAAAATGTGCTTCGCGGTCGCGAAGCATTGTCCGCGATCGCATAAGGGAAAAACCCGGGCAAATAGAACTTAAGTTCTGTAAATGGGATTTCTCCCCATTTCCTACCATTTACGATTTTGAGCTCGGGGAAGGCGATTTTTGTGCGATTTTTACGGAAAAACATTGGGGTAAATGTTCTTTATCCTATATTGATTATATTTCATGATTCCATACTCATTTACATCATGAATCTGTTAATTTATAGAAGAAAAATTAGATTTTTATAAAATTTTCCAAAAATGTAAAATTAAGATTTGAAGGTCAATCCGATGTCGGAATTAGATAATTTTTGTATGGTTGAACTCGTATCGGAATGGCTGTTCGAATTTTGTAAGTTTTTTCTGAGATTCGAGATGTGGGACCCAATGTTGATTTTTGAGATGAATTTTGAATTTTTATTCAGAAAATTAGTAAATTCATATGGAATTAATTCTTACGATTTGTATTGAGTATGTTGAGTTGTTTATGACTTGATTTGAGGATTTTGGATACGAATTCGCGAGACAGAGGTTTATTGGAATCTTGAGTTGGTTGCAAAGCGAGGTAAGTGTCATGATTAACCTTGACTTAAGGGAGTAGAATTTTATTTATTTATTTGCTACGTGATTTAATGTGCGGGTACAACGTATGTGAGGTGACGAGTACTTACGCGTTGTGGTTGAGTCAAAGCATGCTGGAGGAGTTTAATTCATTTTGAATAATTATTTATTTAAATAAGATATTCTTGTTTAAATTTATTATTGATTATTTGATCATTATTCATGAAATTTTTATTGATTTCGTTATTGTTGAATATGGCGAGAAAGAGCGTAAAAGCACGAAGGGTGATGCTGTGCCATTTTTATTATTTATACAATCATTGTCATGGTGAGAAAGAGTGATGTTTGGCTATAATTCCATATTTTTAGTGCATTACTTACTTTACATTTTGGTGCTTTAATGCTAAACTATACTATATTTGTGCTTAATTGAGTTTATTTTATGTGAAGGTATATTGGAGATGAAATTGGAGATTTTAGTTAAAGAATTGAACGTGGAGCTCTTGTTCTCAAATGGGAGAGTCACTACAAGAGTTAAATTAAGCATAGTCCAAATAGTATGTGGCAACAACTAAAAATGTGATTGGTAAAGACAAATTGAAAATTTAATAGTGGAAGGCATCAAAGTTTTGTTACAAGCACACAAAGGAATGAGAAAGAATGGAAAAGTTAGGAAGGGAAAGAATGAAGCAGCGAAACATTTACAAAAGAGCCTGGCGAAGTGAGGGATTTTGCTCGTGACAGAGCTCGCGCCGCGAGTCCTACAACGACATGGAGCGTGCAGTGAAGCCCGCGAAGCGAGGTCTACAACGAGGTGTTCGCGTGTTCCGGATTTTAAAGTTATTTTGTCTCCTTTTTGGTTTTGGACTTGGTTATTTCGTCTAGGTCTTTTCCCTACACATATAAATATTCATTAAACACCAATTTTAAAGGGGATTTTGAGACCTGAGATTAGACCTAGGGAGAGCACGGAGCTGTCGTGGAGGCCGGAATTCATCAGATTCCATCTTTCTTCCATCAAACTGAGTAGTCTCTACTTTTTCTTGATGATTTATTATTTTGCTACCATGTCTATGTGGAGCTAAACTTCACGTTCTAGGGTTGTGGTTGTCATGAATATTGAAGTTTATTAATTATATTACCGTTTATTCGAGTTATCATCTTTGGTTGTTTCTCTAATTCTGTGCATAATTGCTTAATTATTTGGCCAACAGTTGAGTTCTATTTACTATCTATGCTATGCTTGAGAAAGCCGTGTTTAAATTAGAGTAGAATTGGAGAGAGCTTGTTTCTGAACCCGTGGCTCGGAGAAAGATTTCGCGGTTAGAAAAGGAATATACCTAACAGTCTTGCTTAGTTGAATAATGTATTATATTCGTTCATGATAGATTCAAGACCATAGGAATATAGGGTTGATATATTATGGATAGACGGATAGTATTGTGGGAACATGCTATTTATATAAACAATCTGGTCAACTAGCAATCATAGATAATTTGGATTAACAAGTGTAATTACGAACTCAATAGGATTGATAAACCGACCACAACCCTGGAATCTATATCCCCCTTGGTTACGTGTTTGAATTTCGCAATAGTAGTTGTAATAGAAAAGTTAAACTTTTGATCATCTTGGACGGTAAGTTGATTTTAGTTTGCTTAGTTAATGGTTAATCTAAGTCTCTGTGGGTTCGACATCCTACTTTCGAGTTATTTTATTACTTGACGGCCACGTAAACTTGTGTGTACTTGGGAAACCAACAAAAAGTGTAAAAGCACGAACGGTGATGCCGTGTCATTTTTATTATTTTATACTATCATTGTCATTATGAGAAAGAGTGTAAAAGCACGAAGGGTGTTGCCGTGTCATTTTTGAGTGTAAAAGCACGAAGGGTGATGCTGTGCCATTTTCAGTGAGTGTACAAGCACGAAGGGTGGTATCGTCCCAAAAGAGAGTGTAAGCACGAAAGGTGATGCCGTGCCAATTATTATTATTATTTATTTATCAAATTATGGGAGGAATGAGAATAAAAGCATGAAGGGTGGTGCCGTGCCATTTTCATATTATCAGTTGCTCATTTTATTGTTGAGGAATTAATTGGCTGCTAAGTGATACTTCTCCCGCTGAAATTATTATATCACCCCCTTTCACATGCTCCCTCCCAAATTTATAAAGTGTTATTTATTGTATTATTGTTACTTCGTATTTGTATATACTTGTGCAGGTTGTTTACGTACGTGTCCGGTCATAGTCTCGTCACTACTTTGTCGAGATTAGGCTCGGCACTTACAGAGTACATGAGGTCAGTTGTACTCATACTACACTATGCACTTCTTGTGCAAATTTTGGAGTTGGTCCCAACGGCGTACCATAGACATGCTCGGATTCAAATACCTAGAGGAGACTTGAGGTATAACTGCACCGCGTCCGCAGTTCTGAAGTCCCCTTCTATCTTATCTTAGTTGTGTATTATCTTTCAAACAACTTAAATTTTATTCAGAACTTTATTTGTATTATCCTAGTAGCTCGTGCACTTGTGACACTAGATTCAGGGATGTATTTTGATGATTCGGTTGATGTGGTCTTCTGCACTTTATTTTAGTAATTGACTTCTGCTTAAATTGATTTGTTTAAAAATGGTTAAGACTTTTCTAACGTTGGCTTGCCTAGCAAGTGAAATGCTAGGTGCCATCACGGTCCCAAAGGTAGAAAATTCGGGTCATGACAGTTGGAATCAGAGCACTAGGTTACTTAGGTCTCACGAGTCACGAGCAAGCTTAGTAGAGTCTGAAGGATCGGTACAGAGACATCTGTACTTATCTTTCAGAGGCTATGAAGTTTGGAAACAATATCACTTCTTTTTTTAATTCTGCCGTGCGATCTTATTCTATCATCGGTGATTGAACCATTTTATTCTTATTCTCTCGCATATGGTGAAAACACATAATATATCTACCGATGGACAGGGACCAGACCCTCGGTGGCAACTATGACTAGGGGTAGAGGCCAAGGTCAAGGTCGTGCCTGAGGCCGAGGTAGAGGCAGAGGTAGAACATAAGCTAGAGCTCGAGCAGCAACACCCGTAGTAGAACCTCAGGTGGATCTTCAGGAGGAGGTTCCATTTCAGACTGTACCGGTTGGACCAGTTCAGGTCCCGGAAGGATTCATAACTACTCTAGTACTTCAGGACGCTCTAGTCCGTTTGGTGAGTCTTGTGGAGGGCGTGGCCCAGAATGGTACATTTTTAGTGGCACCAGCCATCTCACAGGCTGAGAGAGGATCACAAACTCCCACTACTCCCACTCCGGAGCAGATAGCAACCCAGTATCAGGCTCCAGCAGTCCCGCCAGTTAGGGTAGTTCAGCCAGTTGTTGCGGCACAAGCCGGTGATAGGCCCGCCATGTTTTCTGAGGCCTTATTGAAATTGGATAAGTTTACTAAGCTCTTTCCAGTTCACTTCAGTGGTACACCTTCTGAGGACCCACATGATTACCTTGACCGCTGCCATGAGGTGTTGCAGAACATGGGTATAGTTGAGACCAATAGGGTTGATTTTGTTGTATTTCAAATGACGGGTTCCGCCAAAAGGTGGTGGAGAGTTTATACGTTGACCAGACCAATTGGATCGCCTGCATTGAACTGGGAGCAGTTCTCATGACTATTTCTAGAGAAGTTCCTCCATATCACATTGAAAGAGGATTACCGCAGACAATTTGAGCGTCTATAGCAGGGCAGTATAACTAATACTCAATACGAGACCCGCTATCCCGTCATGCTCTCCTTTTACTACCTACTGAGGGAGAGAGAATGATGAGGTTTATTGAGGGACTCACTCACCCTATCAGGCTTTAGATGTCCAAGGAGACCGGAAGTGAGATTTCCTTTCAAGCGACTGCTAATGTTTTGAGGAGGGTCGAGATAGTTCTTCCACAGGAGGGAGGGCAGGGGTTTGATAAGAGGCCTCATCAGTTCGGTGGGTTCAGTGGTGCCTCGTCTGGAGGCAGGGGTAATTTTGGTAGAGGCCATCCTCCCAAGACGTTTCATTCAGCGCTCTAGGCATCCCACAGTGATTCAGGTGGTCACGGCTCTCACGTGTCTCACCCTGACCAACTAGCTTACAGTGCACCACCAGCTCCTATTAATGCACCTCCGATCCGGAGTCATCAGAGTGGTTATCTGGGTCGACATGGCCAGTTCTAAAGTCAGCAGTGACAACAGTCGAGGACCTGTTATACTTGTGGTGATCCAAGGCACATTACTAGAATTTGCCCTCGGGCATCGGGCAATTCACAACAGCAGGATTCTCATGCTATGATTCCAGCACCAGCTGTTCCACCACCCGCCCAGGCAGCTAGGGGTAGGGGTCAGACAGCTAGAGGTGGAGGTCAGGTTGTTAGAGGTGGAGCCAGCAGTAAGAGGCCATCCCAGGGACATAATTTAGAGTGGTGGGGCCCAGCCCTTGTTTTACGCTTTTCCAACTAGGCCTGAGCTGAATCATCTGATGCCGTGATTATAGGTATTGTTCCAGTTTTCCATAGAGATGCTTCAGTTCTATTTGATACAGGATCTACTTATTCTTATGTGTCCTCCTATCTTTATTCATATCTGGTTGTGCCTCGTGATTATCTGAGTGCTTCTGTGTGTGTGTCCACACCGATGGGAGATTCTGTTGTGGTAGATCATGTTTATCATTCGTGTGTGGTTACTATTGGGAGTCTTGAGACTAACGTGGATCTTCTACTTCTTGATATGGTATATTTTGATGTAATCTTGGGTATGGATTGGTTGTCCCCTTATCATGCTATATTGGATTGTCACGCCAAAATGGTGACCTTAGCCATGCCGGTGTTACCTCGACTAGAGTGGAGAGGGGAATTTTGGCCATTCCAGCAGTAGGGTTCTCTCTTATGTGAAAGCTCGACGTATGGTCGAGTAGGGGTGTCTAACTTATTTGGCTTATATTTGTGATCCCAGCGCGAAAGTTCCTTCTATGGATTCAGTTCCAGTTGTCCGTAAATTTCCAGATGTATTTCCTGCAGATCTACCGGGGATGCCACCCGACAAAGATATTGACTTCTGCATTGATTTAGCAACGGGCACTCAACCCATTTCTATTCTACCATATTGTATGGCCCCGCCAGAGTTGAAAGAATTGAAGGAGCAATTACAAGACTTGCTTGATCAGGGATTCATTAGACTTAGCATCTCGCCCTGGGGTGCACCAATATTATTTGTAAAGAAGAAAGATGGTTCAATACGGATGTGTATAGATTATCGACAGTTGAACAAGGTCACTATTAAGAACAAGTATCTGTTGCCAAGAATTGATGACTTATTCGATCAGCTTCAGGGTGCCAAGGTATTTTCAAAGATTGATTTGAGGTCTGGTTACCATCAGTTGAAGATTAGGGCATTTGATGTCCCTAAGACAGCTTTTCGAACTCTCTATGGGCATTACGAATTCTTAGTGATGTCATTTGGGCTGACAAATGCCCCAGCAATATTTATGGATTTGATGAACCAGGTGTTTAAACCCTATTTGGATTCTTTTGTAGTTGTATTCAGAGATGATATCTTGATTTACTCCAGTAGTCGAGAGGAGCATGAGCAACATCTTCGAATTGTGCTTCAGACTTTGAAGAATAATCAATTATATGCCAAATTTTCAAAATACAAATTTTGGTTAGACTCAGTTGCCTTTTTGGGGCATGTTGTATCGGCAGAGGGCATAAAGGTGGATCCTAAGAAGATTGAGACTGTTCAAAATTGGCCTAGACCTACTTCAGCTATAGAGATACGGAGTTTCCTAGGTTTGGCAGGTTATTATCGCCGGTTTGTGGAGGGCTTTTCATCTATAGCATCTCCATTGACCAAATTGACCCAGAAGGGTGACCCATTCATATGGTCAGACGAGTGTGAGTTGAGCTTTCAAAATCTCAAAACTGCGTTGACTACGACGCAGTATTGGTATTACCCACAAGTTTAGGATCTTATACGGTGTATTGTGATGCATCTCGCGTTGGGCTTGGTGCAGTATTGATGCAAGATGGCAGGGTGATTGCATATGCGTCGTTGCAGTTGAAAGTTCACGAGAAGAATTATCCTGTTCATGATTTAGAATTGGCAGCCATTGTCCATGCTTTGAAGATTTGGAGGCATTACCTTTATGGTGTCTCGTGTGAAGTATTCCCTGATCATCGTAGCCTACATTATCTGTTCAGGCAAATTGATCTCAATTTGAGGCAGAAAAGATGGTTGGAGTTGTTGAAAGACTATGATATCACCATTTTGTATCACCCCGGAAAGGCCAATGTGGTGGCCGATGCTTTGAGTAGAAATGCTGACAGTATGGGTAGTCTTGCATATATTTCGGTTGGTGAGAGACCGTTAGCTACAGATGTTCAGACTTTGGCTAATCAGTTCGTGAGGTTAGATGTTTCAGAACCCAGTCAGGTTCTAGTTTGCACAGTCGCTCAGTTTTCTTTATATAAGCGTATCAGAGAGCAACAATATGATGATCCTCCTTTGCTTGTCCTTAAGGACACGGTGCGACACGGTGATGCCAAACAGGTTGTTGTGGGGGAAGATGGAGTTCTGCGGATGCATGGTCGTATTTGTGTGCCTAATGTGGATGGGCTTCATGAATTAATTATTGAAGAGGCACATAGTTCCCCGTATTCTATTCATCCAGGTGCTGCCAAAATGTATCAAGATTTGCGACAACATTATTGGTGGAGGAGAATGAAGAATGATATAGTTGTATATGTAGCTCGGTGTCTAAATTGTCAGCAAGTCAAGTACGAGCATCAGAGACCTGGTGGTTTGCTTCAGAAGTTAGAAATTCCTGAATGGAAGTGGGAGCGTATCACTATGGATTTTGTTGTTGGGCTCCCGCGGCTCGGAGAAAATTCGATGCAGTTTGGGTCATTGTGGACAGGTTGACCAAGTCAGCACATTTCATTCCAGTGGCAGTTACCTATTCTTTAGATCGGTTAGCTGAAATCTACATTCGTGAGATTGTCTGCCTTCACGGTGTACCCGTGTCTATTATTTCATATCGAGGTACGCAATTTACCTCGCACTTCTGAAAGGCTATACAACGTGAGTTAGGCACGCGAGTTGAGTTGAGTACAACATTTCATCCTCAGACAGACAGATAGACAGTCAGAGCGCACTATTCAAATATTGGAAGATATGCTTCGCGCTTATGTTATAGACTTTGGAGGTTCTTGGGATCAGTTCTTGCCACTTGCGGAGTTTGCATATAATAACAGCTATCAGTCGAGCATTCAGATGGCTCCATATGAAGCATTATATAGGAGACGGTGTCGTTCGCCTGTTGGCCGGTTTGAACTGGGAGAGGCTCGGTTGTTAGGTACCGATTTTGTACAGGATGCCTTGGATAAGGTCAAGATTATTCAGGATCGACTTCGCACAGCTCAGTCTAGGGAAAAGAGTTATGCCTACCATAACGTTCGTGATGTTACATTCATGACTAGAGAAAGAGTATTGCTCCGAGTTTCACCTATGAAAGGTGTAATGAGATTCGGAAAGAAGGGCAAGTTAAGCCCTAGGTATATTGGACCCTTTAAAATTCTTGAAAGGGTGGTAAAGGTAGCCTACATGCTTGCATTACCACCTAGTTTATCAGCGGTTCATCCGGTGTTCCATGTGTCTATGCTCCGAAAATATCACGGTGATCCGTCCCATGTGTTAGATTTCAGCTCAATCTAATTGGACAAGGATTTGACTTACGAAGAGGAGTCGGTAGCTATTCTAGCCAGGCAGGTCCGACAGTTGAGGTCTAAGAGTTATCCTTCAGTTCGGGTAAAATGGAGAGGTCAATCAATTGAGACAACTACCTGGGAGTCCGAGTCGGACATGCAGAGTAAATATCCACACCTTATCCTTCAGTTCGAGGACGAACGTTTGTTTTAGAGGTGAAGAATGTGATGACCCAAAAGGTTATCTTTAAATTTAATAAATTATTTCTATGTTGTGAGACCTCAAATAGCAATTTTCACCTTTCTCGACTTGCGTTCACAGTCCGTAAATTTTTTCGGAAAGGTTTTATGTGAAAAATTGATTAAAATAGGAAGTAGAGCTTTAAAACTCAATTGGGTTGACTTTGGTCAACATTTTGAGCAAACATACCGGAATCAATGTTTTGACAATTCTGGTAGGTCCGTATCGTGATTTTGAACTTGGGCGAATGTCCAAAATCGAATTCGGAGGTCCCTAGCTCGAGTTATCGCATGTTGTCAAAATTTTAAAGTTTAAAGGTTTAATGACTTAAGAAATTTGACTAATGTTTGACTTTGTTGATACCGGGTTCGTATTTTGGTTTCGGAACTCGGTATAGCTCCATTACTGTATTTATGACTTGTCTACCAAATTTGGTGAGAAACGGAGCTGGTTTGACGTGATTCGAACGTCCAGTTGTTAAAATAGAAATTCTAAAATTTTCTTAAAGATTTCATTTGATTTGTGGTCCGATTCGTAGTTCTAGGTGTTATTCTGGTGTTTTGAAGGCGCAAGCGAGTTCGTATTAAGGTTTTGGACTGGTGTGCATATATGGTTTGGGGCCCCGAGGGGCTCGGGTGAGTTTCAGACGAGTTTCAGACCATTTTTGTTCAAGAACAGATGGCTGGAAATCTGGTATTTCCTAGTTCTGGTTTCCTTCTATGTGATTGCGTGGCTTCATCCGCGATCGCAAGGGTTTATTAAGCACTGATGAAATTTTGTGATATGTGATCGCATAGTATTGTCCGCGATCGCACAATTGGAGAAGCTAAGGCACCACGAACGCGTGGGAAAAGCAGCGTACACAAAGAAGGGATGAGGCAAAAGCCGAAGCACAAAATTTGTGCTACGCGATCGCACAAGGTAGTCCGCGATGGCGGAAGGCTGAGAAGCTATGCTTTACGTTCGCGAGAGCACTGTCGCATTCGCGTAGAGCAAAAGTTGGACAACCTAAAAATGTGCTTCGCGATCGCGAAGTATTTTCCGCGATCGCATAAGGGAAAAACCCGGGCAAACAGAACTTAAGTTCTGTAAATGGGATTTCGCCCCATTTCCTACCATTTACGATTTTGAGATCGGGGAAGGCGATTTTTGTGCGATTTTTACGGGAAAACATTGGGGTAAGTGTTCCTTATCCTATATTGATTATATTTCATGATTACATACTAATTTACATCATGAATCTGTGAATTAATGGAAGATCAGATTTTTATAAAAACTTCCAAAAATGTAAAATTAAGATTTGAAGGTCAATCCGATGTCGGAATTTAATAATTTTTGTATGGTTGAACTCGTATCAGAACGGGTGTTCGGATTTCATAAGTTTTTCTGAGATTCAAGATGTGGGCTCCACTGTTGATTTTTGAGATGAATTTTGGATTTTTTTCCGGAAAATTAATAAATTCATATGGAATTAATTCCTACGATTTGTATTGAGTATATTGAATTGTTTATGACTAGATTTGATTGTTTTGGACACAAATTGGAAAGGCAAAGGTTTATTGGAATCTTGAGTTGTTTGCAAAGCGAGGTAAGTGTCGTGGTTAACTTTGACTTGAGGGAGTAGGATTTTATTTGTTTATTTGCTACGTGATTTAATGTGCGGGTACAACGTATATATGAGGTGACGAGTACTTACGCATTATGGTTAGGTCAAAGTATGGTGGAGGAATTTAATTCATTTTGAATAATTATTTATTTAAATAAGATATTCCTGTTTAAATTTATTATTGATTGTTTGATCATTATTCATGGAATTTTTATTGATTTCATTATTGTTGAATATGGTGAGAAAGAGCGTAAAAGCACGAACGGTGATGCCATACCATTTTTATTATTTATACTATCGTTGTCATGGTGAGAAAGAGTGTAAAAGCACGAAGGGTGATGTCGTGCCATTTTTATTATTTATACTATCATTGTCATGGTAAGAAAGAGTGTAAAAGCACGAAGGGTGTTGTCGTGTCATTTTTTAGTGTAAAAGCAAGAAGGGTGATGCCGTGCCATTTTCAGAGAGTGTAAAAGCACGAAGGGTGATGCCGTACCAATTTTTATTATTATTTATCAAATTATGAGATGAATGAGAGTAAAAGAACGAAGGGCGGTGCCGTGCCATTGTCATATTATCAGTTGCTCATTTTATTGTTGAGGAATTAATTGGCTGATGAGTGATACTTCTCCTGCTGAAATTATTATATCATCCCCCTTCTCATGCTCCCTCCCAAATTTATAAAGTGTTATTTATTGTATTATTGTTGCTTCGTATTTGTATATACTTGTACAGGTTGTTTGCGTATGTGTCCTGTCCTAGCCTCATCACTACTTCGTCGAGGTTAGGCTCGAAACTTACGGAATACATGGGGTCGGTTGTACTCATACTACACTCTGCACTTCTTGTGCAGATTTTGGAGTTGGTCCCAGCGGCATACCATAGACTTGCTCGGATTCAGCTACCCAGATGTAACGACCCGACATGTCATTTTTAGAATGTAAGTCTCGTCCGGCGGCTTAAGACTATGAGTAGCTTCGTATTATGTGTATTAACTTGTGTGCGTAGTTGGTTTCAGTTACCGGATGATTCGGAGTGATTTGGGACACTTAGTCCGTAAAATGAAAGCTTAAGTCTTAGGATTTTGATCGTAGTTGGAACTATGTGAAGACGACTCCGGAATGGAGTTCTGTTGGTTCCGTTAGCTCCGTTGGGTGATTTTGGGCTTAGGACCATGTCCGGACTGTGAATCTGAGGTCTGTAGCTGATTTAGGCTTGAAATGGCGAAAGTCGAATTTTTGAAAATTTGGACCGGAAGTGGTCTTTTTGATATCGGGGTCGGAATGCAATTACGAGAGTTGGAACATCTCCGTTATGTTATTTGGGATTTGCCTGAAACTTTGACGACATTTCGGGTTGATTTGATAGGTTTCGACACGGGTTGTAGAAGTTGGAAGATTTAAAAGTTTATAAGTTCGATTCGTGGTGTGATTCGTAATTTCGACGTTGTTTGATGTGATTTGAGACCTCGAGCGAGTCCATATTAGAGTATGGAACTTGTTGGTATGCTTGGACGAGGTACCGGGGGCCTCGGGTGTGTTTCAGACAAGTTTCAGATGTTTTCATGGTTTTGAACAGGTCTGGTTCTGGTGTTTTCGCACCTGCGACGCTTGGAGCGCAGGTGCGGCTCCGCTTCTGCGTAAGCCTGGTCGCTTTTGTGATCCTTGAGGCCTGGGAGCTTTCTCGCTTCTGCGGAAGTTTGCACGCAAGTGAGAAGTCCGCTTGTGTGGTTCCTCGATCGCATCTGCGAAGCAGCTTGCTTTTGCGTTCCCCCATTTCGCTTCTGCGGTGCGGCTAGTTCGGCTGTAAATCCGCAGATTCGGTTCTAGGCCTGGCCAGCTAAGTGCGATGATGCGAACTCTTTCTCGCAAATCCGAGTGCGCAGGTGCGCCTCCTAGTCAGCAGATGCGAAAATCCTGGCAGAATCATTTAAGTCGAAGGTTTGGCCATTTTCTTCATATTTTGAGTTTTAGACTTCGGTTTTGGGAGCTTCCTTGTGTGTTTTTCAAGCAAACCGGTTGGGTAAGTGTTCTTCACTTAGAATTTATTTATTTCCATGATTCTATCTGTCACGACCCCAAATTCCCTCCGTAGGATGTCGTGATGGCACCTAGTCTCTAAGACTAGGTAAGCCTATCAATGCGGAATAATAATAAATATCTGAAATAAATAAACTACAAATCAAACAATTTCAACTCCCAAAACCCGGTAGAAATAAGTCACAAGCTTCTAAGAATTTATTCTCAATGTCTCTATATGTCAAGGTCTCGATAAAATATAAGAAAGCAACATAAAATGATAGAATGGGACTCCGGAGTCTGCGGACGCTGGCAGATATACCTCGAAGTCGCGCAGGTAACTCAATGACGTCTAGGCTGGTAAAATGTACCTGGATCTGCACAAAAAGATGTGCAGAAGCGTAGTATGAGTACACCACAGCGGTACCCAGTAAGTGCCAAGCCTAACCTCGGTAGAGTAGTGACGAGGTCAGGTGAGGCCCTACTGGAATATAATAATGGCATGGTAAAATGTTTATCAATGTAGTAAAATAAAATGACATTGAAAATGAATCAAATAGTATGTCACATTTAATGACACCAAATAATTGCAAATAATATCTCGTGGAAATCAAAACAGAATTTCCTTCAACTTTATGAAAATCACAATAATAATCAAAGGCAACTACGGCCATAAATCAATATCAACAAGGGCACTCCCGAGGTACCGCCTCGTAGTCCCAAATCATAAATACATTCACAATATCTCATTTTCTTATATCACCGCGGGAGCCTTCACAATTTATTTAAAGAAAATATTTTTTTCCGAAATAGCATCCCGCGTTTTAGCCACCCTTATCACACCGCATGACTTCTAGTAGTTCCCCTACTAGCCACGCGTATCAAGCCACCCTTATCTCACCGCATGCGTTTCAACACCCAGACCTTATACCACCGTATGCGTATCAATATCACAATATATCACAATTTGTACCTCAAGTGCTCAAATAATTTAACTTGCCAAAATAATTCAACAACAATATTTTTCCACAATAAAGAGCTCACGGCTCATGCCAAAATAAATCATCAATAATAGTTTGCCACAATAAAGAGCTCACGGATCATGCCAAAATAAATCATCAATAATAGTTTTCCACAATAAAGAGATCACAGCTCATGTCAAAATAATTCATCAATAATATTCTTCCACAATAAAGAGCTCACGGCTCCCTCACAATGAGTATAAAAATATTCAGGAGTAAATAATTTAGGAAAATAATATTTTAAAATCTTTACTACGTTGCTTCAATATCAAGTTTAGAAATGTCAAATACTTCATATTAATAATATTTAATTTAAAGAAAATCAACCTTCAAATAATGCACAGAATAAAAGAAACCAAGTTTCAACTAAACAGGTAAAACAATTAGTAAGAAAAGATCAAACAAATTTGAAGTATATATCTCACATCAATGATGAAGAATACAACAAGATGAAATAATTTAATAAATGCGCAACAATGATCTACACAATTTAAAAATATAATCTTTCGCAATTTAACCCGTGTACACACTCGTCACCTCGTGCACACGACTTTCAACACATTTCAATAATCACATCAATACCAATCCTAGGGGAAATTTCTCCTACACAAGGTTAGACAAGTCACTTACCTCGACTTGCTCCAATTTAACCAAGTATTATGCTTTTTCCTCGATTTTCCGACTCCGATCGACTCGTATCTAGTCATAATTAATTCGATACAGTCAACAAAAATTATAATAATCAATTTCATAAGAAAATATTACATTTTCATTAAAATCCGAAATTAGCTCAAAATTTGCCCGTGGGACCCACATCTCGGAATCCGGCGAAACTTATAAAATCCGACAACCCATTCAATTACGAGTCCACCCATACCAATTTTACCAAAATCCGATAACAACTCGACCTCCAAATCTTAAATTTTCGTTTTTGGAAGATTTTGCAAAAATCTTGATTTTTCTTCCATAAATTCACGGATTCATGATGTAAATGAGTATGGAATCATGAAATATAATCAATATAGGATAAGGAACACTTACCCCAATGTTTTTCCGTGAAAATCGCCCAAAAATTGCCCAAGAACCGTGCTCCAAAAATCCAAAACGAAATGAATGAAATAACCATTTTTTGGTCCTTAAGTTTCTGTCAATCCGTCACTAAAAGTCCATTTTTCGTCACTAAAAGTCCACCAGAAACAGCTCTACCAGTCTTATTTCAATTTATCATAACTTTATGTACAAATATCCAAATGATAAATGGTTTAACTTTCTGGAAACTAGAATCCACCAACTACAACTTTCATGTTTTGTAATTATTCCAATTCCTTATGCATTGCGAGATATAAGCTCCCAAAGTTGGCTGCATGCATCAGAATTTCTGGCGAAACTGC
The DNA here is from genome assembly GCF_000715075.1 of Nicotiana tabacum. Taxonomy (NCBI): domain Eukaryota; kingdom Viridiplantae; phylum Streptophyta; class Magnoliopsida; order Solanales; family Solanaceae; genus Nicotiana; species Nicotiana tabacum. Next base: position 6,739,679 of record NC_134097.1, on the reverse strand, counting down.
TCTACTAGCCTTCATTCAATCTATCATAACTTTCTGTACAAATATCCAAATAATGCATAGTTTAACTTTCTGGAACCTATAATCCAACGACTACAACTTTCATGTTTTGCGCATTTTCTGATTCCTTATTCTGTGCGAGATATAAGCTTCCAAACTTGGCTCCACGCACGGAATTTCTGCAACAGAAATTTCTGCAAACAGAAATTTCCAGCACTTTGTCCGAAATCCATTCCGTTTACCTTCCGAAATCCACCCGAGACCCTTGGGACCTTAACTAATTATTCCAACATGTTCCAAAATACCATACGAACTTAGTCAAGCCTTCAAACTACATCAAACAACATCAAAACGACGAATCACACCTCAAATCAAAATCAATGAACTTTGAACTTTCAAATTCTATATCTTGTGTCGAAACACATCAAATCAATTTGGAATGACTTCCAATTTTGCACACAAGTTATAAATGATATAACTGAGCTATAAAAATTTTCAGAATCAAATTTCGACCCCGATATCAAAAAGTCAACCCCTCGGTCAAACTTCCCAAAAATTCAACTTTCGGCATTTCAAGCCTAATTCTAGTACGGACTTCCAAATAAAATTCCGATCACGCTCCTAAGTCCAAAATCACCATACGGAGCTGTTTGAATCATCAAAATTCTATTCCGGGGTTGTTTGCACATAATTTGACATCCAGTCACTATTTGAAATTAAACTTTTAATTTTACATCAAAATTCCATATCTCTGGCTAGGGACCTCGGAATTTGATTCCGGGCATACGCCTAAGTCCCAAATCACGATACAGACCTACCAAAATTATCAAAACACTGATCCGAGTCCGTTTACTCAAAATGTTGACCAAAGTCAACTTAGTTGAGTTTTAAAGCTCTAATTCACATTTTAATTCATTTTTCACCTAAAAACTTTTCGGAAAATTTTTTTCGGACTGCACACGCAAGTCGAGTAATGATAAATAGTGCTTTTCGAGGTCTTAGAACACAGAATTAATTATTAAATTTAAAGATGACATTTTGGGTCATCACATTCTCCACCTCTAAAACAAACGTTCGTCCTCGAACGGAGTTAGAAAAAGTACCTGAGCTTGTGAATAAGTGTGGATAACGGCTACGTATATCATGCTCGGTCTCCCAAGTCGCCTCCTCGACCGGATGACCCCTCCACTGAACCTTCACGAAAGCAATGTTCTTTGACCTCAGCTTTCGAACCTGCCTATCTAAAATAGCCACTGGTTCCTCAATATAAGATAGATCCTTGTCCAACTGAACCGAACTAAAGTCTAACACATGAGACGGATCCCCGTGATATTTTCGAAGCATAGAGGAATAGAGGAATACCGGATGAACTGCAGAGAGACTAGCTGGTAGCGCAAGTCTGTAAGCCACCTCTCCAACTCTTTCAAGAATCTCTAAAGGCCCAATATACCTAGGGCTCAAATTGTCCTTCTTCCCGAACCTCATCACACCCTTCATAGGCGAAACCCGGAGCAATACCCGCTCGCCAACCATGAATGCATATCATGAACCTTCTGATTCGCATAACTTTTCTGTCTAAATTGGGTTGTACGAAGTCAATCCTGAATTAACTTAACCTTTCCAAGGCATCCTGAACCAAGTCTGTACCCAATAGCCTAGCCTCGCCCGGTTCGAACCAACCCACTGGGGACTGGCACCACCTACCATACAAGGCCTCATACGGAGCCATCTGAATGCTTGACTGACAACTGTTGTTGTAAGCAAGCTACGCAAGTGGTAAGAACTGATCCCAAGCACCCCCAAAATCTAACACACACGCACGAAGCATATCCTCTAGTATCTGAATAGTGCGTTCGAACTGCTCGTCCATCTGAGGGTGAAATGTTGTACTGAACTCTACCCGAGTACCCAACTCATGTTGTACTGCCCTCTAGAACCGTGATGTAAACTGCATACCCCGGTCAAAGATGATAGATACCGGTATGCCGTGAAATCTGGCAATCTCGCGAATATAGATTTGAGCCAACTGCTCGGAAGAGTAGGTAGTCATCATAGGATTGCAATGAGCTGACTTGGTCAATCTATCCGCAATCACCCAAGCTGCATTGAACTTCGTCTGAGTCCGTGGGAGCCCAACAACGAAATCCATAGTGATCATCTCCCATTTCCATTCTGGAATCACTAATTTATGAAGCAATCCACTAGGTCGTTGATGCTCATATTTCACTTGTTGACAATTTAGACATCGAACTACATACTCCACTATGTCTTTCTTCATCTTCCTCCACCAATAATGTTGCCTCAAGTCCTGCTACATCTTCGCAGCACCCGGATATATGGAGTACCGCGAACTGTGAGCCTCATGGAGAATCAATTCACGAAAACCATCTACATTAAGCACACATAGCCTGCCCTGCATCCGTAATACATCTTCATCTCCAATAGTGACTTCCTTGATATCACCGTGCTGAACTGTGTCCTTAAGGACAAGTAGATGGGGTTCATCATACTGACGTTCCATGATACGGTCATAAAGAGAAGACTGAGAAACCACACAAGCAAAACTCGGCTCGACTCGGAAATATCCGGTCTAACAAACTGGTTGGCCAAGGCCTGAACATCCAAGGCTAGAGGCCTCTCTACTACCGGTAAATATGCTAAGCTGCCCAAACTCTCCGCCTTATGACTCAAGGCATCGGCCACTACATTGGCCTTCCCAAGATGATAAAGAATGGTGATATAATAATCCTTAAGTAACTCCAACCATCTCCGCTGCCGCAAATTAAGATCTTTATATTTAAATAGATGTTATAGACTTCGGTGATCGGTGTAGACCTCACAATGGACACCGTACTAATAATGCCGCCAAATCTTCAAGGCATGAACAATAGCTGCTAACTCAAGGTCATGGACCGGATAATTCTTTTTTTTTATGTACCTTTAACTGTCTGAACGCGTAGGCAATCACCCTACCGTCTTGCATCAACATCGCGCCGAGACCAATACGCGACGCGTCACAATACACAGTATAAGACCTTGAATATGTAAGTAATACCAACGTTTGTGTCAGAGTCAAAGTGATCTTGAGCTTCTGAAAGCTTAACTCACACTCGTCTGACTCTGTAAATGGGGCACCCTCTTGGATCAATTTGGTCTTAATAGTTGTTCATAATCAATTACAGAATCGTCATTTAACCTCATGTTAACAAAAATCTCGTTGCAAACCTTCACAATACTGATAACTAGATGCGAGGCATGAAGACTTCATAATTATTTACCCGAATTAACGAGTTACATTTAACGTCACCTGGGCGAGAACCTACCTCGTAGGTTAAAACTCAATAATTACAACACAAATTTGGCAAGTATGCACAGAGGATTTCATATAAGTATTTTCAAATAAGCCTAACAGGCATGACTCCCTATTAGTACTATAGTACAAATTAGATCTCACAAGGGAGAACTTAAACACAATTTTTTTTTCTCACAAGGATCTCATCCTTATATAACTTCCACCGCAGCTCGTAGCCCGGTTTAAACATATCAATTTGCATAAAAATGTGAGGATCTCGTCCTCAGTTTCTGAATCACAAGTAATATGCACATCGTGCCAATTGAAAATTTCCATTTTCTCCTTTTAAATAATTTCGGTTACACCAAATCACAACACATAATGAACCCCACACCGGTAGGGCATATAATTCATAATTTGCAATTAATTATTCGGAATTTACATCAAAATTTATCGAAATGAGTAACAGAAAGCCACATTTAGCCTCGCAGCTCTTATTAGTGACCAACACGAAATGATAGGCGTAGTTATCTTCATAAAATCTCCCAACAAGGGGTAAACACATAAGTAAATTATAGAATTATGAAGCTCACTCATAAGTGGAGCACAATACGAAGACTCGTTTCGATATTGAGAACCGAATCAACTTAAGGAAATTATTCCTTTATATTAAATCGAGGTCGTACCTGTAACGACACCATCTGATGTAGCGACCTCTGCCATACCGTAAAATAAATATATCAACGGCTGGGTCTCCACCTCTAGGACGCCTTTTACCCGTATGTCCTCCACCCTTAACTGGTCGTGTGGGTGGTGTAGTAACTGCAATGGGGCACGTAGCCTGAGTGCTTTGATGAAATATGTCTCTCCCAAGTTTGGGACAATTTTCTCATGATGTGCCTAGTATCACCGAATTCATAACAACCCTTTTGCGGGTTAGGCTGCTCATATTGAGTATATGCAGATAACTGGAATAACCATTGTAGGAACTCATGTCGGTGGTGCATTAAAAGAACTTACTGGAGCACCCCGAGTAATCCGATGTGCGGACTCGGCTGGCCGACTGCCCGAGCCCCCTCCATAATGATTTATACTTGTAGAGTAGAATCCACTGAATCCCCCAGAACCTTGAGACGTCTTGGTCTCCTTAGTTTCCCTTTTTTTTCACCCCGAACACGTTCTAATATCTTGGAAATTTGTACAACTAGTAGAAATGAAGTATTAACTTGTAGCTCCCGAGTCGTACAAAATTTTACGATCATAATTGAGTTCTTTAATGAGTCTGTGGACTCGCCCTCTGGCTGTAGGAAGCAAAGTAGGAGTATGACGGGCTAACTTATTGAACTTGATGGCATATTCTGAAATCGTCAATGGTGACATGATGCAACCGTTCAAACCCTATGCGCCACGCATTACGGAGAGTCCAGAAAACAAACTCTTTCAAAAGCGTTTCTGAGAACTGAGCCAAGTGGGCGGTGTTGCATTGGCTAGTCTGCTCGCTTCATAGGCTTGCCATGAACACCGGTGGAGAATTATCTCTCCCAAGGCGAATTTCTTCTTTTGTTATACTGACTCTACACTGTTAAGCTGACCAATTGCTTAACATACTCTTCGACTCTTCTTTGGGGTAACCCTTACCCCTATTTATGCACAACGATCACAAAAGTAGAGCTCCATACAGACAAATCTTGTCACGAACCACATAGTCCAGACTCTCGTCAACAAGTGTACTTACTCTGAAGCACCCCAAAATCTGCAACAGTGACGTCCGCGCTAAGTAGACCTTCTACAAATTTAGAGTTGTTTCTATAACTCCTTTGGTATTGAAGTATAGGATTATTAAGGAGGCGGACATACCGTAAGTCCCAACCTTAGGATTATTAAGGAGGCGGACATACCATAAGTCCCAACCTTATCCTCTACAAAATCTCAGGTCTTAAACATGTGTAAATTTTAGGGAACCTTTCAATACCACATATATACATTTCAGGCCAAAATTGATATAATACATGACCCCGCAATCCACCCATTGGTAGTGGACTCCCCCTACTCAGCGCGAAGTCATAGGTCACAACGTCCGATAATCCACAATAATAATCTTCACAGCTTGTATAAATCAACCAGACGCCAATGTCCGTTGCACCCCGCACATGATTCACTAGGTGATCTCTCAATACGCCCACATCTTCAGTCGGAACCACACGTTAAGGAAATGTTTGAGCATCTCTGGCTCCCTCGTAGTCCATCTGCGGCATCACGAACCCTCGAAACACAACTGATATTGAGTGTGCAATGTCATACACGAGTGGATACAAAGGAGTATAAGATATATCTTTCAAGCTAAAGCAATGCCGCATGATAAGGAGTCAAAGAAGTGAATATTTACTAACAGTTCCATAGCCTCTCGAAGATAAGTACAGACGTCTCCGTACCGATCTGCAAGACTCTTCTAAACCTGCTTGTGACTCATGACACCTATGAACCTAGTGCTTTGATACCAACTTGTCACGACCCCAAATTCCCTCCGTAGGATGTCGTGATGGCACCTAGTCTCTAAGACTAGGTAAGCCTATCAATGCGGAATAATAATAAACATCTGAAATAAATAAACTACAAATCACACAATTTCAACTCCCAAAACCCGGTAGAAATAAGTCACAAGCTTCTAAGAATTTATTCTCAATGTCTCTATATGTCAAGGTCTAGATAAAATATAAGGAAGCAACATAAAATGATAGAAGGGGACTCCGGAGTCTGCGGACGCTGGCAGATATACCTCGAAGTCTCCGTGCGCAGGTAACTCAATGACGTCTAGGCTGGTAAAATGTACCTGGATCTGCACAAAAAGATGTGCAGAAGCGTAGTATGAGTACACCACAGCGGTACCCAGTAAGTGCCAAGCCTAACCTCGGTAGAGTAGTGACGAGGTCAGGTGAGGCCCTACTGGAATATAATAATGGCATGGTAAAATGTTTATCAATGTAGTAAAATAAAATGACATTGAAAATGAATCAAATAGTATGTCACATTTAATGACACCAAATAATTGCAAATAATATCTCGTGGAAATCAAAACAGAATTTCCTTCAACTTTATGAAAATCACAATAATAATCAAAGGCAACTACGGCCATAAATCAATATCAACAAGGGCACTCCCGAGGTACCGCCTCGTAGTCCCAAATCATAAATACATTCACAATATCTCATTTTCTTATATCACCGCGGGAGCCTTCACAATTTATTTAAAGAAAATATTTTTTTTCGAAATAGCATCCCGCGTTTTAGCCACCCTTATCATACCGCATGACTTCTAATAGTTCCCCTACTAGCCACGCGTATCAAGCCACCCTTATCTCACCGCATGTGTTTCAACACCCAGACCTTATACCACCTCATGCGTATCAATATCACAATATATCACAATTTGTACCTCAAGCGCTCAAATAATTTAACTTGCCAAAATAATTCAACAACAATATTTTTCCACAATAAAGAGCTCACGGCTCATGCCAAAATAAATCATCAATAATAGTTTTCCACAATAAAGAGCTCACAGCTCATGTCAAAATAATTCATCAATAATATTCTTCCACAATAAAGAGCTCACGGCTCCCTCACAATGAGTATAAAAATATTCAGGAATAAATAATTTAGGAAAATATATTTTAAAATTTTTACTACGTTGCTTCAATATCAAGTTTAGAAATGTCAAATACTTCATATTAATAATATTTAATTTAAAGAAAATCAACCTTCAAATAATGCACAGAATAAAAGAAACCAAGTTTCAACTAAACAGGTAAAACAATTAGTAAGAAAAGATCAAACAAATTTGAAGTATATATCTCACATCAATGATGAAGAATATAACAAGATAAAATAATTTAATAAATGCGCAACAATGATCTACACAATTTAAAAATATAATCTTTCGCAATTTAACCCGTGTACACACTCGTCACCTCGTGCACACGACTTTCAACACATTTCAATAATCACATCAATACCAATCCTAGGGGAAATTTCTCCTACACAAGGTTAGACAAGTCACTTACCTCGACTTGCTCCAATTTAACCAAGTATTATGCTTTTTCCTCGATTTTCCGACTCCGATCGACTCGTATCTAGTCATAATTAATTCGATACAGTCAACAAAAATTATAATAATCAATTTCATAAGAAAATATTACATTTTCATTAAAATCCGAAATTAGCTCAAAATTTGCCCGTGGGGCCCACATCTCGGAATCCGGCGAAACTTATAAAATCCGACAACCCATTCAATTACGAGTCCACCCATACCAATTTTACCAAAATCCGATAACAACTCGACCTCCAAATCTTAAATTTTCGTTTTTGGAAGATTTTGCAAAAATCTTGATTCTTCTTCCATAAATTCACGGATTCATGATGTAAATGAGTATGGAATCATGAAATATAATCAATATAGGATAAGGAACACTTACCCCTATGTTTTTCCGTGAAAATCGCCCAAGAACCGTGCTCCAAAAATCCAAAACGAAATGAATGAAATAATCATTTTTTGGTCCTTAAGTTTCTGTCAATCCGTCACTAAAAGTCCATTTTTCGTCACTAAAAGTCCACCAGAAACAGCTCTACCAGTCTTACTTCAATTGATCATAACTTTATGTACAAATGTTCAAATGATAAATGGTTGAACTTTCTGGAAACTAGAATCCACCGACTACAACTTTCATGTTTTGTAATTATTCCAATTCCTTATGCATTGCGAGATATAAGCTCCCAAAGTCGGCTGCATGCATCAGAATTTCTGTCGAAACTGCTCTACTATCCTTCATTCAATCTATCATAACTTTCTGTACAAATGTCTAAATAATGCATAGTTTAACTTTCTGGAACCTATAATCCAACGACTAAAACTTTCATGTTTTGCGCATTTTCTGATTCCTTATTCTGTGCGAGATATAAGCTTCCAAACTTGGCTCCATGCACGGAATTTCTGCAACAGAAATTTCTGCAAACAGAAATTTCCAGCACTTTGTCCGAAATCCATTCCGTTTACCTTCCGAAATCCACCCGAGACCCTTGGGACCTTAACCAATTATTCCAACATGTCCCAAAATACCATACGAACTTAGTCGAGCCTTCAAACTACATCAAACAACATCAAAACGACGAATCACACCTCAAATCAAAATCAATGAACTTTGAACTTTCAAATTCTATATCTTGTGTCGAAACACATCAAATCAATTTGGAATGACTTCCAATTTTTCACACAAGTTATAAATGATATAACTGAGCTGTGAAAATTTTCAGAATCAGATTTCGACCCCGATATCAAAAAGTCAACCCCTCGGTCAAACTTCCCAAAAATTCAACTTTCGGCATTTCAAGCCTAATTCTACTACGGACTTCCAAATAAAATTCCGATCACGCTCCTAAGTCCAAAATCACCATACGGAGCTGTTGGAATCATCAAAATTCTATTTCGGGGTCGTTTGCACATAATTTGACATCCGGTCACTATTTGAAATTAAACTTTTAATTTTACATCAAAATTCCATATCTCTGGCTAGGGACCTCGGAATTTGATTCCGGGAATACGCCTAAGTCCCAAATCACGATACAGACCTACCAAAATTATCAAAATACTGATCCGAGTCCGTTTACTCAAAATGTTGACCAAAGTCAACTTAGTTGAGTTTTAAAGCTCTAATTCACATTTTAATTCATTTTTCACCTAAAAACTTTCCGGAAAATTTTTTTCGGACTGCACACGCAAGTCGAGTAATGATAAATAGTGCTTTTCGAGGTCTTAGAACACAGAATTAATTATTAAATTTAAAGATGACATTTTGGGTCATCACATTCTCCACCTCTAAAACAAACGTTCGTCCTCGAACGGAGTTAGAAAAAGTACCTGAGCTTGTGAATAAGTGTGGATAACGGCTACGTATATCATGCTCGGTCTCCCAAGTCGCCTCCTCGACCGGATGACCCCTCCACTGAACCTTCACGAAAGCAATGTTCTTTGACCTCAGCTTTCGAACCTGCCTATCTAAAATAGCCACTGGTTCCTCAATATAAGATAGATCCTTGTCCAACTGAACCGAACTAAAGTCTAACACATGAGACGGATCCCCGTGATATTTTCGAAGCATAGAGGAATACCGGATGAACTGCAGAGAGACTAGCTGGTAGCGCAAGTCTGTAAGCCACCTCTCCAACTCTTTCAAGAATCTCTAAAGGCCCAATATACCTAGGGCTCAAATTGTCCTTCTTCCCGAACCTCATCACACCCTTCATAGGCGAAACTCGGAGCAATACCCGCTCACCAACCATGAATGCATATCATGAACCTTCCGATTCGCATAACTTTTCTGTCTAAATTGGGTTGTACGAAGTCAATCCTGAATTAACTTAACCTTTCCAAGGCATCCTGAACCAAGTCTGTACCCAATAGCCTAGCCTCGCCCGGTTCGAACCAACCCACTGGGGACTGGCACCACCTACCATACAAGGCCTCATACGGAGCCATCTGAATGCTTGACTGACAACTGTTGTTGTAAGCAAGCTACGCAAGTGGTAAGAACTGATCCCAAGCACCCCCAAAATCTAACACACACGCACGAAGCATATCCTCTAGTATCTGAATAGTGCGTTCGAACTGCTCGTCCATCTGAGGGTGAAATGTTGTACTGAACTCTACCCGAGTACCCAACTCATGTTGTACTGCCCTCTAGAACCGTGATGTAAACTGCATACCCCGGTCAAAGATGATAGATACCGGTATGCCGTGAAATCTGGCAATCTCGCGAATATAGATTTGAGCCAACTGCTCGGAAGAGTAGGTAGTCATCATAGGATTGCAATGAGCTGACTTGGTCAATCTATCCGCAATCACCCAAGCTGCATTGAACTTCGTCTGAGTCCGTGGGAGCCCAACAACGAAATCCATAGTGATCATCTCCCATTTCCATTCTGGAATCACTAATTTATGAAGCAATCCACTAGGTCGTTGATGCTCATATTTCACTTGTTGACAATTTAGACATCGAACTACATACTCCACTATGTCTTTCTTCATCTTCCTCCACCAATAATGTTGCCTCAAGTCCTGCTACATCTTCGCAGCACCCGGATATATGGAGTACCGCGAACTGTGAGCCTCATGGAGAATCAATTCACGAAAACCATCTACATTAAGCACACATAGCCTGCCCTGCATCCGTAATACATCTTCATCTCCAATAGTGACTTCCTTGATATCACCGTGCTGAACTGTGTCCTTAAGGACAAGTAGATGGGGTTCATCATACTGACGTTCCATGATACGGTCATAAAGAGAAGACTGAGAAACCACACAAGCAAAACTCGGCTCGACTCGGAAATATCCGGTCTAACAAACTGGTTGGCCAAGGCCTGAACATCCAAGGCTAGAGGCCTCTCTACTACCGGTAAATATGCTAAGCTGCCCAAACTCTCCGCCTTATGACTCAAGGCATCGGCCACTACATTGGCCTTCCCAAGATGATAAAGAATGGTGATATAATAATCCTTAAGTAACTCCAACCATCTCCGCTGCCGCAAATTAAGATCTTTATATTTAAATAGATGTTATAGACTTCGGTGATCGGTGTAGACCTCACAATGGACACCGTACTAATAATGCCGCCAAATCTTCAAGGCATGAACAATAGCTGCTAACTCAAGGTCATGGACCGGATAATTCTTTTTTTTTATGTACCTTTAACTGTCTGAACGCGTAGGCAATCACCCTACCGTCTTGCATCAACATCGCGCCGAGACCAATACGCGACGCGTCACAATACACAGTATAAGACCTTGAATATGTAAGTAATACCAACGTTTGTGTCAGAGTCAAAGTGATCTTGAGCTTCTGAAAGCTTAACTCACACTCGTCTGACTCTGTAAATGGGGCACCCTCTTGGATCAATTTGGTCTTAATAGTTGTTCATAATCAATTACAGAATCGTCGTTTAACCTCATGTTAACAAAAATCTTGTTGCAAACCTTCACAATACTGATAACTAGATGCGAGGCATGAAGACTTCATAATTATTTACCCGAATTAACGAGTTACATTTAACGTCACCTGGGCGAGAACCTACCTCGTAGGTTAAAACTCAATAATTACAACACAAATTTGGCAAGTATGCACAGAGGATTTCATATAAGTATTTTCAAATAAGCCTAACAGGCATGACTCCCTATTAGTACTATAGTACAAATTAGATCTCACAAGGGAGAACTTAAACACAATTTTTTTTTCTCACAAGGATCTCATCCTTATATAACTTCCACCGCAGCTCGTAGCCCGGTTTAAATATATCAATTTGCATAAAAATGTGAGGATCTCGTCCTCAGTTTCTGAATCACAAGTAATATGCACATCGTGCCAATTGAAAATTTCCATTTTCTCCTTTTAAATAATTTTGGTTACACCAAATCACAACACATAATGAACCCCACACCGGTAGGGCATATAATTCATAATTTGCAATTAATTATTCGGAATTTACATCAAAATTTATCGAAATGAGTAACAGAAAGCCACATTTAGCCTCGCAGCTCTTATTAGTGACCAACACGAAATGATAGGCGTAGTTATCTTCATAAAATCTCCCAACAAGGGGTAAACACATAAGTAAATTATAGAATTATGAAGCTCACTCATAAGTGGAGCACAATACGAAGACTCATTTCTATATTGAGAACCGAATCAATTATTAAATCGAGGTCGTACCTGTAACGACACCATCTGATGTAGCGACCTCTGCCATACCGTAAAATAAATATATCAACGGCTGGGTCTCCACCTCTAGGACGCCTTTTACCCGTATGTCCTCCACCCTTAACTGGTCGTGTGGGTGGTGTAGTAACTGCAATGGGGCACGTAGCCTGAGTGCTTTGATGAAATATGTCTCTCCCATGTTTGGGACAATTTTCTCATGATGTGCCTAGTATCACCGTATTCATAACAACCCTTTTGCGGGTTAGGCTGCTCATATTGAGTATATGCAGATAACTGGAATAACCATTGTAGGAACTCATGTCGGTGGTGCATTAAAAGAACTTACTGGAGCACCCCGAGTAATCCGATGTGCGGACTCGGCTGGCCGACTGCCCGAGCCCCCCTCCATAATGATTTATACTTGTAAAGTAGAATCCACTGAATCCCCCAGAACCTTGAGACGTCTTGGTCTCCTTAGTTTCCCTTTTTTTTCACCCCGAACACGTTCTAATATCTTGGCAATTTGTACAACTAGCAAAAATGAAGTATTAACTTGTAGCTCCCGAGTCGTACAAAATTTTACGATCATAATTGAGTTCTTTAATGAGTCTGTGGACTCGCCCTCTGGCTGTAGGAAGCAAAGTAGGAGTATGACGGGCTAACTTATTGAACTTGATGGCATATTCTGAAATCGTCAATGGTGACATGATGCAACCGTTCAAACCCTATGCGCCACGCATTACGGAGAGTCCAGAAAACAAACTCTTTCAAAAGCGTTTCTGAGAACTGAGCCAAGTGGGCGGTGTTGCATTGGCTAGTCTGCTCGCTTCATAGGCTTGCCACGAACACCGGTGGAGAATTATCTCTCCCAAGGCGAATTTCTTCTTTTGTTATACTGACTCTACACTGTTAAGCTGACCAATTGCTTAACATACTCTTCGACTCTTCTTTGGGGTAACCCTTACCCCTATTTATACACAACGATCACAAAAGTAGAGCTCCATACAGACAAATCTTGTCACGAACCACATAGTCCAGACTCTCGTCAACAAGTGTACTTACTCTGAAGCACCCCAAAATCCGCAACCGTGACGTCCGCGCTAAGTAGACCTTCTACAAATTTAGAGTTGTTTCTATAACTCCTTTGGTATTGAAGTATAATTCCTTTGGTATTGAAGTATAGGATTATTAAGGAGGCGGACATACCATAAGTCCCAACCTTATCCTCTACAAAATCTCAGGTCTTAAACATGTGTAAATTTTAGGGAACCTTTCAATACCACATATATACATTTCAGGCCAAAATTGATATAATACATGACCCCGCAATCCACCCATTGGTAGTGGACTCCCCCTACTCAGCGCGAAGTCATAGGTCACAACGTCCGATAATCCACAATAATAATCTTCACAGCTTGTATAAATCAACCAGACGCCAATGTTCGTTGCACCCCGCACATGATTCACTAGGTGATCTCTCAATACGCCCACATCTTCAGTCGGAACGGAAATTTTTAAGCATCTCTGGCTCCCTCGTAGTCCATCTGCGGCATCACGAACCCTCGAAACACAACTGATATTGAGTGTGCAATGTCATACACGAGTGGATACAAAGGAGTATAAGATATATCTTTCAAGCTAAAGCAATGCCGCATGATAATGAGTCAAAGAAGTGAATATTTCCTAACAGTTCCATAGCCTCTCGAAGATAAGTACAGACGTCTCCGTACCGATCTGCAAGACTCTACTAAACCTGCTTGTGACTCATGACACCTATGAACCTAGTGCTCTGATACCAACTTGTCACGACCCCAAATTCCCTCCGTAGGATGTCGTGATGGCACCTAGTCTCTAAGACTAGGTAAGCCTATCAATGCGGAATAATAATAAATATCTGAAATAAATAAACTACAATTCAAACAATTTCAACTCCCAAAACCCGGTAGAAATAAGTCACAAGCTTCTAAGAATTTATTCTCAATGTCTCTATATGTCAAGGTCTAGATAAAATATAAGGAAGCAACATAAAATGATAGAAGGGGACTCCGGAGTCTGCGGACGCTGGCAGATATACCTCGAAGTCTCCGTGCGCAGGTAACTCAATGACGTCTAGGCTGGTAAAATGTACCTGGATCTGCACAAAAAGATGTGCAGAAGCGTAGTATGAGTACACCACAGCGGTACCCAGTAAGTGCCAAGCCTAACCTCGGTAGAGTAGTGACGAGGTCAGGTGAGGCCCTACTGGAATATAATAATGGCATGGTAAAATATTTATCAATGTAGTAAAATAAAATGACATTGAAAATGAATCAAATAGTATGTCACATTTAATGACACCAAATAATTGCAAATAATATCTCGTGGAAATCAAAACAGAATTTCCTTCAACTTTATGAAAATCACAATAATAATCAAAGGCAACTACGGCCATAAATCAATATCAACAAGGGCACTCCCGAGGTACCGCCTCGTAGTCCCAAATCATAAACACATTCACAATATCTCATTTCCTTATATCACCGCGGGAGCCTTCACAATTTATTTAAAGAAAACATTTTTTCCCGAAATAGCATCCTGCGTTTTAGCCACCCTTATCACACCGCATGACTTCTAGTAGTTCCCCTACTAGCCACGCATATCAAGCCACCCTTATCTCACCGCATGCGTTTCAACACCCAGACCTTATACCACCTCATGCGTATCAATATCACAATATATCACAATTTGCACCTCAAGTGCTCAAATAATTTAACTTGAGAAATAATTCAACAACAATATTTTTCCACAATAAAGAGCTCACGGCTCATGCCAAAATAAATCATCAATAATAGTTTTCCACAATAAAGAGATCACAGCTCATGTCAAAATAATTCATCAATAATATTCTTCCACAATAAAGAGCTCACGGCTCCCTCACAATGAGTATAAAAATATTCAGGAGTAAATAATTTAGGAAAATAATATTTTAAAATCTTTACTACGTTGCTTCAATATCAAGTTTAGAAATGTCAAATACTTCATATTAATAATATTTAATTTAAAGAAAATCAACCTTCAAATAATGCACAGAATAAAAGAAACCAAGTTTCAACTAAACAGGTAAAACAACTAGTAAGAAAAGATCAAACAAATTTGAAGTATATATCTCACATCAATGATGAAGAATATAACAAGATAAAATAATTTAATAAATGCGCAACAATGATCTACACAATTTAAAAATATAATCTTTCGCAATTTAACCCGTGTACACACTCGTCACCTCGTGCACACGACTTTCAACACATTTCAATAATCACATCAATACCAATCCTAGGGGAAATTTCTCCCACACAAGGTTAGACAAGTCACTTACCTCGACTTGCTCCAATTTAACCAAGTATTATGCTTTTTCCTCGATTTTCTGACTCCGATCGACTCGTATCTAGTCATAATTAATTCGATACAGTCAACAAAATTATAATAATCAATTTCATAAGAAAATATTACATTTTCATTAAAATCCGAAATTAGCTCAAAGTTTGCCCGTGGGGCCCACATCTCGGAATCCGGCGAAACTTATAAAATCCGACAACCCATTCAATTACGAGTCCACCCATACCAATTTTACCAAAATCCGATAACAACTCGACCTCCAAATCTTAAATTTTCGTTTTTGGAAGATTTTGCAAAAATCTTGATTTTTCTTCCATAAATTCACGGATTCATGATGTAAATGAGTATGGAATCATGAAATATAATCAATATAGGATAAGGAACACTTACCCCAATGTTTTTCCGTGAAAATCGCCCAAAAATCGCCCAAGAACCGTGCTCCAAAAATCCAAAACGAAATGAATGAAATAACCATTTTTTGGTCCTTAAGTTTCTGTCAATCCGTCACTAAAAGTCCATTTTTCGTCACTAAAAGTCCACCAGAAACAGCTCTACCAGTCTTACTTCAATTGATCATAACTTTATGTACAAATGTCCAAATGATAAATGGTTTAACTTTCTGGAAACTAGAATCCACCGACTACAACTTTCATGTTTTGTAATTATTCCAATTCCTTATGCATTGCGAGATATAAGCTCCCAAAGTCGGCTGCATGCATCAGAATTTCTGTCGAAACTGCTCTACTAGCCTTCATTCAATCTATCATAACTTTCTGTACAAATGTCCAAATAATGCATAGTTTAACTTTCTGGAACCTATAATCCAATGACTAAAACTTTTATGTTTTGCGCATTTTCTGATTCCTTATTCTGTGCGAGATATAAGCTTCCAAACTTGGCTCCACGCACGAAATTTCTGCAACAGAAATTTCTGCAAACAGAAATTTCCAGCACTTTGTCCGAAATCCATTCCGTTTACCTTCCGAAATTCACCCGAGACCCTTGGGACCTTAACCAATTATTCCAACATGTCCCAAAATACCATACGAACTTAGTCGAGCCTTCAAACAACATCAAAACGACGAATCACACCTCAAATCAAAATCAATGAACTTTGAACTTTCAAATTCTATATCTTGTGTCGAAACACATCAAATCAATTTGGAATGACTTCCAATTTTGCACACAAGTTATAAATGATATAACTGAGCTATAAAAATTTTCAGAATCGGATTTCGACATCCATATCAAAAAGTCAACCCCTCGGTCAAACTTCCCAAAAATTCAACTTTCGGCATTTCAAGCCTAATTCTATTACGGACTTCCAAATAAAATTCCGATCACGCTCCTAAGTCCAAAATCACCATACGGAGCTGTTGGAATCATCAAAATTCTATTTCGGGGTCGTTTGCACATAATTTGACATCCGGTCACTATTTGAAATTAAACTTTTAATTTTACATCAAAATTCTATATCTCTGGCTAGGGACCTCGGAATTTGATTCCGGGCATACGCCTAAGTCCCAAATCACGATACAGACCTACCAAAATTATCAAAATACTGATCTGAGTCCGTTTGCTCAAAATGTTGACCAAAGTCAACTTAGTTGAGTTTTAAAGCTCTAATTCACATTTTAATTCATTTTTCACCTAAAAACTTTCCGGAAATTTTTTTCGGACTGCACACGCAAGTCGAGTAATGATAAATAGTACTTTTTGAGGTCTTAGAACACAGAATTAATTATTAAATTTAAAGATGACATTTTGGGTCATCACACTATCTTTATTTATTTTATCATTTAATTTATGTTTTCAGTTGAGGAAAATGGTGGTTTTTGAAGAAAATTTTTAAAATGAAAAAATCACGATTTGAGGAACTAAATTGTATCAGAATTTGATGATTTTAGTATGGTTAAACTCGTGAGAGAATGGGTGTCCGTATTTTGTGACTTTTAATCGATTTTGAGACGCGGGCCCGGGTCGGCTTTTTAGGGCGAATTTCGGAAATTTTGTTAAAGTATTGATTTTATTAATTAGATGAGTCTATTATGGTTGTATTCATGATATGTAATTATGTTTGGCTAGATTTGGACCATTCGGAGTCGGATAATTGAGAAAAGGGTATTCTTACGGACTAATTGAGCTTGGTTCGAGGTAAGTATCTTGCCTAACCTTGTGGGGGGGCCTAACCTTGTGTGAGGGATTTCCCCCTTAGGATTTGAGTCTTCTATGTTAATTGTAGTCCATGCACGCGAGGTGACGAGTGCGTGCTCGGACTTATTTGTGAAAAGTTAGCCTTTTAGGATTCTTAGGTCCTTATATTCACCGAGTATGAAGTTGTTCTTGATATGATTAAGTTCCTATTTACTAGTTTCACCTCTACATGCTTTAATTAGAATTAATTGCTTCTGCATTCACTCTTATTTGACTTAACTGAAGATTTTACCTCTTCTACTATCTTTTCATATCTGCTTATCATTATTTGGAATTATTATCTCATCCTATAATTGTTCAGTCTTAATTGAGGTTATGATTATCTTTACGTTGCTTATCCTTAATTGAACTGTTGAATATCCTTCGTAATTTCTAAACCTTAAAAGATGTTTAGATATCCTATATATTAGTCGACTTATTTTATTTGGAATTATCCGACTCGTGTTAGCTTCCCTGTTGTTGAAATGTATATTGTGGGATCGCTGCTACATATTAGTTTTCCATTATTGATGCTACATATTAGTTTTCCATTATTGAGTTGTTCTCTTTACGTCTAGAATTCTTTACTGTGGTTATTCCTTGTGAATTGGTTCTACCGTTTCTTGTGATTTAAAGTTCTTGAGTTGATTAACTTGTCGTACTTTATATTATTGCCATTGTTGTTATTGTACTTGTTGTGGTGATGCACGAGGTTTCTGTTGTGCGGTTGTTATTATTTTGATGCACAAGGTTTCTGTCGTGCAATTGTTGTTATGGGGTTGCACGAGGTTTCTGCCGTGCTATTGTTACTATTGATATTTTCACATGCGGCGTGACAAGGCGGAATATATATGTATATGTGGGTTGCGCATGTGGCGAGACAAGGTGGGAACATTGTTATGCACGTGTGACGAGATAAGGCGGGCACTTTTTTTATTATTGCACACGTGGAGAGACAAGGTGGGCTGTGTCAGGGATTGATTTGTGATGATTTGTGGCCTGGGGGCATTCTTGTTGTTGATATTGTGTAGTGGTATGCATACCTGCGTGAGCTTTATCTTGTGAAAGCTGTGAGAAAATATTCTACGTGTTGTCCGTTCTTTTTCCTTATACTTATTTGCTGATGTGGACTATGTTAGGACACTTGCACAAGCATACACGTAGTTAAGCACTCTTGTCGGATAAGAGGTGTTCTTGATATTGTTGAGCATATATGCTCACCCTTGTTTACTTGCCTTCTATGTGAGAATGGCTCTATTGGCACGTGAGTCGTTAGTGCGGTTATGAGGTGTTATGAAGGCACAAGATGCCAAGTGTTAGGGTTCAGGTATCGAGACCCGTGAGTTGTGAATTGTCCGGGGTTCGGTACCTCGTGGAGTTGTTGACTAAAACTTGATGTAAAAGCGGTTGTAGTTGCTGAGTTATTACTTGTCCTTGCTGTATTTATGATTCCGGATTTAGGTTGTGTTCCATTCACTTTTCTGTGTCATTTTCATGATATCCCGCTGATACTTGTTGTTTCCTTCCTTATTGCCATTATTGTATTGTGAGCTATATTGCATAGTCTTTATGTAGACATCATACTTCTGTTGTTAGTATACCTATACCTGTTCAGTTTATTAGACCAGTGGGTGTCTTGACTGTTCCTCGTCACTACTCCACCGAGGTTAGTCTTGATACTTACTGGGCATCGTTGTGGTGTGCTCATTCTACACTTCTGCACATTGTTTTGCAGATCCAGTTACTTGTTCGTTGGCTAGTTGTGTGGACTGTTGCTATGGAGACTAAAGGTAAACCTGCTGCTGCGTTCGCATGCTTTGGAGTCACCTTCCTATTTTGTATTCACATTGTTATACCTATTTCCAAACAGTTGTATTTAGAGGTTTTCTAACAAACACTCTATAGAGCTTATGACTTGTACTACCGGTTTTGGGAATTGTAAGAGATTTCTATTTAAATTATTAGATGTTATTTAAATAATTTTGTTGTTTCAATTAATGTTAGGCTTACCTAGTCCCTAAGACTAGGTGCCATCACGATACCAAATGGAGGGAAAATTAGGTCGTGACACCGGAGGAGACTTGAGGTATAACTGCACCACATCCGCAGTTCTATTGTATTATCCTAGTAGCTCATGCACTTGTGACACCAGATTCGGGGATGTATTTTGATGATTCGGTTGTTGTAGTCTTCCGCACTTTATTTCAGTAACTGACTCCGCTTAAATTGATTTGTTTAAAAATAGTTAAGACTTTTCTAACGTTGGCTTGCCTAGCAAGTGAAATATTAGGCGCCATCACAGTCCCGAAGGTGGGAAATTCATGTCGTGACATATGAGTACAACCGACCCCATGTACTCAATAAGTAACAAGACTAACCTTTGGGCTGAAAGTAGTGACGAGCTCAATAGGTACAGTCCAGTATAGAAATAACAGTACAGAAATGTAGTCATGCTTTCAAGTTCAGCAGTTAAACTCAGTATAAGTAAAATAGATAAATTGTGCATGATATGAGGAATATGACATCTCTATATCTACATGCCAAAATATATGTTGTATGTGATGTACCACAATGGAAACCTTGTGTATTCACACTCTTAGAATATTCAATCACTCAGTATTGTATATGGCCAATCCAACCCAGGGAAGATCCATCCCATATATATATATATATATATATATATATATATATACACACACACACACACACACACATATCAACTGAAAGTCAGTCACTCAGTACTGTATAAGGCCAATCCAGCCCAGAGGAATATCCATTCCCCAAAAATAAAAGATTCGGACAAGATCCATATACAGGGAAGATCCATTCCTTAATATAAATGCTTCGGGCAAGATCCATGCCCAAGGAAGATCCATTCCTCAATATAAAATGCTTCGGGCAAGATCCATCCCTCAATATAAAATCAACCGAGCTCACTGTAGGGGGTGCAGACTCCGGAAGGGCTCTTTTAGCCCAAGCGCCATAATAGCCAGATCCAGGGATAAATAAATAATACATGTTGCGGCGTGCAACCCGATCCCATAAATATCACTCAAAATCTCCAGTCTCTCGGGCTTTCAATGACATGAAAATCAACCTGACATGATGATATGATGTATCAATGAATGACAACAGAGACTGAAATATGATATGAAAATGATAGATGTGCCTGAGTACAAAATTGAAAATTTAAACACGTAATTCAATAGCAATAAGACCTCTGTAGGTCCCAAAAATATCGGCACGTAACCTAAACATGATCTTTAACATGAGTCTCAGCTTAATTTCCTCTAACACGTGGAGGATATGTGGATAATGACATGATTATTTGATTATGCAACTCCACGGAATGAATTAAGTCACAATTTATATGGTGTACGCCCACACGCCTGTCACCTAGCATGTGCGTCACCTCCAAACAATTCACATAACCAAGTTTAAAAGTGTTACACCACAAAAACATGTAATCTAGTCGGAATACTCAATGAGAATTCAATATTATTGACTAACAATTATCACAAGGGACTTACCTCAAGTTTTCCCGTGAATTCTCGCTCAAAAATTGCCTCAACCCGTGTTCTTTCGCCCAAAAATGTTGAAATGAGCTAAAAAAAACAGCTCAATAAAAACACTAATCTTGTCACTAAAAGTCCATTTTCTGTCACTAAAAGTTCATTTCCCGTCACTAAAGGTCCGCACCAGAACCTGGACAATTTATTTTTTTACTAAAAAGGCTCTAACTCCATCATATGAACTCGGAATTCGACAATTCTTGTTCCTATGAGTCACAAATAATAATAAAACCTATTCGTTCATTCGAAACTCAATTCGCAGCTCATTTGCTCAATGTGATACCAATTTCTCTAGTTAAATAATTAACTCATGTTTCGCGCTAAAAACCTAATCGCGACTTAATGAAATTAGACCAAACATTCCATATCATTCCTATAATTCATTATCAGACTCCCGGAAGTGTCGAAATTGAATTTCAATCTCTAGAACTAAAAATGGACCTTTGGATCATTACATGCTTATGCTCAAAACACCAAACTCTTCCAAAACTCATCCGAGCCTCATGAGACCCCAACCCAGTATACTAACAAGTCACATAATATGACACGAACTTAGTCGATGCCTCAAATTATATTAAACAATACTAAAATACGAATCGCGCCCCAATTCAAGCTTAATGAAAACTAACGAATTCCAAATTCTATATTCGATATCGAAACCTATCAAATCAAGTCCGATTGACCTCAAATGATATAACAGACGTACCAAAATTTTCAGAACTGGATTCTGACCCCGATATCAAAAAGTCATCTCCCGGTCAAACTTCCAAACCTTCCATTTCCAACTTCCGTCATTTCAAGCTAAAATCAACTACAGATTTCCAATTAAATATCTGGACACACTCCTAAGTCCAAAATCACCATACAGAACTATTGAAACCATCAAAACTCTATTCCGGAGTCGTTCACACATAAGTCAACATCCGGTTAACTTTTCAACTTAAGCTTTAAATATTGAAACTAAGTATTCCAATTCATTCTGAAACTTTACCGGACCAGAACCAATTACCCCGACAAGTCACATAACAACTAAAAGGCAAAAATGAGCAGTAAATGGGGGAACGAGGCTGTAATACTCAAAACGACAAGCCATGTCGTTACATTAGTAACTATAGTTTGTCTGATTATCATTTGTAGTTGTTGTTCAATTGTTAGTAACTTGTATTATTTGTATTTAAATGTGCAACGAGTACAGCCTGTGTCAATTGTATTGGTTCGTGCAATGAATACAACCTGTATCAATTGTTATTCGTTCGCACAATTGTATTGATTCGCGCAATGAATACAATAAGTATCAATTGTAACCAAGGCGAAATACAAGAGTATGTACAAAGAATACTACTTATATTGACTGTATATAAAGGATATAACCTGTATCGACTCAAAATCTTTGCTAACTAAGTGAGCGCTCTAACCAACTAAGCTACGAAAGCTTACTGTTCTCTTGTTTTAGTTCAAAATAATTAATCTCTTGTTTTAGTTCAAAATAATTAATCTCTTGTTTCATGGATTTGCTATAAAATTTAAATATAGCTATGAATGATAAATTTGCTGAGAGTATAGCTATGAATAATAAATACAATATAAATATTTGATATGTCGCGTAATTTAACTTGTTGGAGTTGTGTGATAATAAATGAAATTATGTGATAATAAATGGAACATAATTTATTGAATGGTTAAATATTTTTGCATTATCTCAATATAAAGCTAGCCACTTATAATGAGATTATTCACCTCATCCAAATTACCATCAAGGTATCTTGAAGATCTCAAATTAAATTACTAACATATTGGATAATGAGAAAAAATTCTAAACACAAGATATATACATTCCTTATACACACCAACATATCCGAAACAGTAGGAACAACTTCAAACACAAGTTTTAAACATTCTTTACACACCAAAAGACTAGAAACATAAAACTCAAAAAAGTGAAAAACATAACAAAATAACACTAGATTCACACCCAACCAGCAACAAACTAAAGCTGAACTTAACTCAGAGGGTGTTTGGGTAAGCTTATAAGCTGGTCAAATTGGCTTATAAGCATCTTTTAGCTTATTTATGCGTTTGGTAAATATTCAAAGTGCTTATAAGTCAAATGTTTATAAGCTAAAATCAGTCATAAGTCATAAGCTGGTCATTCCCAACTAATGGCTTTTCAACTTATAAGCACTTTTAGTTTGATCAAGACTTTTACCAGTTTATCCTTAATAATATTTTCTAATTCACAAAATACTTTTCCCAAAATAAATTTCTTGATTTTCTCTTCATTCATATTCGTTGTTAATTCTTTTCTTACGAAGAAATTTTTTAATTTATAATCTTTTGAAAACAAATCAAATGTATTTTAATCATTTAAACAAAAGAATAGCTTATCAACATTTTTTATCAAACACATCAACTGCTTATTATCAGTTTTAGCACTTCTATCCAAACAGTAAATGCTTATTTTAAAAATCAGTTTCAACACTTTAATTTTTTTCCAGCACTTCGAGCTTATCGGCTATTTACAATAAGCTAACCCAAACAGGCTTTTAGAGGTCGTTTGGTAGAGCGCATTAGAGAAAATAATGCATGCATTAGCTTTGTGTATTGGTAAAACCTTGTTTGGTATACTTTTTCAACCTATGTATAACTAATACAAGCATTAGTTATACATCATATTTAGTATTATCCTATGTATAGCTAATGCATAGCAAACTATGGTATTAGCAATACCAAGGTTATTAATGCATGCATTAGTATGGTTAAAAGCCAAACTATCCTTAAAGTCCTTTAAAGCTAAAGAATATGGAGGGCATTTTTGTAAACAAATAATTTTCTTAAAAATTATGAAATGGATTTTAATTTTTAATACACCACACCAAACAATGGATAAGAAATAACCTCTGCATATCTAATGCTTGCATTACTAATACACCTAATTCAACATTATCTTATACATCGTACCAAATGACCCCTTAGTCTCTTAGAAGTTCGTACTAGGGGTGTACATAGATCGGGTTGGTTTGGATTTTTCAATTATCAAACCAAACCAATGGTATCGGGGTTTTAAATTTATAAACCAAGTCAAACCAACAAAGTTAGATTTTTCAATCTCGGTTTTTCTCGAGTTTTTCGGGTTTTCGGGTTTTTTCGGGTAAAGTCTTCATAGCATAAAATATATAACTTGTGCTTCAAATATTTCTTAAGTCCTAGTAAAATACAACTATATAACGTTTTCCAAGAAACTAACACAATAATATGAGATAAGTCATAGCATTATACTAAAATATTCAATAACAAAAATAAAATAATTAAATTACATAAAATAAATATTGCTAATTAATAAGCCATAATGAAAATTAACATAATCTAAAAATACTATATAGGCCATGCTAAAATAAGTATAGCTAATAAGTACTAATATTAATTACATAACTAAGCACTAACAAAAAAGATAAGTTATGTTATGCATTTTCATTATAAACCAATATAAAACTAAAATAATTATCCAATACTATCATCATTCCTAGTATTGAATAGAATTTCTTTTGTTAGCATTAGTATTGATTTGAACTTTATTTGAGTTACTATATTTATGGGCTATAAAGTTTATTTATCATTCAAGAATGTTAAGTCTAAACTTGAAATAGTACGTTAAAAGATAAAACTGTGAAAAAGTTTAAGAAATATTTATAAATTACATTACAATAAATAGTTATATGTATAAAATATTTTTAAAAATTATATAAATGTACTATCGGGTTGGTTTGGTTTCGGTTTGACTTTATTTAGTTAAAACTAAACCAAACCAATTATGGTCGGGTTTTATTTTCTAATACCAAATCAAATCAAACCAAACCACATCGGGTTTTTTTTTTCGGTTTGACTCGGATTATCGGTTTGGTGCGGTTTATCGATTTTTTTTGTATACCCCTAGTTCGTAGGTATTGATTTATGTAGTTATAAATACCTCCCCAATGTTATTCTCATCATTTGCCATTGTTTAATTTTTTAGTTTTCAGTTCTTGATTATCTTGTTAGTTTTTCAAGTAGACCGTTGTTTTCTAAACAATTTCTCGCATAAACACTTGCATGCTTATTGTTATTGATCTCATATTATTTTTTATTTTATCATTGTTATGTTGGATTATCTCATATTATTAGCCTTTGCCTATAACAATAGCAAATTGAGTATTAATTTAATTGGCTTCATTCGAAAATTAATTAAAATATAATTGCCAGTCTTGTTTAAATTACTGATTTATTAATTTAAACATAATTATTTCATAAGTCAGTTATTCCATTATTGTCATGCAACCAAACAAACCTTTGATATTTGTAATTGTTGGGATTTTAAACTTGTGTAGCTTAAAGAGGGTGAATGAGAAATGGAGGGAAATGAAATATTTGAGTTTCCCTCCTTGGCAAAGGGACATTGTCCCATATTGGAGGAAGAAAAGGCTTTTGATGGGTATATATATATAATTGCTCTTCTTCTAACTCTTAAAGAGTTAAGAAGAAGGCAAGCCTCGCGCCGTCGCTCGCTCGCCTAAGGCTAAGGCTAAGGCTAAAATTTCTTTCAATTATTTAATTAATTAATTAACGAAAGATTCAATCTGGAATAACCCAAGACCCGCGACCCGGTCCGGTCATGTCCGTTTTCATTCCCGGATTATTTTAAATTTTGCCGCAATATTTCAAACAACATGTTCCAACCTGAGAGTTTTGTGGTAACTGGTAAAGAAAAGAAAGTGTGCAAACTTATTAAGTCGCTTTATGGACTTAAACAAGCACCCAAACAATGACATGCCAAATTTGACCAGATAATATTGGCAAGTGGGTTTAAAATCAACGAGTGCGACAAATGTGTTTACATTAAAAACACTTCAGGTCATGAAGTCATTGTTTATTTTTATGTTGATGACATGTTGATAATGAGCAAAAACATGGCAGATATAAATGCTACTAAGCGCATGTTGGCTAGCAAATTCGATATGAAAGACTTAGGAGTTGCTCATGTGATCTTAGGAATCAGAATTCACAAGACTCCACAAAGTCTAGCATTATCACAGTCTCACTACATTGAAAAAGTACTTGACAAGTTCAAGTATTTGGATTTCAAAATTGCCAAGACTCCAATTGACGTGAGTTATGCACTTCAAAAGAATGAAGGTGAAAGTGACTCACAACTGGATTATGCAAGAGTATTGGAAAGTTTGATGTATATCATGAATTGTACGCGACTAGATATAGCATGTGCTATTAGTAAACTGAGTCGGTTTATAAGTAATCTCAATCACATACATTGGATGACAATGAAACGAGTTTTGGGTATCTCAAACATACCCAAAATTACGCATTGCATTATAACAAATATCCCTCCGTGATCGAGGGATATAGCGATGCAAATTGGATCACTGGATCATCTGAAGTTAAATCCACGAGTGGATATGTTTTCACAATTGGCGGTGGAGCAGTTCCTTGGAAATCATCCAAACAAACGTGCATCGCCCGTTCTACAATGGAATCTGAATTCATAGCTTTAGATAAGGCCGGTGAAGAAGCTGAATGGCTCCGGAACTTCTTGAAAGATATTTCATTTTGGCCCAAACCTTTGGCACCTATTTGTATACATTCTGATAGTCAAGCGGCAATAGGCAGGGCAAGGAGCGTTATGTATAACGAAAAATCTCGTCATATACGACGGAGACACAATACCGTTAGACAACTACTCTCTAGTGGTGTTATCACAATTGACTACGTAAAGTCAAGAGATAACGTGTCGGATCCACTTACAAAAGGCCTATCTAGAGAGGCAGTTAAAAGATCATCAAAGGGAATGGGGTTAAGGTCTAGGACAAGTCATCATGGCGGTAACTCTACCTAGTAGACTGAAGATCTCACGAGCTAGGTTCAAAGAGATTAAACATATTTATGAATGATGGTTCAACATTGTCAAATAACTCAACCCATTCTCGTGATGAAGACAATGTTCAGAAATAGAGGTAAAGCATTAATGCTTTTTGATGAGTCAACAAAGCTTAAAGGTTTTTTAATGATTTGATAAGTCTGGCAGGATATGACCAGATAGTGTGTCTATAGGATTACACGTTTAGAAATCACATATGTGAGTGTGAAGTGTAAGCCGCTTCAAGGGGAATGAAAGTAAAGGCCCATTCTCTAAGCACTTATGAGACCAGGCAGTGTTCATGGCTGAAACGAACACAACCGTGAGAACCATAGATGGTTAAGGATTGATTGTGTGATTTATATTGTCTAGGTATACAACAAAGCTCGACGGTTCAAATATATCAAATCTACCGATTGACCGAGTATATCCGATATAAGTTCACTACAGAAAGTTCAAAGGGAAACCTACTTATCCAGATGCAATTAATTCTTGCAAGTAAAACACACACGCGTCCATGCATTCCTTTATTTTATAGCCATTCCCCATTCATGTGGGGGATTGTTGGGATTTTAAGCTTGTGTAGCTTAAATAGGGTGAATGAGAAATTGAGGGAAAATGAAATATTTGAGTTTCCCTCATTGGCAAAGGGACATTGTCCCATATTGGAGGAAGAAAAGGCTTTTGATGGGTATATATATAATTGCTCTTCTTCTAGCTCTTAAAGAGTTAAGAAGAAGGCAAGCCTCGCGCCGTCGTCGTCATCGCTCGCTCGGCTTCGTATTCGGATTCGATCAAAGATCGATCGATTGATTGATTGATTAATCTTTTTGGATAAAATTCCTTTCAATTATTTAATTAATTAATTAAATAATTAACGAAAAATTCAATTCGGAATAACCCGCGACCCGGTTCGGTCAGGCCCATTTTCTTTCCCGGATTATTTTAAATTTTCCCGTAATATTTCAAACAACCTGTTCCAACAGCCATGGCTATTTATGAAAGGTTGCAAACCTTTTCAGAAACAATGCCAACAATTCTATAAATATACTTTGAATCCTAGAATCTTTCCTTACGAAATTTTCTGATCTTCTTCTTCTTCTTCTCCACAAAAATTCCAGTGTGTTTTACAGCCTTCGAGTGGCTCGCTGTTCACCGGCGTTTTGGTACCAACACTCCGGTGAGTTAAATCGTTCTATCCTGGGAGGATATATTCCAGCACCTCGGGTACTTGAGGGGAATAATTTTCTTAAGGACACACTGTATATTCAGTGGGCTCGATTTATTCCTACACTGTTTTTCCAGAATTTATTTCCTTAAACAAGTGTTACTAACTATCTGTTTTGTTTATATATTTCAGAAAGTTTAATGATTTAATTATTTATTACAGCAATACAGATTTATAACAATCTTAAGGAAATTAATTTATTATATTTTGTATTTTGTTTGTGGAGATTAAAACCTGTGTAGTTTTCTACTCCTTCTGAATTTTACTATTCTGATTTGAAGATATAAAAAACTTCATCAGAGTATTGAAATTCATAAAATGATTTGAAGAACATAAAAACTTCATCGTTTTTCTGTGAAACAGTATAAAAAAACTTCTGTTTTATTTATTATACATACTTTTTTTTTAATAACGGTATTGTTTACTGTTTTGATTTTGCCAGTAATTGAACTCTTCTGTTGTTTACAGTGAGAAATGGCAATTGATAACGGAAATTCTTCTGCGACTGTTGCGGCAACGACGATAGCCTCGTCAAGCCGGACTGTTGTTCCACCGGCAGAGAAACCGGGGAAATTTTCCGGAGCCAACTTCAAAGGATGGCAGTAAAAAGTGTTCTTCTGGCTTACCACACTTAGTATGCAGAAATTCACTAGTGAAGAACCTCCAGTGCCTGCTGCGGACATGTCGGACAACGAGAAATTCATGATTGTTGAGGCGTGGAAGCAGGCAGATTTTCTTTGCAAAGGTTATATCTTAAGCGCTTTAGAGGATGACTTGTACAATGTGTACAGTGTGATGAATACTTCGAAAGAATTATGGGATGCACTTGAGAAGAAGTACAAGACTGAAGATGCATACTTGAAGAAGTTCGTGGTTGCCAAGTTTCTAGACTATAAAATGATAGATAGCAAAACTGTTGGAACCCAAGTTCATGAGTTTCAACTTATTTTTTATGACCTCATTGCTGAAGGTATGGTCGTGAATGAAGCATTTCAAGTGGCTGCAATGATTGAAAAATTGCCTCCTTCGTGAAGAGATATCAAGAACTATCTTAAGCACAAGCGCAAAGAAATGAAGTTGGAAGATCTTGTGATTCGTCTCAAGATTGAGGAAGACAACAAAACAGCCGAGAAGAAGTCTCGTGGAAATTCAACGATCATGGGAGCTAATATCGTTGAGGAGACTGCTCCAAAAAGTAAGAAGAGAAAGAGGTCTTCTGGACAGACTAAGGAGTAGAACAAAAAGAAATTCAAGGGCAGCTGCTACAATTGTGGAAAAATCGGTCACAAAGCCCCTGATTGTCGTCTCCCGAAAAAGTATAAGAAGAAGGGACAGGCCAACATAGTGGAGAAGAATGATGACATTGATGATCTGTGTGCAATGCTTTAGGAATGCAACCTAGTTGGAAATTCGAAGGAGTGGTGGATTGACTCTGGAGCCACTCGACATGTTTGTGCTGTCAAGGAAGCATTTGCGACTTACTCTACTGCTGGTCCCGAAGAAGAGCTTTCCATGGGAAATACTGCAACAGCCAAGATTGAAGGTTATGGGAAGATATTCCTGAAGATGACTTTCGGAAAGGTGTTAACGCTCAACAACGTTCTTCCTGTTCCTACTATTAGGAAGAATTTAGTTTCTACTTCTTTGCTTGTTAAGAATGGATTCAAATGTGTATTTTTTTCTGATAAAGTTATTGTAAGCAACAATAAAATGTATGTTGGAAAGGGCTACCTCACAGAGGGCCTCTTCAAACTAAATGTAATGGTTGTTGACAGTATGAATAAAATTTTAGCTTCTTCTTATTTATTGGAGTCAAATGATTTATGGCATATTCGTTTAGGACATGTCAATTACAAAGCCTTGCGGAAGTTAATTAATTTAGAAGTATTTTCTAAATTCGAGTGTAATAAATCAAAATGTTAAATATGTGCTGAGTCTAAATTTGTAAAACATCCTTATAAGTCTATTGAAAGGAATTCAAATTCTTTAGACTTAATTCATACTGACATTTGTGATATGAAGTTGACACCATCTCGAGGTGGGAAAAAGTATTTTATTACTTTTATTGATGATTGCACTCGATATTGTTATGTTTATTTGCTTAATAGTAAGGATGAAGCAATTGAAGCATTTAAACAATACAAGAATGAAGTGGAGAATCAATTGAATAAAAAGATCAAAATGATTAGAAGTGATAGGGGTGGGGAATATAAATTTCCGTTTGCAGAAATATGTTCGGAATATGGAATTATTCATCAAACTACTGCACCTTACACACCCCAATCCAATGGAATTGCGGAAAGGAAAAATCGAACATTAAAGGAAATGATGAATTCTTTATTAATAAGTTCCGGATTACCGTAGAGTTTATGGGGCGAAGCTATCCTTACAAGTTACAGCTAACCGAATACTCAACAGAGTATCCCACAGCAAAACGCAATCTATTCCATATGAAAAATGGAAAGGAAGAAAATCCAACTTGAAATATTTCAAAGTGTGGCTGTGTCTAGCAAAGGTATAAGTTCCTTTACCTAAAAGGGTTAAAATCAGACCAAAAACTGTTGATTGCATTTTTATTGGATATGTTACAAACAATAAAGCATGTCGGTTTTTGATTCATAAATCCGATAATCCCGAAATTCACGTTAATACGGTAATGGAATCAGATAATGTTGAATTCTTTGAAAGCATTTATCCATAGAAAACTGAATGTGAGTCGTTAAGTGAAAGACCTAAACGACCCCGGGAAGAACCAAAGGAAAATATTCCAAGTATAGAAGATCCAAGGCATAGCAAACGTCAAAGAACATCTACTTCCTTTGGACCAGATTTTGTGACATTCTTGCTTGAAAATGAGCCTCAAACTTTTAAAGCAGCTATGTCATTTTCTGATTCAGCGTTTTGGAAAGAGGCAGTCAATAGTGAGATTCAATCAATTTTGGATAACCATACATGGGAATTGGTAGATCTTCCTCTGGGAAATAAGCCTTTAGGTTCGAAATAGATCTTTAAACGGAAAGTAAAAGGTGATGGCACTATTGACAAATATAAGGCAAGACTTATTGTCAAAGGTTATAGACAAAAGGAAGGCCTTGATTACTTTGACATTTACTCGCCAGTAATGAGGATAACATCTATTAAGGTGTTAGTGGCACTAGCGGCCGTGTATGGTCTTGAAATCCATCAAATGGATGTTAAAACAGCTTTCTTAAATGGAGAATTAGAGGAAGAGATTTACATGGAACAACCTAAGGGTTTTGTGGTAACTGGTAAAGAAAAGAAAGTGTGCAAACTTGTTAAGTCGCTTTATGGACTTAAACAAGCACCCAAACAATGGCATGCCAAATTTGACCAAACAATGTTGGCAAGTGGGTTTAAAATCAACGATTGCGACAAATGTGTTTACATTAAAAACACTCCACGTCAAGAAGTCATTGTTTGTTTATATGTTGATGACATGTTGATAATGAGCAAAAACATGGCAGATATAAATGCTACTAAGCGCATGTTGGCTAGCAAATTCAATATGAAAGACTTAGGAGTTGCTGATGTGATCTTAGGAATCAGAATTCACAAGACTCCACAAGGTCTAGCATTATCACAGTCTCACTACATTGAAAAGGTACTTGACAAGTTCAAGTATTTGGATTTCAAAATTGCCAAGACTCCAATTGACGTGAGTTATGCACTTCAAAAGAATGAAGGTGAAAGTGACTCACAACTGGATTATGCAAGAGTATTGGAAAGTTTGATGTATATCATGAATTGTACGCGACCAGATATAGCATGTGCTATTAGTAAACTGAGTCGGTTTACAAGAAATCCCAATAACATACATTGGATGGCAATGAAACGAGTTTTGGGGTATCTCAAACATACCCAAAATTACGCTTTGCATTATAACAAATATCCCTCAGTGATCGAGGGATATAGTGATGCAAAATTGGATCACTGGATCATCTGAAGTTAAATCCACGAGTGGATATATTTTCACAATTGGCGGTGGAGCAGTGCCTTGTAAATCATCCAAACAAACGTGCATCGCCCGTTCTACAATGGAATCTAAATTCATAGCTTTAGATAAGGCCAGTGAAGAAGCTGAATGGATCCGGAACTTCTTGGAAGATATTCCATTTTGGCCCAAACCTTTGGCATCTATTTGTATACATTGTGATAGTCAAGCGGCAATAGGCAGGGCAGGGAGCGTTATGTATAACGGAAAATTTTGTCATATACGACGGATACACAATACCGTTAGACAACTACTCTCTAGTGGTGTTATCACAATTGACTACGTAAAGTCAAGAGATAACGTGTAGGATCCACTTACAAAAGGCCTATCTAGAGATGCAGTTGAAAGATCATAAAAGGGAATGGAGTTAAGGTCTAGGACAAGTCATCATGGCGGTAACTCTACCTAGCAGATTGGAGATCCCACGAGCTAGGTTCAAAGAGATCAAACAAAGTTATGAATGATGGTTCAACATTATCAAATAACTCAACCCATTCTCGTGATGAAGACAATGTTCAGAAATCGAGGTAAAGCATTAAGGCTTTTTGATGAGTCAGCAAAGCTTAAAGGTTTTTTAATGATTTGCTAAGTCTGGCAGGATATGACCAGATAGTGTGTCTATAGGATTACACATTTAGAAATCACCTATGTGAGTGTGAAGTGTAAGCCGCTTCAAGGGGAATGAAAGTAAAGGCCCATTCTCTAAGCACTCATGAAACCAGGCGGTGTTCATGGCTGAAACGAACACAACCGTGAGAACCATAGATGGTTAAGGATTGATTGTGTGACTTATGTTGTCTAGGTATACAACAAAGCTCGACGGTTCAAAGATATCAAATCTACCGATTGACCGAGTATATCCGATATAAGTTCACTACGGAAAGTTCAAAGGGAAACCTACTTATCCAGATGCAATTAATTCTTGCATGTAAAACACACATGCGTCCGTGCATTCCTTTATTTTATAGCCATTCCCCATTCATGTGGGGGATTGTTGGGATTTTAAGCTTGTGTAGCTTAAAGAGGGTGAATGAGAAATTGAGGAAAAATGAAATATTTGAGTTTCCCTCCTTGGCAAAGGGACATTGTCCCATATTGGAGGAAGAAAAGGCTTTTGATAGGTATATATATAATTGCTCTTCTTCTAGCTCTTAAAGAGTTAAGAAGAAGGCTAGCCTCGCGCCGTCGTCGTCGTCGCTCGCTCGGCTTCGGCTTCGGCTTCAGTCAAAGATTGATTGATTGATTAATCTTTTTGGACAAAATTTCTTTCAATTATTTAATTAATTAAAAAAATAATTAACGAAAAATTCAATCCGGAATAACCCGCGACCCGGTCCGGTCAGGCCCGTTTTCTTTTTCAGATTATTTTAAATTTTCCCGCAATATTTCAAACAACCTGTTTCAACAGCCATGGCTGATTCTGAAAGGTTGCAAACCTTTTCAGAAACAATACCAGCAACTCTATAAATATACTTTGAATCCCAGAATTTTTCCTTACGAAATTTTTTGATCTTCTTCTTCTTCTGCACAAAAATTCTAGTGTGTTTTACAGCCTTCGAGTGGCTCGCTGTTCACCGGCGTTTTGGTACCAACACTCCGGTGAGTTAAATCGTTCTATCCTGGGAGGATATATTCCAGCACCTCGGGTACTTGAGGGGAATAATTTCCTTAAGGACACACTGTGTATTCAGTGGGCTCGATTTATTCCTACACTGTTTTTTCAGAATTTATTTCTTTAAATAAGTGTTACTAACTTTCTGTTTTGTTTATATATTTCAGAAAGTTTAATGATTTAATTGTTTATTACAGCAATACAGATTTATAACAGTAATGAGTATTTTTAATGAACGAATGAATTAGTTTGATTTGGTGCAAAAATTGAACAAAAAAAAAAGATTTTTCCTATTGAGGTATCCTCCTAAAGTTAAAGTTCAAGGAAAACTTTCATATGGTTAAAGTGGATGTGTCATAACCTTGATCTTATATATTAATGAGGATAACTTACAGGAATTTATTAAATATTCCCACAAAATATTTAACTTTCTAAATGAGATATTCTTATAGCAACCGAAATATTTATAACTTATTTTAGATCATAAGTGTCAAATATTTTTCTTTTTTTATAATTCCGCATCAATTCAAACTTTATCAGATAAAGTAAAACATGAGTAGTTTTGTATTTATTTGATAGTAACTTCATTATATGTTTCATTTCATGGGTTCTCTGTCATGTTGGAGAGTAAAGATTCTCTCTAACAGATGTGAAATCCGTTGGGTGCCCATACCAATTTTGGGTTTATGACGATATTAGGAATAGAATAACTTCTTGATGGTGTGATTATATATAGAAGTGTAATTTATTGTACCGTGTTAAATATTTTGCGTATAAAAATTATTACGAGTTCGAGCCGTAAAAATAATCGTAGGATAGGATATAAACATCCTTCACACCAAAAAACTAGAAACATAAGTGTCTATATAAAGGGTGAAAACATAACAAAATGACACTAGATTCACACACAAAATGACACGAGAATTAATTCCAAAGACAAGATATAGACATCCTATACAAACCAAAAGACTAGAAATATAAAACTCAAAAAGATGGGAACATAACAAAATAACACTATTTATTCACACACAGAATGAAACGAGAATAACTTCCAAACACAAGATATAAACATTCTTAACAAACCAAAAAACTAGAAACATAAAATATAACAAGATGACACTAGATAAACACACAACCAGCAACAAACTAAAGTTGAAATCTTTCACTCTATACCATCTAATCAACTTCTTCAATCTTAGGTCCAGTGCTAGTAGTACCACTAGCTCCACCACTTGTACCACCACCCGGCATTTGATCATCGTCCATAGAAACACCGCCGCCGGCGCCGGCGCCACCTTGATACATTCTTGCAATTATAGGATTACATATTCCCTCAAGTTCTTTCAACTTATCTTCAAGTTCATCAACTTCAGCCAATTGATTCTTTTCCAACCACTCTATAGTTTCTTGAACACCCTTCTCAATCTTCTCTTTATCCTCAGAACTCAATTTACTTGCAATCTTCTCATCTTTTATTGTATTCCTCATATTATAAGCATAATTCTCAAGTCCATTCTTAGCTTCCACTTTCTTCTTCACTTCCTCATCTTCAGCTTTATACCTCTCAGCATCCCTTACCATTCTATCAATCTCATCTTTACTCAATCTTCCCTTATCATTTGTGATTGTAATCTTGTTCTTTACACCAGCAGTTTTATCCTCAGCAGTCACATTTAAAATCCCATTCGCGTCGATATCGAATGTAACATTGATCTGAGGAACCCCTCTAGGAGCTGGTGGAATACCAGAAAGTTCAAATTTTCCTAGAAGATTGTTATCTCTTGTTCTTGCTCTTTCTCCTTCATATACTTGGATTAGTACTCCTGGTTGATTATCTGAATAAGTAGAGAAAATCTGTTCTTTTTTAGTTGGGATTGTAGTATTTCTTGGTATTAAAACTGTCATTACTCCACCTGCTGTTTCAAGTCCAAGACTTAATGGTGTAACATCAAGTAAAAGCAAATCTTGAACTTTTTCATCTCCTTCACCAGTTAAGATTGCAGCTTGAACTGCTGCACCATATGCTACAGCTTCATCTGGATTTATACTTTTACATAATTCTTTCCCATTGAAAAAATCTTGTAAAAGTTGTTGTACTTTTGGTATTCTTGTTGATCCACCAACTAAAACAACTTCATGTATTTGAGATTTATCAATTTTAGCATCTCTTAAACATTTCTCAACTGGTTCCATACATTTCATAAATAAATCCATACACAACTCCTCAAATCTAGCTCTTGTTATTGTAGCATAAAAATCTATCCCTTCAAATAAAGAATCAACTTCAATTGTAGTTTGAGTAGTTGATGATAATGTCCTTTTTGCCCTTTCACAAGCAGTTCTTAATCTTCTCAAAGCTCTAGCATTTCCACTTAAGTCCTTTTTATGTTTTCTCTTAAACTCAGATACAAAATGATTCACTAACCTATTATCAAAATCTTCACCACCTAAATGTGTATCACCAGCAGTTGCTTTAACCTCAAAAATCCCTTCTTCTATAGTTAAAACTGATACATCAAAAGTACCACCACCTAAATCAAAAACAAGAACATGTTGCTCACCTATTCTTGAAGCTTTTTTATCTAAACCATAAGCAATAGCAGCAGCAGTTGGCTCATTAATAATTCTCAAAACATTCATTCCACTTATAGCTCCTGCATCTTTAGTTGCTTGTCGTTGAGAATCATTAAAATAAGCAGGTACAGTAACCACAGAATTTTTCACGTTATACCCTAAGAAATTCTCAGCTGTTTCTTTCATTTTATTCAACACCATTGACGAAATCTCCTCAGCTGAAAACTGTTTTTTCTCACCTTTGTAACTTACTTCTATCATTGGCTTTTCACCTGCTCCTGAAATAACTTTGAAAGGCCATAATTTCATGTCACTTTGAACAGAAGGGTCAGTAAATCTACGACCAATTAAACGTTTAGCATCAAAAACTGTGTTGTGTGGATTCATAGCTACTTGATTCTTGGCTGCGTCACCAATTAAACGTTCAGTATCAGTAAAAGCAACATAAGATGGTGTTGTTCTATTGCCTTGGTCGTTTGGTATGATTTCAACTCTATCATTTAACCATACCCCAACACAACTATATGTTGTGCCTAGGTCTATTCCTATTGCTTTTCCTTCTTTGGTCGCCATTTTTTGAAGAGGTAAAACTTCAAGATTCTTTTGTGGGGTTTTTTTGTAAATAGTCTAGTATGTATAATTCAAGATTTTGTTTGAGTACTATATATACAAGTTTTGAGGAAGAATGGAGATGATTCTAGACGGTCGTACCAAAATAACGAGAAGTACCTAAATTTTACGTGCTTATCTAAATAACATGAAAGTTATTAAATTAATTTATAGTATATAAAGTCATTAAAAGAAAATAAACAAGATATTTTTTTATAATACTTGAATATAATTGGTAAAATTATTGTCATGTGATCAGAAGGTCACAAGTTCAAGGCGTAAAAATAGTCTCTTGCAGAAATATAGATTAAGGTTGCGTACAATAGACTTTTGTGCTCCGATCTTTTTCCGGATCTCGTACATAATGAGAGCTTAGTGCATAATTAAATAAAGGAGAGTCCTTGACGTAATTGATAAAGTACAGAAGATCACGAGATCGAGTTGTGAAAACAATCTTCTTCGGACCCCGTTGGTACAGAAAAGTCCTTGGTGATATTAGATTATGGGGTGGGAAATGAGGGTATTTTGGGAATTACAGATTAGGCGGAGCGGTGGTGGTTATCTAAAATTTAGGTGGCGGTGAAATGGTTAGCTCAGGTGGAGTGAGTTGTCAAGAAATTGATGAGTTGTTTGAGATGTTGAACTCCCACGTAGCTTTTGTTATACTCTTGCAAATACAAGTACTATGTTGGGAAGTAAAGTATTTGGTTCTTGTTTCTTTTTGAAATAGTCCAAGTGGAACTTGGGTTTGACTGTAATGGGCCCGATAAACATATGAATTGGACCTTCTGCAGCCGAAAAAAAAGAAGAGATTTTTTTTTTTTCTATACAATAATTAAAATTTATTTATCAAAATTATCTTAATTTTATATATTACCCGTCCTAAATAAAAATTACTTACAAATTATATATATTCCACCTTAAAAGGCTCCAAATCTATTATTAGTGTCTTAAATTAAGGGATTCTTTGCTTGAAAAAAGGCATAACTGAAGAGAACAATGGTGTTAACCACATTTCCCTTCCCTGATCAACTATATTTTTTTTTTAAAAGATAAGAAAAGAAAGCAAACAGACGGGAGAGTACAAAATAAGCAATACTTCTAAGCAAATGTCACCCTAATTGTTCTTTCTTTAAATACTTTTTTGTAGACAAGCATATTGTCTGAATTTTGGAAACAAAAGAAGAAAGAAAACTGCTTCAGCTAGTGCAATGATCGTGTAGCAATATTAAGATGCAGACAAGTGAAGCTGAAAATATTTCAATAATTCTCTAATGATTTTGACGAAAATCCCATCTCATTAGAATATAGTTTGATATCTTCTGTCACTTATCCATAAATAAAATACAGACATCATATTATGCTTCTCATAAGAAAAAATTTGATGGCAAACAGGAGAACGATAAAAAACAAAGCCAGAAAAGAAGGACCCTCTTAATTTACCAACAAAAGAAATCAACTGACATCTATGGGGCAAAAGTGGGCACACGGTTAATAAGAAAAAGAAAGAAAAGAAAACTAAAACACAACCTATTCAATGGGGACTTCTTTCATGAAAACACAAGCCCCGGTTACAAAAATCAATGCCTTTAATCAACACATCATATTCCAAGAAAAGAGTAATGTATGGTACGACATCATACAAATTAAAAATAAATTTCATACAAATTTAATACAAAATTTGATAAGCTACAAAAACATACATAATAGAAATAAATTTTATACAAGTAATTATACAATATATAACGTATTTGCAACTTATCTACAATTTTCATACATCCTTCTTACCCAGTTAAATATAACTACAACATCATACAACTTACAATTATACGATACATCTTTTGTATATTTTGTATATATTTTGTATCTGATTTGTATATATTTTATGTGGTGTGTGCTTCTTCCTCTCTAAAATTCCAATCAAATATCTCTCGTAATACAATTTTGATACATATCAACAACTTTATGTAAAAAAGATAGTATTGACAACTTAAATACAGATTTTATACAACGATTCAAACATTATACAACTATTTTTCAACTTTTATACAACATTCAAATAATAAAAAATACTTAACTACAATATAATACAATTACACTACAACTTTACTACAATTTCGTAAGTATATGGTATGTCATGTGTTCTCCTTCTTCTTCTTCTTCTTCTTCTTCTTCTTCTTCTTCTAGTTTCAATCTGAAATTCAGCCAAAATTAAGTCTAATCTTCACCAAACACCCTCAAAATTGAGATATAAACTCCAAATAATATTCCCAATTATTTGCAACAACACACAATCCAAACAAATAATGGTTTTTGAAAATTCATATTCAAATTCAAAGCTTCAAAGCTTTTTAATGGCTGTCAATGGTGGAGAGTCAAATACCTTCAAAATTTATTGATTGACAATTTTAATTTGAACACCAATTGTGCAACATGAAAGGAAATTGCTAAGTTAAAACTCTATAGTAAAGCGTTTGAAATTCATTGATAAATTTCATTAAAAATATATACAACATGAAAGGATAAAAAATAGAGAACATCACAGGAAGAAAAATTGAGGAAAGAATAGAGAATGAGAGATTGAGAGACAGAGAGAGACGGAGAAAGAGAGAGTGTAGGAGAGAGAGACAGAGAGAGACGGAGAGAGAGAGAGAGAGAGAGAGAGAGAGAGAGAGAGAGAGAGAGAGAGAGAGTAGAAGGGAGAGAGAATAAGGATGAGAACTAATTGATTCCTTATTCAATTCCTAATATAAAAGGGATACTCATTTAATTTCTAAAATGTATATAATTGATAAATTGTATATGGCTATATAATTAAATTGAAACTTGAGTAGGGAGGGTAATAAAGTTTCAAATAGTGTATAGGAAGGTAAAAATCTCCCAAAAAATTAAAAATAGTCAGATTTATAATTGGTAATTCAAAAATAGCCACAGTTTCAAAAGCAATTAAAATTTATTCACTTTTTATGTAAAGATAAAATTTGAACAATAACACTCCTAAAAATTCGGAAAAATTTCAGCATAATATGCTGGAGTTCGAATTTTTTACATATGAATTTTCAGTATAATATGCTAGAATTTCATAATGTGCTTGAGTAGTGGTGGTAAAATGAATTAAAAAAATAGTTATCCACCCATATTATCCATTAAAAAATGAGTTGGATAATAAACTTTTTAAAAATGGGTCAAATATGGAGAAGAACTATATTATTCACTTAGAAAATGGATAACCAATGAATACCCAATGGATAATCAATGAGTTTAAATTTTTTATTTGTAAAGCTCAAATTGGGGGTTTCTCAAGTTTGAGAGACTAGAAATTCTCTCAAAAGTGATCATATTCAAGAAGCCATGGATAATATGGATATCCATATTATCCGACAGTTAACCCTTTTTTATCCGTATTAAATATGGATCGGGTTGGATAATTTATCCGTTTTTGCATTATCCGTTTTCGACCCAAACCGCTCGTTTGCCACCCCTATGCTTGAGTTCCAACATAATATGTTGAAAGTTTGTACGCAAGAGCTCCAAAATCCAGCATATTATACTGGAACTTTCCGTGTTTCTGCTAAAATAGTGGCTATTTTTCAATAACTTTGCAACCGCTGGTTATTTTTCAATTACCAGTTCAAAACTAGCTAGCTCGTTATTTTCACTATGCAACCAGGACAAGTGAGTTCAACTAAATTGGCAAAGAACGAAGAGGGAAGGGTATCCAAAAAATTAGAGAAGTATGACACTTTTTGGGTTGGTTTTTAAATTTTGACTCCCATTTGTTCGAGGAGCAAAAATTTACATTAAGGTCAAAAGCTAAACGTGTTGCAGTGCAACACTTGTTAAACTTAAAGTTTTGCCCATGAACAAGCAGGGCCGAAAATTCTAGACCATCCACTTTGAGAGGTATTTGTGTACTTCAGTATAAAGGGAAAAAGTGCATAAATAGACGGTTTTAGGTCCCCTATTTAAGATATGGCCAAAATTCATAAACGTTTGCAAGTTTAGTAGCTTAAAAGCAAGGTTGAAATTCAAAAATAGTCAAATTTACAAGTGGTAATTGAAAAATAGCCACAGTTTTAAAATTAATCGAAAGTTAGTCACTTTTTATGTAAAGATAAATCTGAACAAAAACACTGTTCAAAATCCGGAAAATATTCCAGCATAATATACTGGAGTTCGAACTTTTTACATGTGAACTTCAAACATAATATACTGGAGTTCCAGCATAATATGCTAGAAGTTTATACGCAGGTGCTCCAATCTCCGCTATATTGTGCTGGAACTTTCCGTGTGCTGGAGTTCCAGCGTAATATGCTGGTAATTCATACGCATATGCACTAATCTCCAGTATATTATGCTGGAACTTTCTGTGTTGCAGTAAAATAGTGGCTATTTTTTAATAACTTTACAAACGCTGGCTATTTTTCAATTACCAGTCTGAAAACTGGCTAGCCCATACTATTTTCCCCAAAAGTAACTTAAGATACGCGAGTCTGACATAAACGTTTGAAGTTAGGCTGGCCAAAAACAAACTTCATACAATTTGAAAACAAGTAAACTTCGGACATTTTTGTGTGTGTTGAATTCGTGTGTTCTCATGGTGAAGACATCCGCCGTTGACAGATGAGATGGTGAGAGAGAAGGGGAAATGAATATTCTAGAAGATAGCTGAAGACCAATGAAATAATTTCTGTATATTCAAACTATCTCAATGTACAGATGATATACACGAGTGGGACCACATATCTAACTACTGAGTGTAAGTACAAAATTGCCCCTAACTAACACTAACTATAAAGGGGATAAATACAAATACAATATAAGTCTCAATACCCCCCCCCCCCCCCCCCCCAAGTTGGAGGCGAGGAACTCACTGCCAACTTTCCAAGAATAGCAGAATGTTTAATCCCTGTAAGAGCCTTGGTCTGAATAACTGCTAACTATGCATTGGTGGAGATGTGATGCAGTGTAATCAACCCATCTTGAATTTTGTCCCTCACAAAGTGACAATTTACTTCTATGTGCTATGTTGGGAAGTAAAGTATTTGGTTCTTGTTTCTTTTTGAAATAGTCCAAGTGGAACTTGGGTTTGACTGTAATGGGCCCGATAAACATATGAATTGGACCTTCTGCAGCCGAAAAAAAAGAAGAGATTTTTTCTTTTCTATACAATAATTAAAATTTATTTATCAAAATTATCTTAATTTTATATATTATCCGTCCTAAATAATAATTACTTACAAATTATATATATTCCACCTTAAAAGGCTCCAAATCTATTATTAGTAGCTTAAATTAAGGGATTCTTTGCTTGGAAAAAGGCATAACTGAAGGGAACAATGGTGTTAACCACATTTCCCTTCCCTGATCAACTATATTTTTTTTTAAAAGATAAGAAAAGAAAGCAAACAGACGGGAGAGTACAAAATAAGCAATACTTCTAAGCAAATGTCACCCTAATTGTTCTTTCTTTAAATACTTTTTTGTAGACAAGCATATTGTCTGAATTTTGGAAACAAAAGAAGAAAGAAAACTGCTTCAGCTAGTGCAATGATCGTGTAGCAATATTAAGATGCAGACAAGTGAAGCTGGAAATATTTCAATAATTTCTCTAATGATTTTGACGAAAATCCCATTTCATTAGAATATAGTTTGATATCTTCTGTCACTTATCCATAAATAAAATACAGACATCATATTATGCTTCTCATAAGAAAAAATTTGATGGCAAACAGGAGAACGATAAAAAACAAAGCCAGAAAAGAAGGACCCTCTTAATTTACCAACAAAAGAAATCAACTGACATCTATGGGGCAAAAGTGGGCACACGGTTAATAAGAAAAAGAAAGAAAAGAAAACTAAAACACAACCTATTCAATGGGGACTTCTTTCATGACAACACAAGCCCCGATTACAAAAATCAATGCCTTTAATCAACACATCATATTCCAAGAAAAGAGTAATGTATGGTACGACATCATACAAATTTAATACAAAATTTGATAAGCTACAAAAACATACATAATAAAAATAAATTTTATACAAGTAATTATACAATATATAACGTATTTGTAACTTATCTACAATTTTCATACATCCTTCTTACCCAGTTAAATACAACTACAACATCATACAACTTACAATTATACGATACATCTTTTGTATATTTTGTATATATTTTGTATCTGATTTGTATATATTTTGTGTGGTGTGTGCTTCTTCCTCTCTAAAATTCCAATCAAATATCTCTCGTAATACAATTTTGATACATATCAACAACTTTATGTAAAAAAGATAGTATTGACAACTTAAATACAGATTTTATACAACGATTCAAATATTATACAACTATTTTTCAACTTTTATACAACATTCAAATAATAAAAAATACTTAACTACAATATAATACAATTATACTACAACTTTACTACAATTTCGTAAGTATATGGTATGTCATGTGTTCTCCTTCTTCTTCTTCTTCTTCTTCTTCTTCTTCTTCTTCTTCTTCTTCTTCTTCTAGTTTCAATCTGAAATTCAGCCAAAATTAAGTCTAATCTTCACCAAACACCCTCAAAATTGAGATATAAACTCCAAATAATATTCCCAATTATTTGCAACAACACACAATCCAAACAAATAATGGTTTTTGAAAATTCATATTCAAATTCAAAGCTTCAAAGCTTTTTAATGGCTGTCAATGGTGGAGAGTCAAATACCTTCAAAATTTATTGATTGACAATTTCAATTTGAACACCAATTGTGCAACATGAAAGGAAATTGCTAAGTTAAAACTCTATAGTAAAGCGTTTGAAATCCATTGATGAATTTCATTAAAAATATATACAACATGAAAGGATAAAAAATAGAGAACATCACAGGAAGAAAAATTGAGGAAAGAACAGAGAATGAGAGATTGAGAGACAGAGAGAGACGGAGAAAGAGAGAGTGTAGGAGAGAGAGACAGAGAGAGATGGAGAGAGAGAGAGAGAGAGAGAGAGAGAGAGAGAGAGCAGAAGGGAGAGAGAATAAGGATGAGAACTAATTGATTCCTTATTCAATCCCTATTATAAAAGGGATACTCATTTAATTTCTAAAATGTATATAATTGGTAAATTGTATATGGCTATGTAATTAAATTGAAACTTGAGTAGGGAGGGTAATAAAATTTCAAATAGTGTATAGGAAGGTAAAAATCCCCCAAAAAATTAAAAATAGTCAGATTTATAATTGGTAATTCAAAAATAGCCACAGTTTCAAAAGCAATTAAAATTTATCCACTTTTTATGTAAAGAAAAAATTTGAACAATAACACTCCTAAAAATTCGGAAAAATTTCAGCATAATATGCTGGAGTTCGAATTTTTTACATATGAATTTTCAGTATAATATGCTAGAATTTCATAATGTGCTTGAGTAGTGGTGGTAAAATGAATTAAAAAAATAGTTATCCACCCATATTATTCATTAAAAAATGGGTTGGATAATGAACTTTTTAAAAATGGGTCAAATATGGAGAAGAACTATATTATTCACTTAGAAAATGGATAACCAATGAATACCCAATGGATAATCAATGAGTTTAAATTTTTTATTTGTAAAGCTCAAATTGGGGGTTTCTCAAGTTTGAGAGACTAGAAATTCTCTCA
Organism: Nicotiana tabacum; assembly: GCF_000715075.1. Classification (NCBI taxonomy): domain Eukaryota; kingdom Viridiplantae; phylum Streptophyta; class Magnoliopsida; order Solanales; family Solanaceae; genus Nicotiana; species Nicotiana tabacum. The sequence goes on along the minus strand of NC_134097.1, from coordinate 6,694,926 downwards.
AAAGTGATCATATTCAAGAAGCCATGGATAATATGGATATTCATATTATCCGACAGTTAACCCTTTTTTTATCTGTATTAAATATGGATCGGGTTGGATAATTTATCCATTTTTGCATTATCCGTTTTCGACCCAAACCGCTCGTTTCCCACCCCTATGCTTGAGTTCCAACATAATATGTTGAAAGTTTGTACGCAAGAGCTCCAAAATCCAGCATATTATACTGGAACTTTCCGTGTTTCTGCTAAAATAGTGGCTATTTTTCAATAACTTTGCAACCGCTGGCTATTTTTCAATTACCAGTTCAAAACTAGCTAGCTCGTTATTTTCACTATGCAACCAGGACAAGTGAGTTCAACTAAATTGGCAAAGAACGAAGAGGGAAGGGTATCCAAAAAATTAGAGAAGTATGAAACTTTTTGGGTTGGTTTTTAAATTTTGACTCCCACTTGTTCGAGGAGCAAAAATTTACATTAAGGTCAAAAGCTAAACGTGTTGCAGTACAACACTTGTTAAACTTAAAGTTTTGCCCATGAACAAGCAGGGCCGAAAATTCTAGACCATCCACTTTGAGAGGTATTTGTGTACTTCAGTATAAAGGGAAAAAGTGCATAAATAGACGGTTTTAGGTCCCCTATTTAAGATATGGCCAAAATTCATAAACGTTTGCAAGTTTAGTAGCTTAAAAGCAAGGTTGAAATTCAAAAATAGTCAAATTTACAAGTGATAATTGAAAAATAGCCACAGTTTTAAAATTAATCGAAATTTAGTCACTTTTTATGTAAAGATAAATCTGAACAAAAACACTGTTAAAAATCCGGAAAATATTCCAGCATAATATACTGGAGTTCGAACTTTTTACATGTGAACTTCCAACATAATATACTGGAGTTCCAGCATAATATGCTAGAAGTTTATACGCAGGTGCTCCAATCTCCGGTATATTGTGCTGGAACTTTCCGTGTGCTGGAGTTCCAGCGTAATATGCTGGTAATTCATACGCATATGCACTAATCTCCAGTATATTATGCTGGAACTTTCTGTGTTGCAGTAAAATAGTGGCTATTTTTTAATAACTTTACAAACGCTGGCTATTTTTCAATTACCAGTCTGAAAACTGGCTAGCCCGTACTATTTTCCCCAAAAGTAACTTAAGATACGCGAGTCTGACATAAACATTTGAAGTTAGGCTGGCCAAAAACAAACTTCATACAATTTGAAAACAAGTAAACTTCGGACATTTTTGTGTGTGTTGAATTCGTGTGTTCTCATGGTGAAGACATCCGCCGTTGACAGATGAGATGGTGAGAGAGAAGGGGAAATGAACATTCTAGAAGATAGCTGAAGACCAATGAAATAATTTCTGTATATTCAAACTATCTCAATGTACAGATGATATACACGAGTGGGACCACATATCTAACTACTGAGTGTAAGTACAAAATTGCCCCTAACTAACACTAACTATAAAGGGGATAAATACAAATACAATATAAGTCTCAATACCCCCCCCCCAAGTTGGAGGCGAGGAACTCACTGCCAACTTTCCAAGAATAGCAGAATGTTTAATCCCTGTAAGAGCCTTGGTCTGAATAACTGCTAACTATGCATTGGTGGAGATGTGATGCAGTGTAATCAACCCATCTTGAATTTTGTCCCTCACAAAGTGACAATTTACTTCTATGTGCTTAGTTCTCTCATGAAAAACTGGATTTCATGCAATGTAAACAACTGCCAGACTATCACAAAATACAGGAATAGGATCATGGCAGACCTCTGCTAGTTCCTCCATCAACCTCTTCACCCACACTAGCTCTCCTACCACTTTCCTTATTGACATGTACTCTGCTTCAGCAGAAGATAGTGATACTTTGCTCTGTTTCTTGGACTTCCGGCTAATAGGACTATCACCAAGTAGGACAATATAGCCATTGACTGGCTTCCTTGAATCAGGGCAAAATACCCAATCTGAATCACAATAAGCTCTTAGCCCATAATTGGGATCCTTGGACAGAAAAATTCCCAATGTAAGATCATGCTTCAGGTCTCTCACGACATGTAAAGCAGCCTTCAGATGTAGATCCCTTGGGGCTTGCATAAACTGGCTCAGGTGATGGACACTATATGCGTTGTCCAATCTTGTATTGGTGAGGAAATTGAGCTTTCCAACTAATTTTCTATATTACATTGGATCTGAAAGTAGAGGCCCTTCTCCAGCTTTCAACTTGATTGTGGAATCAAGAGGAGATAACACAGTGGTGTAGCCTAAGCAGTCATACTCCTTCAACAAGTTATTAGCAAACTTCCTTTGAGTCATCAGGACTCCACCAGACTAATACAATATCTCCAGACCCCAAAAGTAATGTAATATTCCCAAGTCTTTGATCTTAAACTGGTTGGGCAAGAATGTCTTTAGTTTTTCTATCTCTTCTAAGTTATTGCCACTTAGGATCACATCATCTACATAGACTGCTACAAACACCAGTGAAGTTCCTTCTTTCTTATAAAACAGTGAGTAGTCACTTGCTAAGTGCCTAAAACCTTTTGAATATAGAGATTCTGTTAACTTGTCATACCATTGTCTGCTAGCCTGTTTGAGCCCATATAGATATTTTCTGAGCTTGCACACCAGGCTAATGTCATCTACCATCAAACCTTGTGGAATCTCCATGTATACTTCTTCATGCAAGTCCCCATGGAGGAAAACATTATTTACATCCAACCGGTAAAGACTCCACCCCTTTTTACTACAATAGTGACCAATGTCCTAACTGTAGTCATCTTCACCACTGGAGAGAATGTCTCCGTATAATCAATCCCTGTTTCCTAAGTGTAACCTTTCACCACAAATCTTGCTTTGAATCTCTCTATGCTCCCATCAGCTTTGTGCTTGATTTTGTACACCCACTTGCAACCTATGGCTTTCTTCTCTGCAGGTAAGTGCACTAAATACCAAGTATGGTTAGTGTGTAAGGCCTAAAATTCCTGTGTCATAGCTTCCTACTATGCAGGATTCACGGTTGCCTCCTCATAAGAGTTTGGCTCACAGTTATGTGAAATGTTCCTTAAAAGCTGCTGACTTTCATGGTTAAGAGTATTGAATGCAACATGATGCTTATAAGCAAATAATGTAGTAAGTGAAGTTTGGTTAATTTGGGAAGTGCTAGGCTGTAAATTTGGTATGGAGCAAATATATTCCTTAAATTGTGAGGGACTTGTGTGAGTTTTAGATAATCTTCTCAATTGTGGAAGATCTGATTGGTTGGTGAGGGTGGAATCATCATTTTGTTGTGAATGTCTTTCAGGTGAAGTAGTAGTTTGGCTTTTAGTGGTTAAGTCTTCAAGTGATGAAGCAGTATGGGTAGGTGAGTTATTAGGTGAGTTAGTGGTGACAAAATCTAAGGAGGGTGCATTCCTATCAGACAAGCAATCATCTCTCAAACTACAAGGGTCAGAATCAATGCATATTGAAGTTGAATCTGGAAATGATTTAGGAAAAATAGAAGGATTTGACTTAGACTTAATGGCAAAAGGAAATATATTTTCATGAAATTGAACATCCCGGGAACATGTATCCTCTTAGTGACCAAGTGTAGGCCCTTGTACCCTTTTGTTCTAAAGGGATATCATATGAATACATGAAGTGTGGATCTTGGTTCAAACTTATCCTTATGAGTTTTCAAGGTGGTAGGATAACACAAGTAGCCAAAACTCTTAAGATGTGAATAATTGGGCTTACTATCATAGAGAATCTCAAAAGAACATTTATTTTTAAGGACTGAGGAAGGCAATCTATTTATCAGGTATGTATCAGTGAGGATGCACCCTCCCCCCCTCCCCCCTCCAATATATCATGGGTAATTTGGACTGGTATAATAATGCCCCGGCTATTTTAAGTAGGTACTTATGTTTTCTCTCTACCACACCATTTTGTTGTGGTATGTATGGATAGGTTTTCTGGTGAACAATTCCTTTGGTTTGGAAGTATGACATTGATTCATTATTGACAAATTCTAGGCCATTTTCAGACCAAATGATTTTGACTGTGGTTTTGAACTGATTTTATATCATGGAAATGAAGGCTTTGACGATCTAGATTACATTACTTTTACAGCTCAACAAGTGAGTCTAGGTTGATTTACTGAAATCATCAACCAAGGTCAGGAAATATATATATATATATGATTGTTATATGTGTTTATATGATAAGGGCCCCATAGATCCATGTGTATTAGTTCAAAGATTTTAGTAGAAGTAGTGGTACTATAGGTAAATGGAAGTCTGGTTTGTCTAGCCATTGGGCAGATTGGGCAAAAGAAAGGTCGTTTGGGAGCAAAAGTGACAGATATTGTGGAAATTCCCCCAATTTTTACAAAAGGTACATGTCCTAGTTTATTGTGCCACAAGTGATCAACAACATTTCTATGAGACATAACAGAAGACATTGAAATGGAATTAACAGTAGAAAAGTCAGTCTTATTGATTGAATGAAGCATATTTACATCATTGGATGGACATGATGATTTATTTACAAATGCAGATGAATGAGGAGGATGACTCTTAACTCCACTTGTAGCATCAACAGATGTAGGAAGACATGAACTAAAGTACTTGAAAAGATCCAAGTTGAAAGCAGAAATAAAATTTGACTTAGACTCATGACTGAGACACATTGAGCGGAGGAAGTATAGGCCACTTCTTGTCTTACCAATTTTCAGAGGCCTCTTCATTGAAAGGCCTGCATTAAGCAGAGATACCTATTGAAGTTAACCATACAATTGAGATGCACAGTTAATGAGTGAATTGAGATGAGATTAAATTTGAAGCTAGGCACATATAATACTCTAAACAAAGTTAGACTGGGACCAAGGAATGCATCTCATATTTATGTCACTTTGACTCTATATCCATTAGGTAGGGTAACTAAAAATGGATAAGGTAAAGTCTTAAAGGATTTTCTGTAAGTCATGTGGTTTGAGGCTCTACCATCTAGTATCTATAAGTCAGCAATAGATTTATTTACACATAGTTATTTCTGCAATCTCTTTATAAGTAGAGCAAGCTAGAATACCTGCAAAGTTTGCAACTCCACATGCAATGTTGTTTGGATTCTCCCCTGTATTTCAGCTTGGAAAGTCTCCAGCAAGTTCAGCAATTGTCCATATTGTTCCTTTGTCAGACCTAACACACCTTGGTTTGAATTCTTGTGCTCTGATCCTTCAATACTTCCACCAAATTACTCTTCACAACCTCTATGAACATTTGCAACAGACCTTGTATTTCTGCCTTGCCTTTAGTGAACTTGAAGTCTTGTGGAAATTCAATTATTCTATATCATATTTCTTTTGTGTGCCCCGACTTCTTGAAATAGTCACAGAAAAGTCTTGACTTATTGAGTGTGTAATTTCCATTTCCTCTTAATGAGTTATTCATTGTGCCCCGTGTATGTGGATCATAGTTAGTTCTGAATGTGTTTTAACCAGGCCAATTGGCATTGAGTAATGCACACTCCATTGCCAATTGGTTGCTTGGCCTGACTTCTCTTTGCTTCTCCTCTTGAATTAGAATGGAGAAGGCTTGTGCAATGCTAGGATTATGCATATTTGCTTTGGCTCCACAAGTGTATTGACAACTACATTGTACGTAGGCATTTAAGGTGTTTAATTCCTCCCAAAGTCTCTTCATTTTTGTATAATATCATGTGATGTCCAAAGTACCTTGACTAAGGTCATTTATTTACTTTTGAAGCTGATAAAGTTTTGCCCTATTGGTTTGATCGTATCGGTCCTCCAACTCCTGCAATAACTCCTCGGCATCATTGACATACTATAGACTGCCTGCCAAATCCTTTGAGAGTGAATTAAGAATTTACGACGTCACATCGAGCCCACTGGTCGAAGGTCGCATCATCGGAGCTCGGCTTCTTATATTTTTCGGTGATGAATCCGACTTTATTCTTCACTGAAAGAGCTCTCATAACACCTCTCCTCCAGGATCTATAACTAGTTTCGTCGAAGACTACCGGTACCAGCACTGTTACAGCACTCTCAGACGGGTGCATGTATAGAGGACTAGTTGTGTCTAGGCTAGGGTTAGTTGTATTTGAGGTATCCTTATCTCCGTCCATGATTCAATTCAAATTAGTAGATAAGATTGATCAATTATGAAGAAAACGAGAGAAAATCACCCGATTAACATGTGAATCTCAAAACCCTAAATCTTCGATTCTGCTATTTGAGTCCGAGCAAAGAGAAGCAATAACAACGAGATAAAGTAGACGAGGTAGAAAAACTCAGAGCTGGAACGCGAGCTCTAATATCATGTTGAATTCGTGTATTCTCATGGTGAAGGCATCCGCCATTGACATATGAGTTGCTGGGAGAGAGAGGGGAAATGAACATTATAGAAGATAGCTGAAGACTTGTGAAATGATTTCTGTATATTCAAACTATCTCAATGTACAGATTATATACACGAGTGGGACCACATATCTAACTACTAAGTGTAAGTACAAAACTGCCACTAACTGTAAGGCCCCTAAAATTTTTCCTAAAACTCGGGGTTTCGTGATGCCGAGGTAGGCGTATGTATTAATGATAATAGAGATTCTCACTGCGGCACATACCTTTTGGGTTAAACAGTGCGCTGGGGAGTTGAAGGTAAATGTTTGGCAGAAAAGGGCATTTTTGCGGCCCATTATGCATTCGCAGAATCACTCTGCGGGACACAGAATGGCCGCAGAATGAGGAAGTCATTTGAGCCATTTTTGGATGTCATTTTGCGGCCCATTATGCGACCACAAAATGATTTCGCGGGCCGCACACTGATCGCAGAACCAGCTTGGAAATTTTGCGGAGGGAGGTTTTGCGACGCATTATGCGACCGCAGAACAGGTCTGCAGACTGAATAACGGCCACAGAGTGGGACAGACCAGCCCAGTTCCGGAGGGCTATTTCGCGGACCGCAGACCCTGTTCCGGAGCTTCATTTTGGGGTTTTTATAACCCGACCCTACTTCGATTAAATAGACGCAATGGACCATTTTTAGCAAAAACCTGATATTTTATGAGTGAGAGAGTGCCCTAGAGGGGAGAGTGATCTTCAACAAATTGTCCTTCGATTCTTGCTCAAATCCTCGAAGATTAACAAGAAAAACTCACTAGGTCTTCATCCTAGAGGTAAGATTCTATACCCTAGCCCTTAATTTTAAAATTTAACTAAAAATGGGTAATTAGCAAGACAATTCGTGGGTATGGGAGTTGTTTATTTTACATGCATGTGTAATCGAAGGGTGTAGGAAGATTGTGAGCTAAAAATGGTAAAGAATAGGTTGTGGATGATGGAATCCTCCATAAAAGGACCTTGAAACCTTAACGCACACCTAGTGTTTGATAAAATGCTCAAATGAGCTAGAACCATGATCATCTTCCTAATTTTTGTTCAACTTGTTATATTTCTAAAATAGATTGAAGTTGCTAAGAATTCCAGAATATTTTAGAGTTTAAGGAAGCTCAATTGAGGCATGTTGGCTAAACTCCTTTCTTAGAATTGAATCTCACGGTGTTTATGTAAGTTATGTAAGACCCGATTTGGTCATTATGAAATTGGCTATTCCGAATAAACTTGTGTTGAAAATTATATGTTCAATGTGCATTCCAAATGCTTTTATGATGCTATGATATCATTTGAGAATAAGTTCAAAGTATGGGCTATGTGTTAAGAATTTTACGACTTCAAGTCAAGTTTGAATGAAGGTTATTATGACAAATTAAGTGAAAAACCTCTATATGTCTAAGACTCTTAATTGCTCACATGTGTACTTAAAGTCCTGAATTGAAAAGCCTTGTTGCTGATAATGATGATGATGTTTGAAAGTGAAAAGGGTGAGCATGAAATATGAGATACGGCCAAGTGCCAAGAATGATATTATAATTGTGGCCGCTAGTGCCAATGAATTGAAAAGATGTGAAAGGAGTATGAGATGAGATGATTGATAGAAAAGGATAATGTCTCAGGTGAGACAGCCTAGCCGATCAGGTCGAGATCGGACACCATGCCACACATATGGTGGTGATTGTGCTGGAAATTATAATTGAAATTGTGAGTGTGCTTGATGTCTCAAATGAAACGGCCTAGCCGATCGAGTCGTGATCGGACTCATTGTAATAGTACGGTGGTATTTTGAATGATGGTATATCGGTACTAAAGATCTCCCAACCTAAAAACATGAAAATTTACTTGAAAACTTATGTGGTTCTTAACTTGATGTTTTGGTATTCTTTGAGGTTTCTATTGACTTCATGTTGGTTCCTCCTTTTATTATTACTCATTCCATTGAGAGGGTGTTTAGTTATACATACTAGTACTATTCCACATGTACTAACGTCCTTTTTGCCGGGACGCTGCATCTTTAATAGATGCAGGTGGTTCCACGACATGAGGCATTGATCAGTGATAGCGGTACACTCTTTTCCCAACAGACTTGGTGAACCCTACTTCATTTCGGGGTCATGTATCTTTTGTTCTTTGTGTAAGGTGTTAGAGGTATAGCCTGGGCCTTGTTGCATGCACTATCATTGTACTCCTTTGTATCTATTAGAGGCTCCGTAGACATATGTGGGTTGTATATGGGTGTTGGAAAAGTCAAACAAGTTATTTTGTGTTTTGATCACTTGTTCCACTTCAAATCATTACAATGCAAGTATTTTGAGACTTGTTAAACATAGTTACTAATGGTAATGAATTGTTATTGTCTATATGATCTCCCTATTGTTTAATAAAAACAATTCATTACTTGATCCTACTCACCGCTTGATTAATGAATTGGATTTTACTGTTATTCTTGAGTAAGTTCGGGTAGAAGGTATTGTACAGGCTTGCTTGGTCGGGTTATCTCGGTTGAGCGCCGGTCGCGCTCTCCGAGTTTGGGGCGTAACACTAACTAACACTAACTATAAAGGGGATAAATATAAATACAATATAAGTCTCAATAGTGTGAGTTTGGCCGCCCAAACTTCAATTATTTTTGTCTGAAATTGACCTAAACGAAGAAGAAGAGGAGAATCAACACTTTTTTCTGAAGTTTTTCAACATCGATTACAAGTTAAATAATTTGAAAAAATTAAATATACCTTAAATAACAGGTGAAAACTAACTACCAGGTGCAATTCCTATCGTATAAAACATGATATACCAAATATACACTCGTAAATCTGGATAACATATCTAAGACATTAGACTCATTAGTTGAGTCACATTATATCTTGTGGCATATAACTATTAAATGTGGAAATTATTATAAATATATTATATTATGGATGTTCATTTACTCCGTTGTAAATAAGCTTACTGAATAAGTTTATCCATATGAGACTCCGCCGTAAATTTGTTTATCTATTTAGTACTCTATTGGAAATAAACCTCCTGAAGAAGCTTATCATTTTGGTACTCCGTTATGGATAAACATTACCCCCGGTAGAAGATTACCTATATCTGGTACAATAGCAGCTTGCAATAGCAGCTTACACAGCAGCTTGCAGTAGCAGCTTACACAATAGCTTGCAGTAGCAGCTTACATAACAACTTCCTTTCTTCTATAAATAGAGGAGTTTTCAGTTCATTATGTACATAAGTTTGAAGTTTGAATAATATATCAGCTTCTCTCTATACTTGTCTTTACTTTACAGTCTTTATTTTATAACACGTTATCAACACGAGACTCTGTCATCTCGAGCAAATACTTTGAAAGTATCAGAGGTACGAACTTTCCTTTTCTAAATAATGTTAAATCTTTCTAAACTTGAATTTGTAGCCCTGGATATATCGGGCAAAAGTTACATGTCTTGGGTGCTTGATGCCAAAATTTATCTTGATGCGATGGGTCTGGCAGACACCATCAAGGACAAAAATCAGGCATCAAATCAAGACCGTGCCAAAGCAATGATATTCCTACGTCATCACCTTGATGAGGGCCTGAAAATGGAATATCTTACTGTTAAAGATCCAGTTATACTGTGAAATAATTTGAAAGATAGATATGATCACCTGAAGATGGTCGTTCTTCCACATGCACGTTATGATTGGACTCGTCTAAGGCTACAAGATTTTAAATCTATCAGTGAGTATAATTCTGCTATGTTCAGCATTATTTCCCAATTGAAACTATGTGGTGATAATATTACTGATCATGATATATTGGAAAAAACTTTCACCACTTTTCATGCCTCGAATATGCTCCTGCAGCAACAATATCGAGAGATGGGATTCAAAACGTATTCTGAACTTATCTCACATCTTCTTGTAGCCGAGCAACATAATGGGCTATTAATGAAAAACCATGAAAGTCGACCTACTGGTTCTTGTCCATTCCCTGAAGTAAATGAGACGAACTTCCACCAAGCTAAGCGTGGAAGAGGACGTGGCCCCAGTCGTGGTCATGGCCGTGGTCGGGGAAGAAACTTTAATCATGGTAATAATAATGCACCAAAGAACCCTCCTCACCACCAGCAGTGGAAAAGGAAGGAACAAAAGCATGAAGCGGTACAAGCAGCAAAGCCAGAAAATGCATGCTATAGATGTGGAGGAAAAAGGCATTGGTCACGTACCTGTCGTACGCCAAAGCACCTAGTTGAGCTTTATCAAGCCTCCCTGAAGAAGACACAGGAAAATGCTGAAGCAAATTTTATTTCTGAAGATAATTTAGACTTTATGCATTTGGATGTAGCTGATTACTTTGCACTCCCGGAAGGAGAAACAAGTCATGTGATCGGTGATGAATCTGTAGAGATGTAAATATTTTAATTTTTGTTGTTTGTAGTAGATAGTATGGTTATGTAATTGTTGTAAATAAAAGTTATGTTTTAATAATGATGTTTACTATCATACTTATTTTGTTTATGTCATTTTGAAGAATATGGATAATCCTCAAATTATGTTTGGATCAAAGACCAATCATGAAGATATTTGTATAATTGATAGTGGAAAAACCCATGCCATATTCAAAGATCAGAAATACTTTTCTTATTTACATAAGGAAAAAGTAAATGTTTCAACAATTTTTGGTAATATAAGTTTAATTGAAGGCTCCGGAAGAGCCACTATATTTTCGTCTAAGGGAACAAAACTTATTATAGACAATGCACTATTCTCCTCCAAGTCCCGAAGAAACTTATTGAGTTTTATAGATATCCGCCAAAATGGGTATCATGTTGAGACCACTGATAAAATGAATATGGAATATCTTTGTATTACAAAGAATGTTTCTGGCTAGAAGTGAATTGTAGAAAAGTTACCAACTTTATCTTTTGGCTTATACTATTCAAAGATTAGTACAGTTGAATCACACTCTATCGTAAACCAAAAGTTTACTGATTCAAATATTTTCGTACTTTGGCATAGCCGTTTGGGCCATCCTGGATCAATAATAATAAGACGAATTACTGAAATTTTGAGTGGGCATCCATTAAAGAACCTGAAGATTTTACAAATAATAAATTTTCTTGTGATGCTTGTTATCAAGGTAAAATGATCACTAGACCATCACCAATGAAGGTTGGCATTGAATCCTCTGTCTTTTTAGAACGCATACATGGGGATATATGTGGACCTATTCACCCACCAAGTGGGTTGTTTAGATATTTTATGGTCCTAATAGATGCATCTTCAAGATGGTCTCATGTCTGCCTACTATCATCTCGCAACATGGCGTTTGCAAAGCTATTAGCCCAAATAATTCGATTAAGGGCACAATTCCCAGATTATCCCATAAAGGTTATTCGCCTTGATAATGCTGGAGAATTCTCATCTCAAGCTTTTGATGATTATTGTCTATCAGTTAGGATAAAAGTTGAACATCTTGTAGTTTATGTTCATACTCAAAATGGCCTTGCAGAGTCATTTATTAAACGCCTGCAATTGATAGCAAGACCACTACTTATGAAAATAAAATTGCACACTACTATTTGGGGTCATGCTATCTTGCATGCGACATCACTTATCCGCCTCAGACCGACACATTATAATAAATATTCTCCGTAACAATTAGTTTTTGGTCATGAACCAGATATTGCCCATCTGCAAATTTTTGGATGTGCTGTATATGTGTCAGTAGCACCATCACAACGCAGTAAGATGGGCCCACAGAGAAGGTTAGGAATATATGTTGGGTTTGAATCACCCTCTATTATTCGCTATCTTGAACCATTGATGGGAGATTTATTTACTGCACGATTTGCAGATTGTCAGTTTGATGAAACAAATTTTCCATAATTAGGGGGAGAGATAAAGGAAATCAAAAGAGAAATTGTGTGGAAAGTTTCATCGTTATCTTATTTTGATCCATGTACCCCTATATGTAATCAGGAGGTCCAGAAGATCATCCATTTATAAAAAATAACAAATCAAATGCAAGACGCATTTACTGATTTGAATAGGATAATTAAGTCACATATCCCTGCATAGAATGTGCCTATCCGAATTGATGTCCCAGCAGGACCATCGATTAGCATGAGAGCTACTGAACCTAAAGCACGCCTGAAGCATGGTAGGCCTTTGGGTTCTAAGGATCGAAATCCTCGAAAAAGAAAATCGACAAATGATAGCGATACTATGAAAGGATCTCCTGGAGAGACCCAAAATCTGATTAGTTCTGAGATTCCTGAAGAAATCAATGAACCAAAGACTCAAGTGAGCGATGAACTTTTAATAAGTTCTACTGGTGATGGGATTAATTTAAATCGATCTAAAATAGTGGTGGATAATATTTTTGCATATAATGTTGCACTTAATATTATGGAAGATAGTGAGGATTTTAAACCCCGATCTGTCGAAGAATGTCGACAAAGATTTGAATGGCCAAAATGGCAAGGAGAAATTCAATCAGAATTGAACGCACTTGCTAAAAGAGAGGTCTTTGGACCAGTAGTCCAAACACCTGCTGGTATAAAATCAGTTGGTCATAAATGAATTTTTGTGCGAAAAAGGAATGACAAAAATAAAGTTGAAAGATACAAGGCTCGCCTTGTCACACAAGGATTCTCACAACAACCTAGAGTCGATTATGAAGAAACATATTTACCTGTTATGGATGCCATAACATTTCGATATCTCATCAGTTTAGCCTTACGTAAAAGGCTTGAAATACATCTAATGGATGTGGTTACAGCTTATCTGTATGGGTCACTTGATAGTGAAATTTACATGAAAATCCCTGAAGGAGTTAAAATGCCCGAAGCATATTCAAAATCTCGGAAAATATACTCAATCAGATTACAAAGATCTTTGTACGGTTTAAAGCAATCTGGGCGCATGTGGTATAATCACCTCACTGAATATTTGCTGAAAGAAGGTTACATAAATGATGTTATTTGTCCATGAATTTTTATAAAGAAAATGGCATCCAAAGTTGTTATACTTGCTATTTATGTTGATGACATAAATCTTGTTGGAACTCCAAAAGAGCTCCAAAAGGCAATTGAATATCTTAAGAAAGAATTTGAGATGAAAGATCTTGGAAAAGACAAAACTTTGTCTTGGTCTGCAAATTAAACATTTAGCAGACGGGATCTTTATACATCAATCTGCCTATACAGAAAGGGTCTTAAAACGCTTTTACATGGACAAAGCGTACCCATTGAGTACACCAATGGTTGTTCGATCACTTGAAGTGAATAAGGACCCGTTCCGACCTCCAAAAGAGGAAGAGGAACTCCTTGGTCCTGAAACACCATATCTCAGTACAATTGGTGCACTTATATATCTTGCTAATGCTACAAGGCCTGACATAGCATTTTCTGTTAATTTACTAGCAAGATATAGCTCTTCTCCTACAACGAGACATTGGAATGGAATTAAGCATATTTTGCAATATTTAAAGGGAACTCTTGATATGGGTTTGTTTTATGCTAACAAAGGTAGTGCAGATCTTATTGGTTATGCAGATGCAGGTTATTTATCTGATCCCCATAAAGCACGATCTCAAACCGGGTACGTGTTTACATGTGGAGGTACTGTCATATCATGGCGCTCCACAAAGCAATCTATTGTTGCTACTTCTTCAAATTATGCTAAGATAATAGCAATTTATGAAGCAAGTGGGGAATGCGTATGGTTGAGATCAGTGATTCATTTTATTCAAGAAAAATGTAGTTTGGAATGTGATAAAAGATCTATAATTTTATACGAGGACAATGTTGCATGCATAGCTCAATTGAAGGGAGGATTTATAAAAGGAGATAGAACGAAGCACATTTCACCAAAATTATTCTACACACATGATCTTCAGGAAAATATTGACATTAATGTGCAACAAATCCGTTCAAGTGACAATCCGGCATATTTATTCACTAAATCTTTGCCAACTTCAACTTTTGAGAAGATGGTATACAAGAGTGTAATGCGGAGACTCAAATATTTGAAACAAGGTTTTCACGAGGGGGAGTAAAATATGCGATGTACTCTTTTTTCCCATAGGGTTTTCCTTATAAAGTTTTTTTAATGAGGCAGTTAGCAATGTGTATTACTAAATATGTATACTTTTTTTCCTTCACTAGGATTTTTTTTCTAGGGTTTTTTCTAGTAAGGTTTTAATGAGGCAGATTATCTTTTAATGAACATCCAAGGGATAGTGTTATAAATATATTATATTATGGATGTTCATTTACTCCGTTGTAAATAAGCTTCCTGAAGAAGTTTATCCATATGAGGCTCCGCCGTAAATATGTTTATCTATTTAGTACTCTATTGGAAATAAGCTTCCTAAAGAAGCTTATCATTTTGGTACTCTGTTATGGATAAACATTACCCCCGGTAGAAGATTATCTATATCTGGTACAGTAGCAGCTTACACAACAGCTTGCAATAGCAACTTACAAGCATCTTACACAGCAGCTTGCAGTAGCAGCTTACACGCAACTTACACAGCAACTTGTAGTAGCAACTTACAAGCAGCTTACACAACAACTTGCAATAGCAGCCCGCAAATAGCTTACACAACAGCTTCATTTCTTCTATAAAGAGAGGAGTTTTCAGTTCATTATGTACATAAGTTTGAAATTTGAATAATATATCAGTTTCTCTCTATACTTGTCTTTACTTTACAGTCTTTATTTTATAACAGAAATAACTATTTTCCCCATTTTAGATTAAAATAAAAAATTAATGACTCTGCTAAAGTTTGTTGTTTATTAAATTCATGACCATATAACTAAAATGCAAATAGATGTTCAAACAATATTTATGATAATTTTGAAAATCGTACAAGGACCATCCCAAATAATTTTTATTGGAAAGAAGGCCACGTTTAAGGATAATGTTCATAATATAACCAGCTTTTGTAAATTTATTAAACGGATAAGGGCCAAAAATGTCCTTGAACTATCTGAAATAGCTCAAAAATGTCATCCGTTTGTTTTTTGTACCAAAAATATCACTGCAGTCTATATTTTGGACCACAAATGCCATTGAAAAAATTATTTATTTCAGAATTTTTTATTAAAATACAAAATCAACACTTATTCCGAAAAAAGTAAAAAATTTCGGAAAAATATTTATTTCGAATTTTTTTATTAAAATACAAAATCAATACTTATTCCGAAAAAAGTAAAAAAAATCCGGAAAAATAAATATTTGGGGGTTATTTTTCCTGAAATTTTTACTTTTTTCGGAATAAGTGTTGATTTTATATTTTAATAAAAATTTCAGAAATAAATATTTTTTCGGAAATTTTTTACTTTTTTCGGAATAAGTGTTGATTTTGTATTTTAATAAAAATTTCCGAAAAAATAATTTTGCCATGCTAGATTGCTTAGGTGGATGGCCATGTAAGCAAATCTATCCCAGTTGGACTGCCATGTCACCTTCAATGGCAAGACTAACGGTTTAAGGACATTTGTAGTCCAAAATATAGACGGCAATAGAGGTGGGCGTTGATCTGTTCAGTTCGGTTTTTCAAAAGTTCGGTTCAGTTTAATCGATTTTCGATTTTTCATTTGGTGCACCAATAACCGAACCAATATTAGTTCGTTTTTATCGGTTTTTCTTAGTTCGGTTCGGTCGATATTCGATTTGGTTCGGTCGGTTTAAGGGATTTTTGTTTGAGCTTTTTCTACCAAGAAAAGGCCTTTAAATTCAGTTTTTTACAATTAACTTTTTCTCCGGTTAACTAGTTAAATACTAATACATCACAAACTCACAAAAATGAAAAAAGAATGAGGCCATACGTTCAACTTTCCTATGAACTGTAACTAATCTTGAATGAGAAAATAGAAAAGGGATTTGGTAAACTGAAATCATAGTCTAAACTATACACTATACGTATATATTAACAAAAGGGCTTGGTTTTGAAAAATAGATTTTTGGACTTCAGCCTTTAGAGTGTGGGTAAGCAAATTGGGCTAGAGATTAATAGGTGAAGAAGAGCCCACCAAAACTATACACTAAAATTTTGGTTTTTCGATTTAACTGAAAATTGGGGCACCAAAATTGAAAATCGAAAACCGAACCGATCACCGAACTTTTTAAAAATATAAACCGCAAATCGACCGAAAGACCGAAAAAACTAAAATTATCGGTTCGGCCGGTTTTTCCGGTTCGATCGGTATATTTTTGGTAAAAAAAACAAACATAAGACATTTTTGAGCTATTTCAAATAGTTCAAGGGTATTTTTGGCTCTTTTCCGTTTATTAAAACATAGCCACTCCTTGATTTTAAGGAACTAGTTTGGCTCGCTTAATAGCAACATAACCAAAACTGATTTGCACATATAGGACACTTCAGGTGATACTTTTTATTTTTTTTTGACCCCGTTTGCTTCGTAAGTAAAACTTTAAATTTAATAAGTATTGCTTGCTTGCATCATGAGCAACACTTTTGACCTTAAACTTTTATCCATTGGGCAACATGATTTAAAAAATCAAGATCATTCATTTTCAAGGTTATTGAGTGTAATTTCTTGAAACTTAATGGTTTGTGTATCTTTCTAGCTAAAAAATAATTAAGGCGAGCTAGCTCGAAAAGGGGAGCATTGATATAACTGATAAAATTGCTGTCAGGTGACCAGGAGGTCACGGGTTAGAACCGTGGAAATAGTCTTTTGCAAAAATGTCCGCGCACAATAGACCGTCGTGGTCCGATCCTCCCCAAATCACGCTCATAGCGAGAGCTTAATGCACCAGATTACCCTTTTTCTAAAGCTAGCTCGAATACTAGTGTTATAAAAAACAAGAAGAAGAAAAAAGAGAAAACAAAAACTAATTTATTAGGACCATATGGAGGAATAAATAATGATCACGTATGATCATTTATAATTTAAATAGAAAATATATTATTTTAATAAATCTCATATATATATATATATATATATATATATATATATATATATATATATATATATATATATAACATATAAAAATATTGAAGGAGAGCATTGGTATAACCGATAAATTTGCTCCTATGTTACCAGAGGATATGAGTTCGAGCCGTAAAAATAGTCTCTTATAGAAATATAGTCTGATTTGAGCCGTGAAAATAGTCTCTTACAAAAATATAGTCTGAATTACGGATTTCGCACATAGAGTGAGTTTAGTGTACCGAACTGCCTTTTTAACGAGCTTAGTGTATCAGACTGCTTTTTTAATGACATATTAAAATAAAGAATATTAATGAATCATAAATTACCAGTCCAAAAACTGACTATACCATGCTATTTTTACATAAAATATAATGGGTTAATTTGGACCCATTAGTGTCTGGATTGAGCGGGTTAGATGCTTTGGGCCACCCCCTCAATGTCACCAAAGAAAAAGACTTGTAGCCAAGCCTCAGGAGCAAAAGCACCTATGGATAAGATCCACCACACTGTGTGTTAACTCTCTCTGTAAAACCACCCACTCACCCACCCACCATCATCCATGGCGTTACCACCTTCACTCTCACACCCACCATTTCCTCTAAACCAAATACTAAACCCCTTTTTCTTCCTTCCCTTAATTCTTCTCTTTTTGGCCTCCGTTTTCACCTTCCTCAGCTCCGTTCTTGCTCCTCCCTTATCTATTATGCTGCCACTGTCTCCGCCCGCTACGGCGGTGGAGGCGGCCGTGGTAACTTCCGGCCGCCCCCACGTTCTGATGATGATGAAGCCCTTGATATTTCCTCTATCAGGTATTCCACATGTTCTTTTGTTATGCCCTCAGCTTGAGTAACATTATGTGAAATTCTTATCCATTTTGCTTTTTAATAGAGTTTTTGGTTATTTTGATATTAAATGTTTTTGTTTAATTTTAAAATGTATTAGGTTCTTGTTAAAGATGTTAACTTTATTTTAGTCTCTTCTGTTGTGCGCTCAGCTTGTTGTAATGTTTATAGGAAATTCATGTCCTTTTTTTGGTTTTCTCAGTTATTGTGATATTAAATGTTCTTTTTAAATGTTGAAATGTATTGGGCTTGTGTTAGAGATGTTAACTTTTTTAGTTTTTTTGTGGTGCTTTGAAATAGGTCAGACAAGGTTAGGCTCATTGATGAAAAGCAGAACATGGTTAGTCTAATTTCATATTTGCTTCTTGTGTTGGTTTCTTAGTTGTTATTAATCATTGATTTTGTTTAATTGGTTTTTGTTATATAGCTGGGGATAGTGTCAAAAATGGAAGCTCTTCAGAAAGCTGAGGATGCCAGCCTTGACTTGGTATGTCTTTGAAAGACTGAATTGATTGTATGTAACTTTTTTCTTCAAGTTTTGTGTTTACGGGGATAATAAAATATCCCTCAACTATGATAATGTAGTCCTCTAATTTTCCTCATTTGTGCTAGTAATCTTGTATTGTATGGTAAAAAATAATGTGGTGTCAAGAAAAGAATTTTATTCCAAAGATGGTAAAAAATATGCAGTTATAAGTGTTAAACTAGGCAAAGTTGACTGCAGTTATGAAGCTCCAAGAAGAAAGATAATATACTCTGTACTGTTTTTTTTTTTTTTTTTTGGGGGGGGGGGGGAGGAGGGGGTTGGGGGGGTGGGGGGTTACAGGAAGATAAGAATAATACTGCTTCAGGTTATTAGATGTAGGCAAAGGCGGATCTACGATTTAAACTCTATGTTCAACCTTTAAGGTTCTTCGCATGAACCCATTATATTTTTAAAGTAATGGGTTCATATCTATTATTTGTTGCAATTTTAGTGGATTTTTATGCATAAATTTGTGCTCCATGTCGAAAATATTGGGTTCAGATGAACCTGATATTGTAACGGTGGATCTGCCCCTGGTTAGAAGGGAATATATTACTTGCAGGAAAAAAATTGAAATGCAAGATGATGTATTTAGTGGTCAACAGAAGTTCTATCCTAGGTTGAGCTAGACGAAGAGTAGCTAATCCAGAATACTGATTAGGATAAAGTTAATATTGGTTTGATTATGTTATTCTTTCTTTGGCGGATGTTTGTAGGTGATTCTATCTCCAGAAGCAGATCCGCCGGTTGTCAAAATGATGGATTACAAGTAAGATATATCCATCAGAAGTTTTTTGTTGTCTCTGATTTTCAATCTTGACAGATGCTTCTTGATTCCTGGAATGATCTAGTTACACACGTGCAGAATTTGAGTATAAGCCATATGAGTCATTAAGGTCGTAATTTGTAGCTTGACACATCTAATAGGAGTAATTGGTATGCCCTCTGTTCCGTTTCATTAGTCCTAGTTTTACATGAACTTGTTACTAGTATAAGATTTAAGAGTGTTTACTATTTCGTAGGGTTGTTTAATTGTTTCTGTGTTCTTGGGAATAGAATGAAAGAGTAAAAATCATGAAATACGATCTGCTTGAGCTGGAATTTTGATTCTTTTTTACCAAACTGGGTTAAGAATATTTCTTAAACCGGAAGCCGAGCTTGTATGAAACTGTGAAAATCATATAAAACCAAGCAAGTTTCAAAAAGCATACTATTTGGCTTGAATTAGGTGGGTTAGAAATTACGATCATAGGTATATGCTGTGTTATTTTTGCTTGACTATTACGTTATAGTGCAAATTATTATCTGCTTATCAATTTTAGATCGTTTGTATGCTGACTAGATGCAATGATCTTTTTCACGTATTTCTTATTATTTTGAATTGCTAAGAGATCAGTGCATTGATATTTTGCTTTGTTTTTGGCAGTAAGTATAAGTATGAACTGCAAAAGAAGAAAAAGGAGCAGCAAAAGAAAAATGCTGGTACATGTCTTGCCTTTTTAGAAGTTTGCTTTTCGTTTGAAATATAGATCCCGTTTTAACTTCCTTTTACGGATGAACTTTTTCTTTTAATGGCAGCCAGCCGCATGGATTTGAAGGAGCTCAAAATGGGGTAAGGTTCCATATCATGTATACCTAGCGCTGATGTATATTGAGAAAATGTTAGCTTTTTTCCTAGTCCTTCATTAGATGGCTACTTGGTGAAAAGTTTTAACACTATGGCCATATTTTCTCCTTTAGTTTGATTTTTGGTGGTTCAGTATTTAAAGTTTTATTCTTTATTGTTTATGGTTTTTGTGTGGTTAGTAATGGCAGAGTAGGGTCATGTCCTCGGGGCGGAGGGGCGGGGGGTGGGACACGGGTCAGGGGGTGGGACGGGGACCAGAGGGGGTAAAGGCAACAAGGGAGCCTGTAGGTTGAGGATTGGATCGTGGAATATAGGGACGTTGACGGGTAAGTCTATAGAGCTTGCGAAGATTCTCCAGAAGAGGAAGGTCAATATAGCTTGTGTTCAGGAGACCAGGTGGGTAGGATTGAAGGCGAGGAATGCGGACGGGTTCAAATTGATGTTGTTGTTGTCTGGATGTGCCTTCTTTCCTGGAAATAATTCATTTGAGCTGCATTTATCTTAAAAAAATTTCTTATCATTAGCGTTGCTATTGGGCCGAGAGGTGAGAATAACAAAATCATTTAATGCAAATATATAATACTAACACTAGAACAGCAAGAATGAAGTGCATGTAGACTTGAAAAACCATCGGCTGATATCATATACAAATGCAAAATAATCAGGCATCAATTTATTCATCCATAAAATCCAGAGATGTGTCTCTAATTTGTTGTCTTCCATCTGACTATGTCGAATGGGGCATACTCTAACAATAGAAGCCTTTTTGTACTTCTTTGTTGATTTTACCTTCTGAATTTAAGTCATTTTGATTTAATATAAAATGAGACTGTGACGAGTAAATTGCTAAAATAACATAAGACTGAAAACATAACAGAGAAATATAAGTCACATCTGCTTTGGCTTGAGTAAAGACATGGACCGTGAAAACCTTTTCCTTGATGGCTAAGAAAGTGAAATCCTGGAATTTCAGAGTTTTAGAGAAGATAGAGAGAGCATGGGATTTTGTGAGAGTTGAGCAAATGTGAAAAATCCTTGGTAAACTAGGAAAGGAAATTATTTTAGCTATTAGATTCTTTATTTACTTATTGAGAAAACATACTCTCTCCTTCCCAATTTATGTGACATTGTTTGACTCGGCACAAAGTTTAAGAAAGAAATGAAGACTTTTGAAACTTGTGGTCTAAAGTGTGTGGCTATAAAATCATCTCATTAAGGGTGAAGTAAGAAGTTTAAAGTTAAATTGTTTCTAAATAAGGAGGTATACGTTCTCTTTGGGACAGACTAGAAAAGAAAGTATGACACATAAATTGGGACAGAGAGAGTATGTTTTAGCTATGTTAGAAGATAGTACCGGAGGTATAATCTAACTCATTGTTCGTCTCTGTGTACATCAACTCTTCTGAGGTATCCTCAAATTAAGGAGAAGTAATAATCATGAACAAGTTCCCTAATGTGTTTATTGACTATTGATGTGGATCATCATAGAGTTAACTAGTATTGGCTGTTTACTAAGGATTGGCTCTGAGAGCTCATTGTAAGCAGTTGACTCTTTACAAGTATCTACGACTTGTCTATGAAAAGAAATGGCTATTATGACTTGACACATGAAATTCTAGTTACGGGTGACTTACCTTCCGTTTCTCCTTTTCAGAAGACCAGTAAGTCCTTTTGAACCTCACACACCATAGGTCTTGCATTTTTTACTTTTTTCAGAGTTGTAAGTATTCTGAAACGGTTCTTCTCATCTGCACACTACTCTTTTGTGTCAACAATTGTGCTATGTATCCTTTTCCTCTGTCTCTAAAGTGATTGCTGCTCTATCGATTTGGCCTCTATGAAAAAAAGCGAATGAAGTTTTCTTCCCATTTCTCTGTGTTAATAGGCTTTCTCAATGGTAAAAGGGGGAATTTCCAATATTTGTATTTCTCTTTGCTTTAGTTAAATTGCTTGACATATTTACCAGCAAGAAAAGTTAGTTATATTGTTAGGTTTTAACACACGGTAAGCGCTTCAATATCAATGTTCTCTGAAGTAAAAAAGACCAGTAAACCTAGTAGGTCACATCTTTTACGGTTGTAGCGCTAATCTTTACTAATATGTTGCGGCATGGTACATTTTTTACCCTATTTTCCCTCATTTGTTTTGGCCTCCTTTCCTGGTATCTGAAAGTTCTCTTGAATATTATTGCAGTTACAATATTGATTCTCATGATTATTCAGTGCGTTTGAGAGCTGCTCAAAAGTTTTTGAAAGATGGTGACAAGGTAGCTCGGAATCTTGTATTTCAGCATGCAAGTGCTTTTGCGAATTTGATGGTTTAATATTTAAACATTATTAAATGGTAACTCCTGCAGGTAAAAATCATAGTGAACTTAAAAGGCCGTGAAAATGAGTTCAGAAATAATGCTATTGAGCTAATAAAGCGTTTTCAGAATGACATTGGCGAGGTAAGTTTGGTGCATGCAGGATTTCAATTATTTTGCGTGAAGTAGTCTAACTCTTTTTCACTCTCCGGCTAGTTAACGTCTTATATTATGGTGCCATTCGCAGCTTGCAACCGAGGAGAACAAAAGTTTCAGGGATAGGAACATGTTCATAGTATTGGTACCGAATAAGGCTATTGTACAGAAAGGTCAAGAGCAACCGAAGAAAAAGGAAAAACCAGCAACTGAAGTTTCAGCCAGTGTTTGAGCATCAGATGAATTTATTAGCAGATAATCATATGCATATGTTTCTAAAGTGAAATGTGAGATGCCACCCTGATATATGTCTTGTATAGAATTAGTCAAATACAAGTCTGTAATAGGATATACACTTGTGTAGTGTCTGTAATAGTAGCAAGAAACATTCAAGTTTTTGTAGTAACATCTAATAGGTGAAGTTGAAGTAAGTTGAGCTTTACTTCACTTGTTATATTTCACGCGTTGGCATGAGGAATTTGAATATTCTCCAAGTATCCATGGGTGTGGCCTATCAGTCAATTAAAGGTAGAATGGACCATAGCAGATAAGGGTTCAAATATCCAGCAGATGTAAAAATGCTAGGTGACCTTTTTCCTTCGGAGAGAGGTATAGGTCGCGGGCCTGCTCCTTCCCTCGGGTCCGAGGCCGGTTTCGCCTTCAGACGAAGACATCATGTTATTCTGGACCCTGCTCTCGATCTCCAAATATAGAATCCCAAGTAGAATGAGACTTGTGCCCCCGTCTCATCCAATTGCCCTACTACAAAATAAGGCAAGGGATCGCTTACCATCGATCCGAGCCTATGCGAAGCAAGTGTACACCCTAGATTGTCTCCAGACCAAAGTGATGAAAAGGCGAGCGGTTCTAAGTTATAGTAAATACAGTTTTTCGATTCGTGTGTTGGTTATAGTAAATAGAATTATTTGATACCTATATTGGTGGGAGATAGCAGATACTCATTCGAGGTGCGCAAGCTGGCTCAGACACAACACTACCTTTACCCAAAAAAAAAGAGAGAATTTGGGTCCTCTTTTTCTCCCTTTCATTTTTGTATGGTTAGAGTTTTATACCAAAGGGAGGGATTTCCTTATCAGAATGATGAGCTATCAATTAGTTTTCTAGCTACACTTTCAATAGCTTATTTTGTGGGAAACTTTATATAGAAGTACTTGCAGCCTAAGCATCCTCTGACGATATTTCTTGTTGGCACTTCAAATATAGGATCCATTTCAAAGATATTTAATTGTGGTTATTTTCTTCCTTTTAACTACTAAGGTTTTTCGGTTCGCTAAGTTTGAAATGTCCATTCCGCTTCTAAATTATATGATACTTTTTCGTTTTATTAATTCTCAAAATATCTGACATAATACTATTTCTATACGGCATTTGCAACTTTCAAGAAATTAAATTATTGAAGTATTCATATCTTAACATTAATGTAATACATGTTTCTCTCTTTTTCAGCCACTATTTTAGTATATTCTTCCATCATTACTAACTAATATTTGATATAAGTCAAACACGATCGCACAAAATGAAATAGATATTAATTTTGTATATTATAACATTTCCTCTAATAAAACGAATAGTTGCCTGTAATGCCTTTAGGGAAAAGAAAAAAAAACGTACAAATTGCATGGGCGCCCTATTTGGTCGCCCATTTTTAACTTATACCCGTTTTGTTTTTCCGTTTGCATCTGTACCCATTTTTTGTTAAAAGTATTTTAAAAAGACGATTTTGCCCTTCTTTAATAAAAGACTATTGACAAACTGCATGACAAAAACTTAAGCATGTTTAGGCCGAAGTTTTAGCAAATAAACTAAAAAATTTCAGCTTGTTTAGATTGAAGTTTCGGATAAAACTCAGGACAAAACTGTAGACTGCGTTACAAAACTTCAGCATGTTTTGGTATGAAATTTTAGCAATTGAACTAAATAACTTCAGCATGCATTAGCAAAATCTCTTTAGAAAATTACATACTGCAAGACAAAAACTTAAGCATGTTTAGTCTAAAGTTTTAGCAAACGAACTAAATAACTTAAGCATGTTTAGTCTGAAGTTTTAGCAAATGAACTAAATAACTTCAGCATGTTTTGTCTGAAATTTTAGCAAATGAATTAAATAACTTCAGCATGCATTAGAAAAAAACTCATTAGAAAATTACATACTACAAGACAAAAACTCTGAAGTTTTAGCAAATGAACTAAATAACTTAAGCATGTTTAGTCTGAAGTCTTAGCAAATGAACTAAATAACTTTAGCATGTTTTGTCTGAAGTTTTAACAAATGAATTAAATAACTTCAGCATGCATTAGAAAAAAACTCATTAGAAAATTACATACTACAAGACAAAAACTTAAGCATGTTTAGTCTGAAGTTTTAGCAAATGAACTAAATAACTTAAGCATGTTTAGTCTGAAGTTTTAGCAAATAAATTAAATAACTTAAGCATGTTTAGTATGAAGTTTAGCAAATGAACTAAATAACTTAAGCATGTTTAGTCGGAAGTTTTAGCAAATGAACTAAATAACTTAAGCATGTTTAGTCTGAAATTTTAGCAAATGAACTACATAACTTCAGCATGTTTAGACTGATGTTTCGGATACGATTCATGACAAAACTGTAGACTGCAGGATAAATAACTTCAGCATGCATTAGCATGAAATTTTAGCTTCATTGTGAAACAACTTCATGTTATATAGCATGAAGTTTTAGCTTCAAGGTGAAACAACTTCATGCAAGTGTGATTCTGAAGATGAATCTGGACAAGTTTCTAATTTTTTTTTTATAAAGTTGCTGAGAGGAGAGGAGGAGATCGTTTTATATCTTTTGTCAGGGGTGTAATTGTCATATTATTACGAATTTTTTGTGAAATGGCTACCAAATCAATAATTTTAAAAAATAGGGTACATGTTAAAAGGTGACACAAATATAAGGTATGACGACAAATCCAAAAAAAAAAAAAAAAAAAAAAAACCAAAGTCAAGGTCCAAAGTATGTCAATTCTTGGTTATCTCATCGATAATAGGGTGATATACAGTTATTTCTTACCGATAATTTTTCATTTGCAATTTATTTTATTTAACAATTACTAAATATTTGGGTTACCTGTTTTTTTTTTTTTTAACAAGTTAAATATGATTTTAATCTGTTAGCATCACATCGTCGAATGTGATAAGTTTCAGATAAGCTGTAAGGTATCGTTGGATACAATTTGAGTTATAAAGTTATTCAGTATAAAAATACTTATATAAAAACTTCAGTTTTTCGGTTTCTTTCCCACTGTTATTTATAACGTTGACTTTCTCCTTTAAAAAACTTATGCTGTTTTCTTATATATTCCACTTCTAAAAACAATTATCATAAAAAAGCTTCTTTTAACGACAAGAAAGAAAAAAAAACTAGATTCCAATCAATAAATTACTTTCCAAATTAGAAATTAATATGTGCTTTTCAGTTGAAAGAAATTTGACTTACTAATAAGTAAAATCTTTTATCCTAATCATAATTTGCATAAAAGCCAAATCTGAAATTTAATAATTCACAATAGTAATTTCTTAAAAGTAAAGGACCATTCATACAATGTAAGAAAAACCTTGGGACTAACATGAAAATACAACCAACCAAAGGAAAAGCTTAAGCAAAGAGCTGACATACTAGCAAATCTGTTGATGTGTGTGTGTGTGTGTGTGTGTGTGAGAGAGAGAGAGAGAGAGAGAGAGAGTAGAAAACTTTTTTATACTAATCATGATTTGAATAAAAGCCATATCTGAAATTGAACATTCGTAGTAGTAATTCTCAAAAGTAAAGGACCATTACACATTATAAGAAAAATAGTGGGGCTAATTTGACAAAAATAACCAACCAAAGGAAAAGCTTAAGCAAAGAAGCTGGCCATACTAGCAAATTCTGTTGGAGACAGAGAAAAAGAATATGCATGGTTGTTGAAAAACTGAGGAAGCTTAGCTTAAAGGCAATGAAGACTCTGCAACCAACACATCTTCCATAGAATGGACATATATTAGGTACAAGAAAGATACATAGAAAATGACACTAGTACTACTAATGTTTACCTTCCATCATTCTTTCTTTCATTTAAAAAGTAAACTTTAAACCATATATACCATTGTCATCACCCTCCATTTCTCACTAGAATCATATCCACCACCTCCCTCTGCCATGGAAGCCAGTGCCGGTCTTGTCGCTGGTTCGCATAACCGGAACGAGCTCGTCGTCATTCATGGCCATGAAGAGGTAATTATGTCTTTGGAACATTCTTTTGGAATGTCCAAAGTTAACATTGAACTGCATGCATAGAAGTAATCTTAGGGGTCGTTTGGTACATGGGATAAGGATAATAATCTCGGGATAGAATTGGGATTAATTTTGTCCCATGTTTGGTTTTGGATATTAGCTAATCCCGGGACAACTTTTACACGAAAATGGTGGGATTAGTTTTCCCATACAAAAGATGGGATAGCTAATCTCATGGGATATCCAAAGATATCCCACCATTGTACCAAACGACCCCTCACAATGTTACATTTAAGTTATATCTTTATGTTCAATATGAAATATAGAGAAGGAAAAGATGCCTTTGCTTTTCTCTTTCGTTCGATTCTAACTTTCTTTCTTGTCCTATATTTGGTGCAGCATAAGCCATTGAAGGATTTGAGTGGACAAGTTTGTGAGATATGTGGGGATGAAATAGGACTAACAGTGGATGGTGATCTCTTTGTGGCCTGCAATGAGTGTGGTTTCCCTGTGTGCCGGCCGTGCTACGAGTATGAGAGAAGGGAAGGAACTCAACAGTGTCCACAGTGCAAGACCAGATACAAACGTCTCAAAGGTATATACATATACATCTTGATGAATAAAACATTCACATCCATGCAAACTTGTTCTGGTTAATTGTTCGTGTTATTTAATTTTTGTTTTAAATTGTATTTGATGTCTTGAAGGGAGTCCAAGGGTGGCGGGAGATGAAGATGAGGAAGATATTGACGATATTGAACACGAATTCAAAATTGATGACGAGCAAAACAAGAATAGAAATATTGTTGAGACCATTCTCCATGGTAAGATGACCTATGGAAGAGGACCAGAAGATGAAGATTCCGCTCAGTACCCTCCTGTCATTGCTGGAATCCGCTCACATCCGGTATGAATATTAAAATCTCAGTCCAAGAATTTCTAAGATAAGAGAAAATTTTGAATACCTTGGATAAGAATGCATTTCATGGATACAGGTTAGTGGTGAATTCCCGATATCAAGTCATGCAAACGGAGAGCAGATTTTGGGATCTTCCCTTCACAAAAGGATACATCCGTATCCAGCTTCCGAACCTGAAAGTGCAAGATGGGATGATAAGAAAGAGGGAGGGTGGAAAGAAAGAATGGATGATTGGAAATTGCAGCAAGGAAATCTGGGGCAAGACTATGATGACTATGCTGACCCTGATATGGCCATGTAAGTAGTTAACATTGAACTTTAACATGAAAACATTATGCAAATACATATCTTGAACCATAACACTGAGGCATGGGAATTACACGATGCAAAATGCTCACATCTAGGCAAAGGCGGAGCCAAGATTTCAACTTTATGGGTTCTGGATTTTGAAACGCTTGAAGTGCTAATAACTGGGTTCTAATTTCTTTTAACACAAATACACTATTTAAGCAAAAGCTACTGGGTTTGGCCGAACCCGTACTCGAACTTCTAGCTCCGTCTCTGCATCTCGGTTGTGTCTTGGTTATTTCCTGTGGTTGGAGATAGATATACTAGCATTTGACTATTTAAAATCACTCCCTTCTTTCTCAATCACATTCACATGAATGGAAGTGAAAGGATTACATATAACAAGTTCATGCCAGTAGGAGTAAGAATGAATTAGCTGAAATGAGAAGGCATTTATAGATGTATAGAAATCTATAGTCGCTAAAAAATTCTGGTATATCTAGTCTTGTAGATTATTAGTTGATAACGCATATCCGGTTCACTAGATTGCAGTGATTTCTTCTCAAATCCATCAGTTCAATGCTTAAAATTAGCTAACAGAAACTGCAACATACTCTCAGCTAATCAATGTGAAAATGCAGGGTGGATGAAGCAAGACAGCCTTTGTCAAGAAAAGTGCCAATAGCATCAAGCAAGATAAATCCTTACCGGATGGTGATTGTGGCTAGGCTGTTTATTCTGGCCATCTTCCTTCGTTACAGAATTCTGAATCCAGTGCATGACGCGATTGGTCTCTGGCTAACTTCTATCATCTGTGAGATCTGGTTTGCCTTCTCTTGGATCCTTGATCAGTTCCCCAAATGGTTCCCAATCGACCGTGAGACTTACCTTGATCGTCTCTCTCTCAGGTGACAAATCTTTGCAAGTCTATTGTCCTGCTTAAGCACGGACATAAAACCAATTGAGTATTGCCGATGTGTGCCCCTTGTTTTCGCAAAAATATGCCATACCCTAAGTACAATGTATTAGATACTAACGGAACCACATTAAAGTTCCACGGAAGAGGAAGAGCTTAGCATTCAGGCAAAACTTACTAGAAGAGAAACTATGACAAATCATATTTGCAATCTAATCTGAATGAGATTATAATTTTCACAGTTACAAGTCAAATCATTTTCCGAGTTGCTTCTTAAAAGTTCTAACAAACTTTACCACTAGAGAAATACATATTTCACAATTTATTTTTATGTAGGTATGAGAGGGAAGGAGAACCAAACATGCTAGCCCCCGTCGATATATTTGTCAGTACAGTGGATCCTATGAAGGAACCTCCTCTTGTTACGGCTAATACTATCCTCTCAATATTAGCAATGGATTACCCTGTTGACAAAACTTCATGCTACCTATCTGATGATGGAGCTTCAATGTGCACCTTCGAAGCACTATCAGAAACTGCAGAATTTGCTAGAAAATGGGTACCCTTCTGCAAGAAGTTTGCTATAGAGCCTCGAGCACCAGAGTTTTACTTCTCTCAAAAAATCGATTATCTCAAGGACAAAGTCCAGCCAACATTCGTTAAGGAGAGACGAGCAATGAAGGTATAGCTTGAACTCTCGATTTCATCTGCAGCTTAGTGCTAATATAAAACTTTCCCAAGTCACGAAATCACAAACGTTATTGTACTTGACAGAGAGAGTATGAAGAATTCAAGGTAAGAATCAATGCACTAGTTGCCAAAGCAACTAAAATGCCTCCGGGAGGGTGGATCATGCAAGATGGAACACCATGGCCGGGAAATAATACAAGGGACCATCCCGGTATGATTCAAGTCTTTTTAGGCCAAAGTGGAGGAACTGACGTGGAAGGAAATGAACTCCCTCGTCTTGTTTATGTTTCTCGTGAAAAAAGGCCTGGTTTCCAGCATCACAAAAAGGCTGGTGCTATGAATGCCCTGGTAAACATACTGACAAGTCAAAATTGTTACACATCTATTTAGAAACATTATGCACATTACATCAGATATTTTGACAAGAAATTTTGCAGAAATGACAGAATATTTTCTCAATGTGAACATTGCAGGTTCGTGTTTCAGGAGTTCTTACCAATGCACCATTTATGCTTAACTTGGACTGTGATCACTACCTTAACAACAGCAAGGCTGCCAGAGAAGCCATGTGCTTCTTAATGGACCCACAAATGGGCAAAAAAGTTTGCTTCGTCCAGTTTCCTCAAAGATTTGATGGAATAGACAGGCACGATAGATATGCCAACCGAAACACAGTCTTCTTTGATGTAAGATCCAGCAAAATATGCCACATAAGGCCACTACCAAAAAATTATATACATTAGAATTGAGAAGATGTTTTACAGACAATACTTAATATAGCAAACATATAAAGTGATGGTCAATTTCTTTAACTTATTTGAGATTAGCTTTACCGTGATCTTATTTCTATTACTTGGGCAGATTAACATGAAAGGCCTAGACGGAATACAAGGTCCAGTATATGTTGGCACAGGATGTGTATTCAGAAGGCAGGCTTTATATGGCTACAATCCTCCTAAACGTGCCAAGCGTCCAAGAATGGTCAGCTGTGACTGTTGCCCATGTTTCGGACGCAAAAAGAAGCTTGATAGTTATAAATGTGAAGTCAATGGAGATGCAGCAAATGCTCAAGGTCATATTACTAAAATTTTATGTTTCAACTTTCAAGATAACCTAAGCAGCTTGTTTAATAAGATCCTCTTGAGATTATTTTTTCCCTTATTTTCTTTTTCTTTTTTCTCCTCAGGATTTGACGATGACAAAGAGCTATTAATGTCCCAGATGAATTTTGAAAAGAAATTTGGCCAGTCAGCAATTTTTGTGACTTCAACTTTAATGATTGAAGGTGGGGTCCCTCCTTCATCGAGCCCAGCAGCCTTGCTAAAGGAAGCAATCCATGTGATCAGCTGTGGCTATGAAGACAAAACAGAATGGGGTTTGGAGGTAATATTATCAATAAGTGGTGTGATGTACTTCTAATAGCTCGACTATTACATTCAAGAAACTCTTTAGCAAACTAAAACTAACGAAAAGAAACTGTGGTTAGAGAAAATATGCTATTGCATGGATACAAGCATATTTCAGTTTTTGAATTAAAGAGGATATGAATGCTTAAAATTTTCTGTACCAGTAACATATGCAGCTAGCTTGAGATATATAAAGAATCATAATCCACCTCTAATGTAATAACATTTCTGAATATCTCATTTGATTGGTTGAAACTGCTTTTCAACTTGCAGCTGGGTTGGATTTATGGCTCTATCACAGAGGATATCTTAACAGGTTTCAAGATGCACTGCCGTGGTTGGAGATCAGTTTACTGTATGCCTAAAGTAGCTGCGTTTAAGGGGTCTGCTCCCATCAACCTGTCAGATCGTCTCAACCAGGTGCTTCGATGGGCTCTTGGTTCCGTTGAGATCTTTTTCAGTCGTCACAGCCCAGTTTGGTATGGCCACAAGGGGGGAAAACTTAAGTGGCTTGAACGATTATCATATGTTAACACAACCGTTTACCCCTTCACTTCCTTACCTCTCCTTGCCTACTGTACTCTCCCTGCTGTCTGCTTGCTCACTGGAAAATTCATAATGCCAGAGGTAAGGATGCGATTTTTTTTCTTAAAGGCCATAAGTGAAAATTAGGAATGCTTCTAGCACCAGTTGCAACTAAGTAGCTACTTATGTCACAAGCTTACTTGCTTTCTGAGTTATTCAGTTGACTTGAACTTAAATTCATTGATGCAGATAAGCACCTTTGCAAGTCTCTTTTTCATCGCTCTTTTCCTCTCAATCTTTGCAACGGGAATTCTCGAGCTAAGGTGGAGTGGAGTAAGCATTGAGGAAT
Source organism: Nicotiana tabacum (assembly GCF_000715075.1). Lineage (NCBI taxonomy): Eukaryota > Viridiplantae > Streptophyta > Magnoliopsida > Solanales > Solanaceae > Nicotiana > Nicotiana tabacum. The sequence continues at coordinate 6,662,772 of NC_134097.1, read as the reverse complement.
GGTGGAGAAATGAGCAATTTTGGGTGATTGGAGGGATATCTGCCCACCTTTTTGCTGTAGTGCAAGGTCTTCTCAAGATTTTGGCTGGCATAGATACCAACTTTACTGTGACATCTAAGGCAACAGATGATGACAACTTTGGAGAGCTATATGCCTTCAAGTGGACTACTCTCCTTATTCCTCCAACGACGATTCTCATAATCAACTTGGTTGGGGTTGTAGCCGGAATCTCTGATGCCATCAACAACGGATACCAATCGTGGGGTCCCCTGTTCGGAAAGCTTTTCTTTGCTTTTTGGGTCATTGTTCATTTATATCCATTCCTCAAGGGTCTTATGGGTAGGCAGAACAGGACCCCAACCATTGTCGTCATATGGTCAATACTTTTAGCCTCCATCTTTTCCTTGCTGTGGGTTCGAATTGATCCATTTGTGCTCAAAACCAAGGGACCAGATGTCAAGCAATGTGGACTTAACTGCTGACGTGCTTGCTCATACTTCTCTTCGGAGCACATCCCTCAAAGTGGAGTATGCAAACAAAAGAATAAACCTAGTGTGAGAAGTTTTGTTTAGTGTACAAATTGTACTCGATTTTGCATATGGCTAAATGAAAGTATTTGAACAATCTGCTAAGTTTTTTCCCACTTAAGTGACCAACTATGAGTTTTGATAGAACTTTTAGCTAATAAATTTGTGAACTTAATGAACAAATATGCAGTGCAATATCCGAGGGAAGTCCTAATGAATGAAGAATTTGAATGTGCCGAATACCCTCATCCTATCTTAAAAGAGTTAAGTGAATATAATTTCCAAGAAGATAACACTTGGCACTTGAAGATGCATGTTAGCGAATGAAATAAAAGTAGATGAGTGGTACTTCTTTAGGTTTTGAGAGGATTTAGTACCTAAAGAGCCTGTTCTCTGAGAAATTTATGCAACCTTTCTCGCCAAATCTTCTGCGAATTCAAGCAGATAGACTCCTCAGCAACTTCCTGTGCACCACAGGTTTAGGACAACTTGGAAAAATAAGATTAAGAGAAATGGGATATCATATGAGTAAGGAAAATGTGTATAAGAGCTCAACCTAGTTATGCCTATTTGATCCAAAGTAACTTTCAGTTGATATCCTGCTCTTATATACATTTGTATGGATTATATTTCATCAATATAACTCGAAAGCTAACAAAGGGGTGGAAGGAAAAAGAAATGAAAGACTGCTGTTCTTGCAAATTCAAGTGCTGTCTTAATGTAAGGATAAAATCTGCGACGTATGATGATATTTATTGATTTTGCCCAGACAAACTAAAATCATGTAAGCCACTGAAAACAACCAGTTTTCATGACCAAAGAAGAAATTACACTCTTCACTAAACTGCATTACAAGCAAAAGATTCCTTCCGGTTAAACTTTTCTTATGAGCCAAACCGTGTAGCGTACTTCAAATAAACAGCAAATAATGGCATCGATAAACTTGAACCTTTGACATTGCATGTGCAACAAGTGATTGAGCTATCCTCTTGTCATTGTTCCTATAAGAATCGGATCTACGCACAAGGTAAACACAAACTGGCTCCATTAACCTCCATATTGCTCCTAAAAAGCTGACTAAACATCCTTGGCAGTAAAAAGTCCTTTTTACCAATAATCTCCACAGGAACACTCCCCATCTTTGAAATGATGAAACCTGTTGGCATCCCTTACAACAATAACTCTGTCCGTAACCTTGGAGACAAACTTGGTGAAATTATGGCAATCCACACAAACCCTTAGGTTCTTGATGATTCTGATTTCAGTTCCAGGTTCAGATGTTAAAAGCCCAAAAGCAATAGCTAACTTCTCACTATGAACTTTGACCATCAACTCCTTCTCTTCTTCTTCAACATCATGCAACGCTGTGCTGGTCTCAGCGTGAAATCCAGCCTCCCTCATCTTTTCCATCAGCTCCTCCAGCTTTGCATAAATAGCCGCTGCTTGAGGATGTGACTCGTCGCTGGATGTAAAGACATGCTGGTGTCCATTAACCTCAATTAAAGTGCACCCAGGGGTCTTTGCTAAATTCTTGTTCTTAAGAACTTTCCTAACTGAAGCAGCTTGAAAATAATTACGATCTGCTGAGTAGATGTTTGAAAGTAAAACATAGTATCCAACACTTCCCATGTCCAACGCAAATAACTTACCCGAGGCCAAGCGAGCCAAATCCATATTTTTGTGGACCATGCATGCCCCGAGTAATGCACCCCACTCGGCTGCACCTGGCTCAAGAGGCATCCTATAAATAAATTCCAACGCATTTTCTAGTTTTCCAGCTCGGCCCAAAAGGTCCACCATGCAGGCATAATGTTCAGATAAAGGTTCAATGCCAAGATCATGAATCATAGAGTGGAATAATTTCTCACCTTCTTCTACTAAGCCGGTATGACTACAAGCATACAAGACACAAAGGAAAGTGACGCCAGTTGGGGAAACTCCAGAATCAAGCATTTGATCAAACAACACCAGTGCTTCTCGACCACATCCATGGAGACCATAAGCTGAAATCATGGCATTCCAAGTAACCACATTTTTCTCCACAATGCTGTCAAATACTTGCCGCGCCTCCTCAATGTTCCCACACTTTGCATACATGTCAACTAAAGCCGTTAATACATAAATGTTTGACTCAAATTTCTCTTTCTTTATTAAGTCATGGACCCATTTTCCCATACTTAATGCTCCAAGTTGAGCACATGCAGAAAGTATACTCGTGATTGTGACAGGATTTGGATGGATATCCAACTTCTGCATTTCCTGAAAGAGAGATATAGCCATTTCTGTCAACCCATTTTGGGCGTAACCTGATATCATGGCATTCCACGATGCTAAGCTTTTTTGTGGGGACTCATCAAACAGCCTCCGCGCCAATTCCATTTCATTGAGTCGGCTGTAGACTGTAGTCAAAGCAGTAGAAACTGAAGGATTCGAGACCATCCCAGATTTCACACAAAAACCATGGATAGAACATGTGAGGTTCAGACGACCGAAAGGACAAGAAACAGGAATTAAACCAACAATGGTACTTGAATTAACTATCTCCCCCTGAACAAGCAATTCTCTAAATAACCTCACCGAAGATTCATTCTCATTATTAAAACAGAAACCAGCAATCATTGCATTACACGAGATCAAATCTGGCTCTCTTATCATCCCAAAGAACAATTTAGCCGCGGATACATCACCACATTTGGAATACAAAGAAATTAAACCAGTAAGAACATACTCATGACTATGATAACCCATTTTGACAACCAAACAATGTATCAACATTCCATTCCTCAACTCCTGCAACTCAGCAACAGCCGTAAGTACCACAGCCAACGTTGTAGAATCAAACCTCATCCCTCTTGCAACCATATCGCCAAAAACCCGAATACTCTCCTCAAAACAGCAATTCTTCACCAACCCAGAAACCATTGTATTCCACAAAACACCATCTCGTTCAGTAATTTCATCGAACACCTTATACGCATGACCAATTCTTGAAAAATTCATATACATACCCACTAAAGCCGACCCAACAAACACATCGTTACTAAATCCACAAACTAACACATGCCCATGAATCAAAATCCCAACTTTTTCATACCCAGATGAAGAAAAAGCTGAAACAACAAACGCAAACGTAAAATTATCGGGTCTAAGTCTTGTATTCTTGATAAGTTGTAAATAAAGTTGTAAAGATTCAAAAGGCAAATTGTTTTTTGAGTAGCCTCTAATGAGGACATTATAAAGAAAAAGATCAGGTGGGTTAGTTTTATTAAAGGTGGTGAATACATTCTTGGCTTTAGAAATGGCTTTAAAGTCAAAAAGTTTGTGAGTGAGTTTTGTGATTGTAATGAGATCAGTGCTTAGGCTATGGCGGATTAAATGGGCGTGAGTTTGATTGAGGTGTGAGAGTGTGGTGGCTTGGTTTATTAGGCTTACGAAGAAGCTTCTGTCTCTTTGAGCTATGGATGCTATGGTTCTGTAAATCATTTAAGAATTTGCTTCAGAGTGGAGTGGTGTGGGCGGCAGTATATATAGGTTTGGCGGGAATGTCAATTTTGTGAAGTAAATTGGTAACAAGTTGTTACGTATACTATTGTATCATATTACTTTAAATATAATATTTATTTTAATATTTAATTAAAATTTATTGTATCATATCGTTAAGTCTCTTTACGTAACAATAAAAAGTGTCACTTTATGGAACAATGTATTTAGTATGGTGGCATCGTTTTCTTACTTTTTTTTCTCATCTTGCCCTTCTTTATTATTAAATAATCATATTTTATACTTTATTCTACTTATTTATATAATAATTCTACTTTGCATCCTATATTTTCTTAGTAATGTTGTAAGTTTGTTATTCGTATTGTTAGTGCATGACATCATGAAACGATAGTAAATGATACAATCTATCCAAACCTTATATACATTTGGATATTCATCAACTTATAAGCTCAAAATCGAAAATCGAAAATATCCAAACCGATTAATCCGAAATCAAATTTAAAAAAATTTGCACTTATTTGGAATGTATTTGGATTGTCATTTTGTTCAATCCGAAAACCAAAAATTCAAACAATCCAATCCGAACGGCGAAACGTCAAAAAAACAAAAGATTTATATTTACAATTTTTTTACAAAATCTTAGCATGATTCATTAATTAACATTTTTGGCAACTAAATATTAACATATCATAAAAGCTTCTACTAAATAAAAGTAATGAATTACGCAAGTACAACCGCAAATAATTAACTTCCTATACTTTTGTTCTAAAATATTAAATTCTGTAACTGAAATAGAAATACTGCCCAGGTCTCAATCCATTATATTCAAGATACTTGTATTCTATAATTAGAACACAGAAAAGAGTATTACTTGTCTAAAATGGTAGTGTTTTGATATTTCATGTACTTTTGTGTATATTATTTGGAGGTCTTATATATGGTATAATAATTGTATCTTGATGCTTCAGATATATTTTTTGTGTAGGTTATTACATATATTATATATGGTATGATTCTAGTATCATAGTAGTATCTTGATGATTCATATGTATTTTTATGTAATTTATTAGCAAGTATATGTAATAATACTTGTATAATAATGGTATCATGAGTACTGTTACACGGCGCCTTCCTGAGATTACTTGGAAGGGCGATGTAAGGCTAAGCAACTGATATTAGTGTAGTTGCTATCCGCCAACTGAGGTCCCTCTCCGTACGCTAGACGAGATTGTCAGTGTCGTACAGGAAAACCAATGTCGAGAGCAATTGAGAGAACAGAAATGAGAATTGAAAGAAAGTTTGATTGCATTAATGAAAGTTATTACAGAAAAGCAACGCGGTATCGAGGGGGAGAGACACCAGTACAGAGAATTGTTTGTTTGCTAGAAAGTTTGATTGTTTGATCCCCCATAATAATACTAAAAAAAATAAATCAAAGTTATATGACTTGACCTGTAAAAGCTGTAGGAGCACACTGAACATAAATGAAGTAAAACTAATCTATATTTACAATGAAAATGACTTAGTCTTTTACAAGGTAGAAACAAGTCCGTTGGCAACAACTTTATCTTGAGCATCAGGGTCTGCCCGCGCATTGTTGTCGGCGCGCGCGATACAATTTGGATCTGCCTGCTGCTGGGCGCTTGGCATCAGATATGCGCACGCGGCACTGTCTGTGTGCACGTCTCTGTTGGCAGCATGATGGTCTGTGCGCTCGGCACTATTGGTATTCGCCTACTGTTGGGCGCTGGCAAGGACTATCGGTGGGGCGACAAAGGCACATGCGCACTTGTCACTTGGCATTGCCGAGACCACGAGGTCGACCATGGCACTAGGCGTTGAGAGGCTTGCCAGGACGCCACGGGGTGCGTCCAAGGGGTCATGGGGCGTGGCTGGAAAGCAACCCATGACATTCTCCCCCACCTGAGTTGGCAACGTCCTCGACGACATTCTGATGGGGGTTTTCTTCCCTGATTGTTGTTGACTGATGCAACACCGTTGCTTCTTGAGGAAGGAGTCTTAGATTTGGATGCACTTCGATCTCCTCTATTTCTACTAGGGCCACTATTGCTAGGCTGGCTCCCGTTGTATCCCTCTCGGATAAGTGGCTGGAGCCTATCCTTCTGAGTTTCCATATGATTATCCCTAAGGCATTCCGCAGCTTGGATCGCTTTGGGTAGGTTATCTACCCTTTGTCTTTGCAGTTCCATACGAGCATAAGGTTTCAAACCTTCTATGAATGCAAATAGTTTGTCTTTGTCCCCATATCCTGTATGTTTAGCATGGGTGCGGAGAATTCCCACACGTAATCTCGCACTGACCTAGTCTGGCGGAGTTCATGCAGCTTTCTCCGTGCATTGTATTCCACGTTTTCGGAGAATAATTGCAGGCGTGTGGCTGCCTTCAGTTCTGCCCATGTGTTGAGAGTATCTTTATCGACCCTAATGGCTTCGTATTTCACTCACCACCAGAGTTTAGCATCACCCTGAAGATACATGGCAGCAATTGCTACCTTTTTGGCTTCGTCCAACTGTTCTACGTTCGATGTCGAAGATGAAATTCTCCACTTCTTTTGCATCCCGAGCTCCGTTGTATGGCTTTGGCTCCTAAATTTTCAGCTTTTGGGGCACATGTGCGATGTTCATGGCACCTCTGATTTGGTTTTCGTCTCCTCTAAGCAGGCCTTGAAGATAAGCACTGACAATATTGAGCTGGCATATCACGTTATCTATGGTTTGCTGCATGATAGTCATTCTGTTTGCCTCTAGTTCCCGATGGGCTAAATCCTCAGCACGCTCCTACTGGAGGTCCTCGATTTTGCCATGAATTTCGGCTGCCTCTACGGCTGCAGTTTGCCGATCTTTCTCAGAGTCGTAACTGATGTTTGCTATGTCAACTTCGGCATGCCGCATCTTGCGGTCCAGGTCGTCCAACCTTTGCACTAGGCTGGTTCTTAGATCAGGCACCATATCTACGATGGACCGTAATACGTCAACCGTCTCTTCAAGAGCCGCAATGCGGTCCCCATGATTCACCATGGTTAGAAATAGTGGTAATGGAAATGTGTTCCCTCGTCTGATATCGAGCCTAGGCTCTGATACCAACTATTACGCGGCGCCTTCCTAAGATTCCTTGGAAGGGTGACGTAAGGCTAAGCAACTGATGTCAGTGTAGTTGGTGTCCGCCAACTGAAGTCCCCTCCGTACGCTAGACGAGATTGTCATTGCCGTATGGGAAAACCAATGTCAAGAGCAATTGAGAGAACATAAATGAGAACTGAAAGAAAGCTTGATTGCATTAATGAAAGTTATTACATAAAGGCAACGCAGTGTCGAGGGGGAGAGACACCAGTACAAGGAATTATTTGCTTGCTAGAAAGTTTGATTGCTTGATCCCCCCTAATAATGTTTAAAAAAATAAACCAAAGTTACATGACTTGACTTATAAAAGCTGTAGGAGTACACTGAACATAAATGAAGTAAAACTAATTTATATTTACAATAAAAAGGACTTAGTCTTCTACAAGGTAGAAACAAGTCCGTTTGGCAGCAACTTTGTCTGAGCATCAGGATCGGCGCGCGCAACACTATTTGAATCTGCCTGCGGCTGGGTTGGCGCTTGTCATCGGATCTGCGTGCGTGGCACTGTTGGCAGCATGATAGTCTGTGCGCTCGACACTGTTGGTATTCGCCTGCCGCTGGGCGCTAGCAAGGACTATCGTTGTGGCGATAGAGGCACATGCACGCTTGTCACTTGGCACTGCCGAGACCACGAGGCCGACCATGACATTAGGCGTTGAGAAGCTTGCCAGGACGTCACGGGGCGCGTCCAAAGGGTCATGAGGCGTGACCGGAAAGCAGCCCATGACAGTACTTTCGTCATCATGTAAGTTCCATACAAATATAATATATGGTATAATTATTGTATTATAATGATATCTTGATGTTTCGGATACATTTTTTATGCATTTTATTTGTAACTATTATAATTCCAACAATACCTGTATACTATATTAATAATAGTCGTGTTTATGTTTTTATTATCTAAGTTATCTTTAATATTGCAAAAATACTAAGCAAAAATTGAACGAATCCTAAGTGAAAGTAAGTGAATGAAAATTGTCGAGTCAGTGGCTAAGAAAAAACAGTGGTAAAGGTTTGGAGAATTTGAAAGAATATTGGCAGAATACATAGACAACCCTTAACTTGTCCCTTTTTTTTACCTAGACACTTAAACTAACCTTAATTTTTGTTAAGAGGCACGACTAGTCCCATTGATTTTTCTCTTCTTGCTCTCATTTTATTTTTCTCAAAACAGAAAATTTCTCTCAAAACTTACAAACCAACATGAGTATGACCATTAGTCCTCACTCTTCAATACCATAACTTCACTAAAACAAACACACAAACAGAAGCCTAGCACACAAAGTTGCACAGAGAATGCGAAATATACACCTAGCAATAAAGAAAGAAAAAATTTCAGCTCATCACACTTTTAAATTTTCGTTTTACTTTCACAATTGTTGACAAATTCTTGTTGTTCTCTTTGGGGCTGGTGATGTGAGGTTTGTTGGTTTATTCACAAAAAACTAACTCCCAAAAGTGTTTCTCTTAATTAGTTGTTTGTTATTCCATAACACGGTATTGTTAATTGAGTTAGAAGATGAAAACTTTGTCCAGAATCTATAGAACTTGATCATAATTTGGTGAATAACACACGACGATCCCGGCGGAGATAATCTTCAATCTGGTCTAATAGAGAAAAGTCTTAAAAAGGGAATGAAATTTGTGTGGGAAAGATGACGATAGAGAAAAAAATTATAAGCTAAAGAATAAGCTATAAACTAATTTGAGATTTGAGAGCAACTAAGGAAGAAGATGAACAGAGGAATAGAGTTGGAAAAAAAATACAGAATTGTTCTCTCCTTTTTAATGCTCAACAGTTAAAAAGGACATTGCTTCAAAGTTTTTTCTGGGAAAGAGCCACACGTCAGTTTTTCATTGGTTTTTTGCCATGTCACCGAAGGTTGAACGACACGCATATTCCTTATTGTAACGACAAGTTTAAGGGGTTGTGTATGTATTCAGCCAAGAATATTTATCTAAGATGTGAGAGAAAGTGAAAGGATTTAAAAAACTAATCCCTTAATTTGTGGGTCCGTTTGTTTTTCTAAATATATTGTTATTTAATGCATAATCTTGAGATATGCTACAACTGTAAAAATAAACTGCTATTTTTAAAATAAACCAAAACCACTAATTATTTATGTGAATAATTATAGATAAGGGATCTACTCCTTAATAAACTCAGTATTTGCGTTATTTCTTCTTTTTCGCTCAACAAAAGTTGAGGAAATTTTAAAGTCCTCCCACGGGATACTTATAAAAGAAGGGACTCTAATTCCTTTTGGTTCTCGTCTCCTAGAAATTTGCTGAGATGAGAGAGGAGAAGGAGGAGGAGATGAAAGTGAGCTGCATTCAGATGATGCGATAGAAGATGAAGGAATGCCGTGATTTACCATATTTTTACCAACCTTTCAACGAGTATGAGTCAGATTGGCATAACCCTATGCTTAGTGAAGAAACTAATCGCTATAACCAACAGCTTTTTCGTCGTTACTGCTCGATGTACTCTAGGTTTTTTCTCTCCTCTCTCTTGCTATATTATTGTCCAGATCTAGTGTTTCTGCCCTTTGAATTCTATTACGCTGGTGATAGTTCCATTCGATTGAGTTTAAGGAAGGCAATATTATGATCTAATCGTCTCTCTCTCGCGCGCGCACGCGTGCTGTGCTTATGTCATTTTATCTTGTGTTTATACGAAGGATTGAAATATTCCGAGAATAATTTAGGTACAAGCAAAAAATTTAATAAAGACTTTATAAATAAAAATTTATTAAACTAGGGATAGAACATGGTAAGAAGCTTTTTCACACCTCAAAAACTCTTGAATCTCTCTATATCGTAGTTACCTCTCTACACTAAAAAATATGTAGTAGCACCCCTATTTATAATACTACAAAACAAGATTTGAATAGAATCTAGAAAACTTATTCCTACATAATTTTGGTTGTGAATCCTAATTAGACATAAATGAAATAAACTAGTAAATACCAAATCCTAGACGGCGTAGGAATACTAATTAATCTTGGTTTAATTTCCAACAGCCTCCCTTAAACCAAGATATTCAAACTTGATCATGCCCAACATCTTCTTCAACTTGATGAATAACTCCAATCTTAGTGGCTTTGTGAAAACATCACCAACTTGCTCTCCAATCTTACAATATTCAATAACTATCTTCTTGTCTTGAACCAAGTCACGAATAAAGTAACATTTGATATCAATATGTTTGCTAAACCCATGAAAAACTGGATTCTTTATTAACTCAATTGCAGACTTGTTGTCACAAAAAATTATTGTAGGACTGTCTTGCTTGTGTTGAAGAAATCCAAGCATGCTTCTTAACCACAATGTTTGTGTAGCACTACTTGTTGCAACTATGTACTCTGTTTTAGCTGTTGATAAAGTAACAACTTGTTACTTTTTGGAAGACCAAGAAAATACACCAGAACCCAAATAAAATACATAGCTAGAAGTATTTTTTCTTTATATCGTATCACCAGTCCAGTCACTGTCTGTAAATCCCACAAGACTACTATCATTAGTCTTTAAATAAAATATACCATCAGTCTGCGTAACTTGAATATATCTCAAAAATCTCTTTGCTGCTTGCAAGTGGGATTGTCGCGGAGTCTTCATAAATCTGCTAATTAATTCAACTCCATAAGTAATATCAAGCCTTGTAGAAGTTAAGTACCTTAGACTCTCCACCAATTTCCTAAAATATGTAGCATCAACAAAATCACGAGTGTCATCTTTAGTCAACTTCAATTTATCTTGAATATTGCTCTTATATGATTTGGCTTTACTCATGGTAAATCCCTTCAAAATATCAACATATTTCTCCTTCACTTTGAAATCAACTACTTTTTTGGTTTCCTTATAGTTGGACTTGTACAATCAATCAACTCTAATTTGTCATTCTATAGGATGTAGAGTAATGCCACCAATAAACATTTCCTCTTGCTTGAAACATGCAATCTCGAACAATGGCACGAAATTGATTACATCTTCAATATCTATAATCACGTGTTGTAGTTCTGAATCCCAAATTATTTCTGCTTCAGTCTTGGGTAGATTATCATAAATTTTCTCTTGATGAATCATCTTGCTTTTTTCGTTACTAGGTTCATCTTCAATACCATCAAATAACTTTTCTTGTAAAACACCAATCTCTTTTGGACGGGTATCTCTTGCAACCAAATCGTCTTTTTTAACAATCGCAGAAATTCTTGGCATATCAATTTGAACATTATTTGACTTTTCTTCGCTTTTAATGGAATCTCTATCACAACAAAAATTACATGTATCTTCTCTTATTTTCATCTTTATTTCTGAATTTTGGCCTTCTTGATTTATTTCCACCATTATTGGTGTGCCTTCCTTTTCTTTTGGTTGATCATCCTTTTCTTGCTATGCCTCCTCCAATGTCTCATCTTTCTGTTGATTCATTGATATCTCGTATGTCACCAATTCACCTTTTAAATCATCAAGTCTGAGCATGCTAAGTTCTTTGGTAGCCTCAAAAATAACTTTCTTGTTGTGAAACTTTAAACTTAGAGACTGCAATATTTTTTCAACAACTTTAACTTCTTCCAATACTTCTCCATTGGTCCTTAGACCATTGACTATTTCTTCAATTCTTGTAAAGAATTCTTTGATAGACTCTGTTGGTCTCATACGAGCCAACTCAAATTGACTCCTAAACTCTTGCAGTTTCTCCTTTTTTATTTCAGCAACTTTTCGATATGACTTCACCAAGATTGTCCAAGCCTCCTTTGATGACTTTGTATGCAAATATTTTTTAGATACATGCAATTCAACCTTGATAGCGAGATAGTAGCGTGCCTTATAATCTAAATGTCTCTTCTTCTCCAATTTCGTAGTTATATCACCAGTCAACGTTGCACCTTTCGAGGGTTCCTCAAATCCTTCATCAATGGTGGACCATAATCCAATAGCCTTAAAAATATTCTTCATCTGTTGATACCAAGTTTTGAAATTACTTTTGCCATCAAACACAAAAATGGGACAATTAGGTAATAGAGTATCCATATTTGTTTTCTTGGATCTCACACAGGCTCTAACAGAATCTCACACAAGTTCTGATACCAATTTGAAGGATTGAAATACCCCAAAAATAATTTAGGCACAAGCAAAAAATTCAACAAAAACTCTATAGAAGAAATTTATTAAACTCGGGAGAGAACGTGGTAGAAAGTTTTTTCACAACTCATAAACTCTTGAATCTCTCTACACTAGAAAATATGTAGTAGCACCCCTATTTATAATACAACAAAACAAGATTTGAATAGAATCTAGAAAACCTATTCCTACATGATTTTGGTTGTGAATCCTAATTAGACATAAATTAAATAAACTAGTAAACACCAAATTCTAGACGGTGTAGGAATAATAATTAATCTTGGTTTAATTTCCAACATTATAACATTCATTTTCACACCTTTCTCTTGTTTTTATGTCATTTTCTACTTAATTTTTTCCTTTCCCAAATGTGATTAATCAGGCTAGAGTAGTTTATTGTTGAAGGACACCTTTAGCTGTAATGCAGCCTGAGAGGTTCAGAGGTGTATCCAATTTATGGGTTTCGATAGCAACTTTCAGTTAATATATAATAGTAATTATTATTCTTGATAGAAAACAATAATAATTGAATTCACAATCAAATATTTATAAATATTTACTGTATTTTTTAATACATATGCAAGGCACGGCTAAAGCTTTTGTAAGAGCTTGTTAGGCCAAGCTTTGGAGAAGTCAAAAGTACTTTTTCCTATCAAAGAAGTACTTTTTTTGGAATTGTGAGATGTTTGGCCAAAATAAAAAAAAATGCTTTTGAACAACAACAGAAGTAGTTTTACTGCTTCAGAAGCTACAAATTCTAGTTTCTTTCAAGAAGCCGAAGTACAAAATTAATTTATTCAGGACAAAAATATCATTACAATAAATTTATATTTTCTAAATTATCCCTCATTAATTTAACCTTTTTTCTTTTTTCTTTTTTCTACCATACGTTCTTCTCTTTTGTATTTTCATCATATTTTTATTCTCTAAGAGAGTTTTAGGACGGACAATTTCTAGTTCCTTCTCCTATCCCTCTTTTAGAATATTCTCTCTACTGTAAGTAGTTTCTTCTTTTATATAGTGATTTATAATAGTATATTTAATTTATATTGAATATTGTATTTTAATATATTTGAATTATCATGTACATAACAAATAATACCAAATACCCCCAATATTATTGATTGGGAATGACTATATTTTATATTAATTAAAAATTTAATTTATATATTTTTTTGTATTTTATATTTGAATTGAATTTTTTTTATAGTAAATATTTAATTCTTTTTTTCGTTTAAATAGTACTAATTGCGAAGTGAATCCAAACTGTTCTTTTTCCTAATTTGATACTTAGAAATATTTTTTTAGAAAGATTGCCCAAACACAATTTGCTTGCGAAAAGCACTACGTGAATGAGTTGGACAAACACAAACTGCTACTCCCTCCATTTCAATTTATGTGAACCTATTTTCTTTTTAGTCCATGTAAAAAAGAATGACCTCTTTTCATATTTGGACACAATTTACCTTATGCAATGATTTATAGTCATACAAAATATGTGCCTCATTTTACACAAGTTCAAGAGTCTTTATTTTTTCTTAAACTCCGTGCCAGTCAGACATGTTCACATAAATTGAAACAGAGGGAGTATTTTGTAAAAGTACAATAACAACAACCCAGTAGTAATCTCACTAGTGGGGTCTAGGGAGGGTAGAGTTTACATAGACCTTACCCCTACTCCGGAGGGGTAGAGAGACTCTTTCTGGGAGACCATCAGCTCAGAGACAAAAGGTCCGTAACAATAACATAAACCGGATAAATAATATCAGCACCGTAAGAGATAACAAATAAGTGGAGTATTTTGTAAAAGCACTTTTAAAAACAAGCAGTTATTGGCAACTTGGCCAAATGAGCTTTAAGACGATGGTAATCAGTAGTCAAAGCGGTGCCGAGCACTACAGGAAGGATTTGATCGCATCTTTTTTATTTCCTTTTTCATTTTGTCATTTTTATTCATAGCGTGATTTTAAAATAAAGTCATTTTAAATTCGGCATATCTATATCTTTTACCAAGGTCACATATCTATTTTCCTTGGCGATAGACGCATTGACTCGACACATTCAAGGAGAGGTGCCATGGTGTATGTTATTTGATGATAACATTGTTCTTATTGACGAGACGCGAGGTAGTATTAAAGAGAGGCTGGAGGTCTAGGGGCAGACCCTTGAGTCTAAGGGTTTCAAGATGAGCAAGACCAAGACGGAATACTTGGAATGTAAGTTCAACAACGTTACCCAGGAAGTTGATATGAAGGTGAAGCTTGATACACAAGTCATCCCCAAGAGAGGTAGTTTCAAATACCCTAGATCTATAATACAAGGTAACAGAGAGATTGATGAGGATGTCACGCACCATATCGGATATCGGAGTAGGATAGATGAAGTGGAGGCACGCTTCCGGTGTCTTGTGTGATAAGAATGTGTCGTTGAGACTTAAAGGCAAGTTTTACAAGGCGGTAGTTAGACCGACTATGCTATATGGAGCCGAGTGTTGGCCTATTAAGAATCCTCATGTCCAGAAGATAATAGTAGCTGAGATGAGGATGTTAAGGTGCATGCGTGGGCATACCCGATTGGATATGATTAAGAATGGAATTATTTGGGATAAGGTGGGAGTAGCCCATGTGGAGGATAAGATGCGACAAGCAAGGTTGAGATGGTTCGGGTATGTTAAGAGGAGAAGTATAGAAGCCACAGTCAGAAGGTGCGAGAGGTCAGTGGGTATTAGGAGGGATAAAGGTAGGCCTTAAAGGTCTTGGGGAGAAGCTATTAAGCGGGACATGGCACAGTTGGACCTGACCGAGGACATGACCCTAGATAGGAGGGTGTGAAGGTCGAAAATTAGGGTAGAAGGCTGGTAGGTAGTCGAACGTTTCTATTTGTTTTACTCTGTTCACTAGTATTAGTGTTCGTATGATATCCTTCTATTCATTGGCTTTTACTACCTAGAGTTTAACTGCTTTCTTGACTTCGGTCTTTTTATCTTGTTGTTATTCCTACTTATTGTCACCACTACCTTTTTTTTCCATCCGCTCTCCAGCCGAGGGTCTATTGGAAACAACCTCTCTGCCCTTTCAGAGTAGGGGCAAGGGTGCGTACATCTTATCATCGGAAAATTACTGAGCTTGTTATTGTTGTTGTCACATATTCTTAAAGAAGAACAAAAAAGCTATTCACTTCTATTTTTCAAACAATTTATCTATTTAATTTAAACAAATATTACTTCAGCGAAGTCAAGGTTTTGTTAAAATTGAACAAATAAATCAATTTAAATTTTTTATCAACTCTAAGAAATTTGACAGAATATAAAATACGTTTGTGTTAAGAAATAACAAGTTACTATTATTTACAAATAGAAGACAATAAGAAAAGAGTTACAAATCACTAAATTAAGGCCAATAATTAAAGCAAGGGGGCGTATACCCCTAAACCAAAAATTTCAATATAAGACAAATAAAAACTTTCGACGTACTCTAAATAAATATAAATAATTTCATCAAATAAAATTAATTGCATGTTTTAGCAAATTTTATGAAAGAGATAATGAAAATTCACTTTGTAGAAGGGTCTAATTTTGTAGTTAAATCAGTGTTGTCAAAGGCGAAAAACTCTAAAAAGTGTTCTAAGTCTATTGGGTTAAGTGCAACTCGCAATTAAAGTGTGAGCTTTAGTAAAAAAAATGCGCAATATAATACACTTCTTTGGTTGTTTATTACAACTCTATTCAAGATAGAAATCATTGGCAGGCACACGCTTTAGTGCCTTGCCTACACTGAAGTGCAACATAAGCGAGGTGAAGCATCCTCTTGAACTCTTTTGAGCTTTAGGACTTAAGTGCGCCTTAAATGAGTTTTTGACAACACCGAGTAAAATAAACTTTAGTGTAATAAATTTACAAGAAGTTGTGGTTAATTTGACCCGCAAGCTTACTAGGCCCACCGAAATACAAAAAGGAAAAACAAACTTAAATATGCATACACAAATGTGAAAGCGGGGTTCGAACCCAAATGGTCGCTTATACAGAGAGCATGCATGCATCAAGTGTGTTCAAATGCTCCCTAATAGTATTTTATCAGAAACTTACTAATATACACAGTTTTATTTTTTTTGATGAAACGGGTTCAGTTGAACCCGCTTAGTAACACGTGGTTCCGCCCCTAGTTACAATGTGGATCCGCCACTAGAGATGTTCCTCTTGCTTTCTAAAAGCAGATATTATTGTTAACAAAAGTGATAGTGGTTAGGTATAGAAATATTAGGTACTTTTTTAGTTTGAGAAAACTTGGAGCTTCTTACTGCATTTATACATCTGAATCCGAACTTAAGATAGTTTTGAAGTTTGAACTTGCTTTGACATATGATTGTAGTTATTTTCTTGCATCATTATACTTTTGTTTTCATTTTCACTAAATTAAAGCACCTTCTTAAAACCCCAAATACCATGGCACTTTCTATGTTTTCCTACTTTTTTGACAGCATGCATCTGTTTTAAGAACTATGACTCTTGAGCTTCCAAGTATGGAAAAATTTACTCATATTTGTTGTTTCTACATGTGCATGCATATTGTGGTTATCTTATTTTCCTGGATCAATGCAGGTAAACCGACGATGAAATCTGATGTTTATATATTTGGTCTTCTACTGATAGAGTTGATAACCAAAAAGGAATTTGTATTTGGTTATCCTTAATATGAGCCAGTCGTAGATGAGGTAATGTTTGGCAGAACTCATTTGGTTCATGAATGCTTCAGATATCACAGAGCTGACCTGGAGACAAAAGGCCATCGATGAAGAGTGTTTTGGGAAAACTGAGCAAGGTAAAACAGAATAGAATAAGCTATCCCATTCTTCAACCTTTGTATAACCTAAATTGCTAAGGCTGTCAACTTTGTGAATGATCCTCGAAGGATTTGTTTTACTCACCTATGAATTGGAGATTTTCTAATTCTTTAAACAAATTTAAATGCCCTTTATTATGTTATTGTTATTTCATGCTACGTTTGTAAATTTTCCCAATTTAGCATATTCATTTGGTAAACACAAACATTATAAAAGTCTCTGAATGGTGTAAATACTAAACATTTACTAAAAGCAATGGTATCAATGAATCCAATAAATGGCAAATTTGAGTTTCCAAAAATTTTAAAGCAATATATGCATAGAGCTGTCAATGATTCGATAAATGAACAGAACTAGACTCAAAATCATATTATGTCAAAGTGAGTCATCTTCTTTAGCAACGGTCACTTGCTCTCTATTTATGATTTCCAATCCCAATCTTAAGTGATCAATAGAAAAAAAGATTGTCAAATTTGTTTGTATGTAAATGAATAAATAGAAAATTTGAGTTTAAGGAAAAGTTTAAGAACGTGCTCAAAGATATCTTCGGGGAAGTTTGCTTCTTCTCTATAACTAATTTTGAATCTTTTTCTTCCTTTGCATTTCCTTTTTTTGTTGATGATACAAAAAGTTACATTAGGATAGGGACGACAGCTTTTTGCAAGATATGTGGAGAAGAAAAAAAGAATGGAATAATTCAAGATTTCCCATGATAAATTAGAAGGAAAAAAAGAATGAAAAGAAAAAAAAAAAACTATTACTATACACACTAGCTAAGGCTGGAGATGTGGCATATTCTTCATTTGACAAGGAAAAGTTGGTTAGAATTGCATTTTGAGAAGCATTTGGTAAAGCTATCTAATTCCCAAGTATCAGCTGCTCATCACTTCTCCAAACTTGTTTCAATTGTATAAGATGAGACCTAATGCTATATTCTTCTACCTGCATTATTGTCAAGTAATCGCATTAGATAATCAGTTCATTGGACATGGAACATCAAAAATACTCGCTATTCCATCCATCGTGTAATGTATTTGGAATAGAGATGGAAAATGAATTAGCACAGGCTTAGAATGAAGATGACAAACCCTCCTTACATGAACTATATGTACTATCAAACACTGAGATAACCTTGGCGTAACTGGTAAAGTTATTGCCATGTAACCAGAAGGTCACGGGTTCAAACAGTGGAAATAGCCTCTTGCAGAAAGCCAGAAATGCAGGGTAAGGCTGCGTACAATAGACCCTTGTGGTCCGGCCCTTCCCTGGACCCTGCGCACAGCGGGAGCTTAGTGCACCGGGCTGCCCTACGCACTGAGATAACCTCCTAAGACGTTTAAGCTAGACATGGTGGGACTTTACTTTTTGAGTTTCTATAATAGATACTGCACATTTTGTTGGTTACTAGAACCATGAATTTTCATTGTTGGGTAAAAACTAATGCTGATCAATGCAGATCCATAATGACCGTAAATTGTCATCCTAACATGCAAGGAATGGAGAATGAATCTGAAATAAAGTAAAAAGTAATTTCAGTCCAAATGCCAGAAGAAGAAGATCACTATATGGATATGGGAGATGATAAAAATGATACATCAACTGGGTTGAACTATGATAAAGGCATTAAATGGAGAAGTGAATAGGACAGGGAGAAGAGTGAAGACTAAGGAGTAGTAGAGGAGATTCTGTAATGAAGGCAATAACTTTATGAGGCCACAATTTTTGTCTCACCTGCATAGCCGCTGTTGAAGACAACAAGGCTTCACATTCGTCCAGCATGGCTCGCTCTTGAGCTGCCACATCAGCAAGTTCAGAAACCAGGCAGTTCATCCCTTCCACCTGCAAAGTGCAGAATGCAAAAATTAGGGAAAATTGTATGAAACAATTTTACCACAAACAAAAGCGCAGTGCAGACAATTATATAGAAGCTCTTAGCAATCAAGATACCAAGTTGAGACTTTAGATTGTTTGACATTCAATTCTAATAAAACAGACTGAAAGCAATTGGCCCAGGTTCAATAAATGTTTTTAACACATTTCAAAAAATCATGCTCTTGAAAGTCACATTTTTAGATAGCCAAAGAATGTAATATAACTTGTGATTCAACAATTACTGGCAGTCTAGATGGCCCCATGATCTTTGCTTGTGCTCGTAGTATCAACTCCTTTTTGTACTTCAATTGAGGCTATCTTACACAAGAAATAAAATCTACTTTTTGGGTGGACTTCGGCAATTTAAGAGTTTCTAACTGTCGGTAAAGGCCAAAGGCAATCCAGAAGTCTAAGCGTAAGAATTTTAAGCCTAATTCTCAGAGCATTGTCGTATTCATCTATAGTTCACTTTTCCATCTGCAACATATCTTGAATAGCAAGAAGGTTTATTAGAAAAAGAAAAAAATAGCAAGAGAATCTTTAAATTTTTCTGAGATACATATCATTCATTCCGTCAAATCAATATTATTTTTGAAAATCGACGCTCAGTATAACACTAATAGAAAATGTGCAAAGAGAATCTCTACATTTGTCAAACAGTCAAAGTTGCAACTTCTGCTGCTCAACAAACTAAAATGATTCTAGCATAACGTAGCTACCAGCTCTGTTACAGAAAACTATGTGCTAATGACCTTTCTATCTCTCTAATATCAGCTCTCTCACTCCCTCTCATCTCAAACAACAATTGTGGATTGTAAAAAGCCTGATAGTAAAAGACAACACCATTTGGTCCAATTTGCTATTGCATTTTATGTTACTTAAACACTAGAGATAGGGAAAGTAAATTAATGGTAAGAAAGAACAAGAAAAAGTAGAACTTAAAATAATATAAGAACTTACCCTAGGCAATATAAAACGCATGGAGGATCCCATTGCCTGCATTACATCAACAGCTGAGCAAACAGCTTCCTTAACACTTTCAATATCACCCTGTAAAAGAGCCAACTCGAATAAGACTCTATGTCTTAGGAATCATTGATCTCAAAACACTAAGTATCAAGTTGCATACCTTTGCTTGTTGAATAAGGTGTATTAGTACTGCAGGGATTAGTAATGCATGGGTTAGTAATGCAAGCATTAGCTATGCAAAGGTTATTTCTTATCCATTGTTTGGTGTAGTGTATTAAAAATTAGAATCCATTGCATAATTTTTAAGAAAATTGTTTGTTTACAAAAATGCCCTCCATATTCTTTAGCTTTAAAGGACTTTAAGGATAATTTGGCCTTTAACCATGCTAATGCATGCATTAATAGCCTTGGTATTGCTAATACCATGGTTTACTATGCATTAGCTATACATAGGATAATACCAAAGATGTATTAGTTATACATAAGTTGAAAAAGTGTACCAAACAAGGTTTTACTAATACACAAAGCTAATGCATGCATTATTTTCTCTAATGCACTCTACCAAACTACCTCTAAGTATCAAGTTGCATACCTTTGCTCGTCCAATAATCGGAAGACGGAGAGTGCATGCCTGTAGATCTTGTATAGCATGGGATACTGAACTGGTATGATCCCTTTCAATTGAAGCCCACTCATCGAGGTAGGTGAGCTGAACCAATCATTTCCAGAACAAAATCAGTTTAAACAATAACGCCACATCTACAGTAAAGATCTAAATAGAAATCATATTGTCTACTGAACAAATGAACGTGAGTTTTAACAACCTCATACTCCCCTCTCCTTCAACCCCCCTCCTTAAAAGAAAAAATGATATAGTAACATACCATTCTTCTGAACCCTGATTTTCAAACTATATCCAGATACAGAGAAGTCAAATCAGCATAAGGAAAGGAATTACGAAGAAGTCTGGAACAGTTAAAGGTAAGACCTGACTAGAGACTGTTTCTGCAAGAAAAAATCAAGCTCAAAATTCTAGGTTTAAAAGCTTTCACTATTATGAACAGAAGATATCTAAATTCACATATTCATATCAAAACCTCAAGCATTTTATGGGTGTTAGGTTCCAGATAACAGGAAGATTTCATATAGTACCTAAAAATGGTACATTCTTCTGGCTAACAAGTGACTGCGTCCTACTCATACCTAATAGTTCAATTATGAGGAGAAACTCATCACAAAAAGGAGACTACATTCATATAGTGTTCAATGATTTGAACTAAGCCAGAGGAAAATTCATGGAATTCCACAGTGAAAGTCCTGCTTTCCATCACTACAAACTTCAACCACAAGCCAATAATTGCCTATATTAAATCCCTTACACAGACGAGAAAAGACAAAAGATGTGGTTTAAACTCAAATCTTCATTTTGAACTGGATCATCCTATGATAAGGAAGTTCTAGAAATCTACAATCCACAGATTTTTCTGGAAAACACTAAAAACATAAAGATTAAAACATCAGAGATGATATTCGAATCATATGTTATAAAGATACATTACCTGTTCATTTAAGACTGCAAAAAGCTTCAACTTCAGCTTCAGCTGTTGGAGTGCAGTTCTCTTTTTAATAACAGAAGCCCATAAATCTGACGTATTCCTCCAGACATTGTACAATGTTTTCTGCACATGCGGAAATTAAAACCGTCAGTTAAATCAGCAAAAACGCAACCAAGTCGGTTATATGATGGGGAGATATCGGAAAGCTCCCAGAGAACATCAAGCCACAAAGATATCAGTCCATGATCCCAATCCCACAAAACATAATTAAATAATAAATTAGAAAGTAAGAAGCCAATATTAGTAAGATAAATGAATGCCAGCTTTTCTATACTATTATAAAAAACGGGTTTTAACCTGCTTCTTGTGATCAAAAGTTCATTAATTATAATCTTTCCCCTTCTGTATTAATATTCCAAACAATGTCCATACCGCAGTCATTTTTAATAGATTTTCCTGTCATGCAGTACTTCTCAGGAACCAAATGAACATTTCCATGCATAAGATCACTATTAACCAATTTAGAAGAAGAGAACTCCGTGAGGCACAATGGATTTTTTTTTAATGATTATAAGGTAACTAAAGAAATAAATCTAAAGGCACACAATGAAGCTTCGCAAGGGAAATAACCAAACCTCTGCTTGAAGTTTCTGCGCGTGCAATGCTGCATCTGACCTGGCATTAGCATACCGCCATTGGAGATGTCTATTATACAATAGCCTCAGCTGATGAACATCTTCTATGTGGTTAGCTGCCTTCTTCCCCTTTTTAATATCTGCAATAAAGCTGAGGACAGAAGTAGAAGTTTTGGGTTGTCTAGATGGACTAGATGGTCTTATCCGAGAAGGACTTGGCCCTCTAGATGGTGTACTTGGGACTGATCTTGTTCGAGATGGACTGACTCCTCTAGATGCAGAGGATGATATAACAGATGCCTTATTCGGTGACGGAAGTCGTGATCCAGGAGCTGAAACAGTCTGAGATCTAGCTACTGGATTCCCTTGTACTGTTCTTTCCAATGAACTCGAAGATGTGGACTTCTGCATTGAAAGTGAACTATCATCTACTGACAGAACTCTACCTTTTACTCTATCATCAGATGATACTAGTGACAGCAAGTCGCTGGAAGATTTTTGCAATGGTGTGGTATAACCATCCAAAGATAATCTCCTCAAGGAAGGCGTGACTGAGCGTCTAATTGGCGCAATTTTACTACTCTTATCACTCAGATCAACACTTCTGTTCATGGTACCAGATGATACCTTCCCACCCATTCTACTGGGCCATCGATGCTGATCAACTAATCGAGCATTTAAACTATCAACTGGTCTAGAATTCTCTGCTTGATCAGCAGAATTCTTTCCCTTCAATGGACTCCTCCTCCTCTCTGGTGTCGCCTTTCGAGAAGCAGGAGGCGTTTCGCCCTGTTTCTGCACTACATTTGATGATGGCCTCAAAGTACGATCACATAGAGCATGAGAGACAGGTTTTTCTCTCTTACTTACAGGTAAAGAAAAGGTATCCGATTGAAACGAAACACTGAGACTCCTCATTGTTGAGGGCCACAAAGATTCTGGCAACCGATTACCTCCCAACTTTCTAGACAACAATTCTTCCACAGATGTATCCTGTACAGGTGTTGATGGTCGTGATGTAGTACGGGTAGGTGATGAAGGCGTGGTGGGGCGTTTCCTTTCAGCCGATATGGCTCGTTTAGGCAACGACATTGTTGATGTAGTAGTTCCAATTCTTGTGACATTTGGAGAAGAGCAACGTCTAACGCCAGAGGATGCTGCTGAAGGAGTAGGTGACCTGTACCTAGAACTAACTTCTCTGGTTCTTGGCCTGCGAGTGTTTCCATTGTTCTTCTCCACTGTTGAATTCTGCTTCTGAAATGCTAACTTTGATTCATACACATCCATCCAAACTGTCCAAGATTAGACAGCATTGATATAATGATATCCCCTTTCTTATATTAATAACAACTTAAGCCATTCTTGAAAAGCTCAGCTCTCAAGAACCCAACTTTAATCTGATGAATTATACACCGATGCCAATAAAGTAAGATCCTTTTCTCTGCTGTAAATCTGCCACAAAAATTCGAGGCTAAAAGTAAGATATACTAAAGATAAAATTAAAGAAGGAATAATTAATAAACCATTTGAAAAAAGAAAAAGGATGATCAAAAGAATACATCTTTACAGGCACCCAGATCTAAAGAAGAATCAATATTAGAATCCCAGCCAATAAAATGCAAATTCTTGTTCTATAATCACAATGATCAATACCCAAAACCAGGTAGATCAAGCAAATGTCAAGAACTCAATTAAAAGAGGAATCCCTATGCTAATATATGCCAAATCAGTAATATTATCAAGACAAGAATGTACATTGGCAGGCAGAGAAAAAAAATTAAAAATTGTATGCTTGTTAAAGAAAGAGAAAGAGGTTATATTAACCTCTTCCCTCGAAATGGGGAAGTATAGTGGGAGACGGGGTGGGTGTAGGATAAGAAATAGGACTAATAATGATGCACAGGACAAGAAAAGCTTCTCTCATTTACTTTTGTTTCCTTCTTTTTTTTACTTTTCCACCCGAGGTCCAATACACGCTTTGGGAAGCGATCAGTTCAAATTCATACCAAAAAATTCCACTTTTGGAGGTAACATTACTCCCTATCAGTGACTATTATATACCATGGCTTAAACTAGAAATTTCTATTTAAGAATGGAAGAATATTTACCATTCCGCATTCAACCATAACCTTTAATAATAATTTGTTTTGGTATCTCTTTCCTTCCCATTCCTAATTTTGCTTTTCCTTCTTTTTGACCCTCCTCTTTCCCTGTGGCCCCAACAACAACCTTTTATCCCTCTCACGGGAGTGCCATGGTCAGCCAAGCTGGATATATTACACAGATAGTCACAGCCCCTCTGTCTTGTTCCTTCTCTCCCACACCCAACTCCTTTTCATGAAAGGGAATTCAGTTACACTCAAACTTACACCTAAGGTAACTATACACAAGATAATTTCTCACAAATAAATAAATTGGGTTTCTTATTTTTTTATAATAGCGGTGACTTTCAAGCTAGCTTGTAGGCACCTAATTAATTTTACTCGTACCTATTGCCTCTCACAAGTACAAGTATCAAACAACTCGTTTGAGCATATGCAAGAAATCAACTGTTCCATCCGTTCCAATTTACGTGAATTTATTTTCTTTTTGGTCTGTTCTAAAAAGAATGATCATTTTCTAAATTTGAAAATAATTTAGCTTAAGCTTATAATTCTACCATTAATGAGAAACTTTTATAATCACACAAATACTATAGGCCCCTTTTTGATTTGTTTAGGACTATAAATTTTAAATTTTTCATTTTTTTTTAAACTCCGTACTCAATCAAACACATTTCACATAAATGAGAACGGAGGAAGTACTAATATTAATTTTTGACTACGTGCCTGAGATTTGAACCTATCTTCATTAATTAGGAGGTCACGCTTGAATCAACAAGCAAATAAGCTTTCAATCATTTTTTTCAAGATTAACTGCATTTCGGTGCTTTAACTAAATAATTAGGAGAATGATATAAAATTATAATAAAACTCTTGTTTGTTTCCCAATCATACTCCATAAAAGGAATAAGAAAAGCAAGCAAATGATAGATAAATATATAGGGTTATGGGGGCGGAAATGGAGGACCACGTGCAAGTAAGATCATTGTCCATCCCCATGAACTCTCAGTATCATAAATGCACTTAAAAAATTATTCATATCTATGTAAAAAATCTATATACACTATTTTTTACACTAAACAAGCCTACATCGATAAAAGGAGAAATCCAAAAAATAAATATTTTTTATGTTAACTATTTCCCTTGTTTAGTGGATTTTAGGAACAAAAATCAACGAAATATTGAGAATATATTGAAATCATAAGAAAAATAGATCTAATAATGTGCTGTGGCAGATTTTGTTCCTAATTCTGTGAACATCTGCATTATTCATGTACAGTCACCATAAAGATGGTTCAGAAACTAGAAACAAATTACTCCTAATTAGTAAGTAGCAGTACTATTATTTTGCCTACACATAGAAACAGAGTGATGAAAGAGAATTTTACACAAAACTCAGTAAGTTTTCAAACATAATGATAGAATAATTTTATTTCTTAAAACACAGGAGCATGAAATACCACTTCATTAGATTCAAGGAAATCAGCAGCATCAACAACAACCCAGTAATATTTCACGTGTAGTCCTGAAGAGGTTAGTGTGAACGCAGACTTTACTCCTGCCCGAATAAAGAAGCTGTTTCCGAAGCACAAGGAGATGAAAAAAAAACAATGGAACAATAACAACCACATAGATCAGGAACACAGTGCCATCATAAATATGATTCGAAAGTTCAAAAAAGTTGAACAAATTTTGGTAACAAAAACTTGATCAAAACCGTTGCAAAACAGAGATAAAAAGGAAGCTAAACAGAGAAAAGCAATTCCAAATTTAAACAAAAATGTCCAATTTTCCCTATAAAATTAAAAATCTTAATAAAATTGTCAAAGTATGACAAAAGAAGAATCCTTTTTAGAATATGAAATTCGAAAAACACGGCAAACAAAGCTAAAAATGTTCTAATCCAATTGAAAAGTTTCGTTTTTTAATACATGATCATAGTTCATAACCCTAGCAATACAGAGACAGAAAATATAACTAAAATCCAGAAAAAGCCCGAAATTTGATTTAAAAATTGCAGTTTTTGTAAAAAAATATTCTAATTTGTAAAACAAAAGAAAAATAAGTTTAAAATATACTGTTAATCGAAGTCGCCGGACGACAGCCGTTGTTAATTTGCCGGCGAAAACACGTAATCGCGTACGAATTTCAAATACATATATATCACGTGTATATAATATTCGCAGAACAAATTCAAAT
This sequence comes from Nicotiana tabacum, assembly GCF_000715075.1. Classification (NCBI taxonomy): domain Eukaryota; kingdom Viridiplantae; phylum Streptophyta; class Magnoliopsida; order Solanales; family Solanaceae; genus Nicotiana; species Nicotiana tabacum. Next base: position 6,636,305 of record NC_134097.1, on the reverse strand, counting down.
GCGAGAAATCAAAACTAACCAGTAATTAAATAATCAAACATCAAAGTCGCCGCCGGACGACAGCCGCCGTTAATTTCCCGGCGAAGTTACGTTAATTAACCGTATAATATGGTTGGGGAGAGAGGAGAAGAAGAAAAAGAAAAGACGTAGTTGGTTTCTTTTTTGGCGCCACCCAATTTTGATTAGTAAAATAGGCCAAAAAACTCAAACTTTTTTGTCTATTTTTCTCTTTATTAATAATTAATAATTAATAATAATAACGATATCATCTTCGGGAATTCCGCGATTTGACGTCTTCTACTTTTTTTCCGACTTTAAAAATTTCTTTTTAATAACAGAATTATCAGATCAGTTTGCACACGCATTAATTATTTCATTAATACATGTTATCTACCATAACACATATATCAGGTCATAGAGGCGGAGGCGAAGTTATTTTATTAGGTGTGGGTTCGATCGAACATAGTTATTTTTTTTTAAATATTGTATTTGTATTAGAAATTATATTAAATATATTTTGATATCTAATAACAAACTCAATAACCAAGATGAGCTATGGTTTTATGACAAATTCAGAACGCATAAACTTTAAATTTTAGCCGCATCTATGTCGAGATCGTGTCAAACTTCTAATGGTAATAAAATATCAAAAAAGTTTGAATTGATATGCATGAGTTGTGTTTCTCGAGGGTGGACACAATTTTGAAAGAAGGATTCAATATGAAAAATAAAATAATTAACGTCATTGTAATTACTGTAATTTATTTACAATTAACAAATTAAGTTCTTTTTGTTTTTGCTTCAAGTATTTGAATCCAAAGACAACGTGTTTGATTAATTTGGTTTCTTGTCATAAAGGTCATTAAGAAAAGTAATTTTTTTTTTTTTGAAAATTTTATATTTAACATTCGAACTTAAAACCTTTAATTAAGTAAAAAAAATAAATCGTTATCATCATATCACATCATTCAAGGATACAACTCAAGTAGCTAGTATTCCTATACTTGAACTAAGGATTTTATTTTTGTCAAAATCATAGTAGGTCGGCTTAAAGGAAGTGACCAATTCCTTTTCCTTACTAGTTCATCAATGTTTAGTCGAGGAACTATCGAAAATAAATTATCTACCGTCTCGAAATAGATGTAAAGTTCGCATACACTCTATATTTCCCAGACCTCATATCGTGAAAATACACTGAATATGATATTATTATTGTAGTGGTTCATCAAAGTCTCATTAGTTGTGCATTAAGTGGAGTTAAAAAAAAATTAGAAAAGTAATTGAGAGGAGTTTGTCAACTAAGAGATGAAAATAGTTTTAAAATTATTATAATGTTTATTATTACTTGGTCTAATTCTTCTTCATCCATTTCTTTTTCGTAATTATTTAAGATACTATTATTTCGAAAAAGAAAAAAAACTACTACTCCTCATAAGATTGTGGTAAAATGAATAATTGCTCAATGATTAGAAGAATTATATGACTCACAATATATACAATCACATATTATGATATTCAATTTCACAATCAATTTAGAGACATATATAAATAATAAGCTAAATATATAGGCAGCTCCGCTAAAATTGTCACATTGTTTTTTATTTAAGTACTTTAACTGAACCTGTTTCCTATCAAACACTTAATTTGCACATTTATTGGACTAAATGTGTCACGACATAGAGAGGAACATCAACTTCTGATATTTACCAAAAATAATCTCTATAGTTTGACGAATACCAACTATAATTTATTATTTAAGTGGTGTTCGTCAAACAGAGAGATGAACATCAACTTCTGAAATGAAAGGGTCTTTCAACTTGGAAAGCATGAATCGCACACATGATGCTAAAAATTGCAAATAAAACTTAGGACCCGTTTGTCCATAAAACAAAATCGAATTTTTTCTTCAAAAATTTGTTTGTCCATGAATTTTTGCAAGTTTTTGAAAAAATTTCGAAAATGAGTTTTTCAAAAATCAAAGAGTGGTTTTGACCACTTTTTCAAAAAATTTAAATTTTTTTCTCCACTCACAAAATCACAATATTTTTTCAAGTGAAATGCATATCCAAACATAAATTCAAATTTCAAATACTTTATTTTTCAACTTAACTCCAAATACTATTATTTTTTTTCAAAAATTATAATTTTTATGTCCAAACTCCTACTTAATTTTTTCCTCAACAAGCCAACATTTCAAGTCAAATATATATAATGTCGAGTTAGTGATATCGTTATTTCATATACTATGAATGTACTGATATAAGTTAGGGGAGGAGCTAGAGTACGAGTTCAGGCGAACTCAATAACAATTGTTTAGATTATGTATTTACATTAGGAGATTTATTTAATATGTATAAATTCTTAATTGCAAATCCACTAACTGAGTCGAACTACGAGTTCAGTGGCAAGTTCAGAACCATAAACTTCAAATCCTGATACCGCATAAGTCGGGAGTTGAACCGTGCGTCATGAACTTTTGCATCAAGAATTATATTTTATCTTCTTTTTCTTTTTCTCTTTTTCTGTTTTGGTTGTGTGTAATATGATTAGTCATATTGATGATTTTACATCATTATAACTTAATAAATAAATCAATAAAGGACCACTTGCTTTAATTTAAGTCCATGAAAATGCTATAATAGATCATGATGAGTCCATATCACGGGGAGCTCAAGATTTGTATCAAAATTTAGTCCCCCCCTAAACTTTAACTTTTGTTGTGGCCTATAGCATTTAGGTTACTTTACCTCTTAGCCAATAAAAAATTCGTTAATATTTTTGGGGTATACCCTACTTATTGTTTGGTACTTAGCATTTAGGTTACTTTACCTCTTAGCCAATAAAAATATTTTTCAATTTTTTCATGTTTGGTTCGCTAAAATGTTTCGGATAGGAAAATATTTTCCCTATCAAGAAAAGAAAAAATATTTTCCAAAACTTTTTTCCAACCTTCCCCCATTTCCCATCTCCACCCCACCTCACCCACCCCACCATCACCCACCCCATTATAAATAGAAATATTATTAATAGTACTTTCTTTTCATGTTATAGATAAAGTATGTTTTTTCAACAAATGAGTATTTTCTTTTCACGATATAAAAAAAGTTTTTTTTTTCATTTTAACAAAAAAAAAGTACTTTCTTTTGATGATGTAGAAAAAATATTTTCTTTTATTTCAACAAAATGATATAGTAAAAAGTATTTTCTTTTATTTCAACAAAATGAGTACTTTATTTTCATGTTGTAGAAATAGTAGTTTCTTTTTCAACAAAAAAAAGAGAGTACTTTTTAAGTTATGGAACACAAATTTCAACATTATTTTTGTGTAAAAAAGTAAAGCAACACATTAGTTCCTTTGGGTTTGTATGAATTTTAGAAGAACAATTAAATTCTTGAAGAAAATAAAGTCATGAAAATGTTGGGTATTATTTTTTTTTTTTGGGGGGGGGGGGGGAGTGAGGAGTATAGCATAAAAAAATATTTTCTACTCTATAACCAAATACTAGAAAATATTTTCCTGAAAAAAAATTTTCACTTACCAACAAAACAAAGTAAAATAAGTGATAAAACCACTCATTTTACATAAAAAAAAAACATCTTCATTCATACCAAACACACCCTTAGAATTAGAAATGTAAATGTGTGAATGCAACCAGGGACGGATGCAGGTTTAAAGCACTGGATCATCTGAATTCAGTAATTTCAACGTGACATAACTTTAAAAATATAATGAATTTTGAACTGATTGAGTATAAACTCTAGATCCGCCTCTAAATGCAACATAAAGAATAGTAGGGCAACCCGATGTATAAAGCATCTAGCATTCACACAGGGTCCGGGGAAGGGCCGCACCTCTAACTGTATGATGTAGGCAACCTACCCTAATACAAGTAATAGTGACTGCTTCCACAGCTTGAACCCGTAACTTACAGGTTACATAAAAATAACTTTACGATTGTTCCAAAGCTCCTTCAACAATAAAGAATAGTAGTACTTATGTAACAATGTGAGTCAGTGATCATTCCAAAAATTCTTTATAAGAAGTATGGTTATAACTTACAATATCTTTGTAGTTTGTTGGAAAAGAAATTTTAGTTTATTGGATATTTTGGTTACAACTTACAATATCTCTCTCTCTCTCTTCGTTCTTGTTGCATATTTTACGTGTCCCGATATATAATTTTTGGTGATAATATTTTAAAATGGTAGCAGGTATTCCGTGAAATTAGTCGATATGCACTTAATAAGTTGGGGCGGATATTACAAATAAAAAAAAAATATCTTAAATCCTAGGGAGGATGGAGTGAGAAGCCTAGGTAGTTAGCCTGTTGCATCAATATAATAACATAGGAGCAATTATTTTGGCCTTCAACTTTTGCTTTGGTACGAATTTGGTGCCTTTATTCATCAATTGCAAGTTGTAACCTCAAAGAAAAAATGCAAATTGAAGCATTCAAATGATAAGAATGGCTTCTTTATTGGTGTCATAATAGTAGCATTTGTTGTTAAATTATTGATTTTAATGAAACACTTTCGATTGTTATGGTTAATTGGTTATTGAACTTGTTATTTGTTATTTTAGAAGTTCAAGACAAAATAAATTATACTTTTTCTATTTTACCCTTAATAATATTTGTTCTTGAAAAGGGAGATGCATATAAATAGAATAAATATTCAATAAAGAATTATTCTTATAAAAAAAGAAATGAAAAGAGATTGTATCTTAGGATATAAATAATGATAAAATAGTCCAATCCTCCTCCCAACTAATATTTTTTAAAGTGCGTGTAAAAGAAAAACACGACAAATAATTTGAAAGAATAACAAATATAGAATTAGGTCAACTGTGTGTGTGTGTGTGTGTGTGTGTGTGTGTATATATATATATATATATATATATATATATATATATATATATATATATATATATATATATATATATATATATATAATTGCACATCTAAAAACTCCGAATGTCCAGCGCCGCAAGCAAATGAAGAAAAGATGTGGCTTTAAAGTTACAGCTTTGTCTAGTTTTAAGGTTACACTGACTTCTGTTTTGACCCCATTTTGTCGTCAGATCTTTTGAATTTCTCAACCAACTAACTTATTGAAAATTGCATCTACTTCAACTTTGATTGCTTCAATTCACTTTAAACTTGGACAAAAGTTTCTTCTCAATCTTATAAAATGTTATAATCTAAAGTTCTTGTCTGATATAATCTTTCAAAGGAAAAAAGTCCAAATTTATCCATGTACTATTTGGAATCACTCAATTTTATTATACATTAGGTTTATTTATACTTTAACCATTAGCAAATTATCTCGTATTTGGTTTTGTCATTAATAGAACTCCAGCATGAAATGACTGGACTCCACGTGTCAAAATGCTTTGGGAAAAAATAGTCTAAATTACTCTATTTTTTAACATGGTTTAAAGTTTATCTGTCGTCGGGAGCTGATATAGATGGTAACTTATGGATTCATCCGAATAGTTTAAATTTTATCCTATGCCAGGGCTGATATGGAGGTAACTTATGGATTCATCTGAACGCAATTACTTTGGCTTGGATCTTGTGTATGTGTTAAATATCCACTAAATAAGTATAAATAATAGACTTCGAACCTAGTAAATCTAATGAACTCTCATAGACTTCCAAACTCGAACCTGAATGTTCAAGTCATGTGCTTGCCTCTCGGCTCTGTGATACTTTAGGTTGGAGCTCTTTACTTCATACATATGTCTTGTTTATGCCCGCCCATCTATAACTACCATCCTCAATTTACACTTCTTAGAAATTATGGAAGAAATAATACTTTCCATGTTTATTGAAAATAAATACTTCTTATCAAAGGCAATTTCATTCCTAAAACTTGAACTCGATCAATATATGTTAGTAAAGATGGAAGGTTATTTATCACTCCACTTCAATCTTTAATGATATCTATTATGCTTCTAATTACTCTACATTTTTAAAAGTTGGAATGTTACTTCAAAAAAAATTGAAAATGATAACCCAAATAATTAGTGTTTCGTTAGATGTCATTCTATTCAGAATAAGAAGTTTTTCAACAAAACTGAACTTTTATTAAGAGGTGAATGTTGCTTAAATAACATCTAAAGAAATGTTAAAATATTGAAATGAGAAAGGGAGAGATCTATAATTTCAATACAATATTCACATTATTTTCAAAGTCAACTTTATACTCGAGCTTTAATTACTCTATTTTATGTGTATTTGCGTATACATATGTACAAGAAATAAGCAAAATCGTCAACCACAAATATGTGGAAATTTTCAATGTCTCCACACACACACACAGATATATATATATATATATATATATATATATATATATATATATATATATATATATATATATATATATATATATATGGAACTTACTGGTAAATTGCAAAAATAATTCAGAAAATGCATGCTTTATTATTGTACAAATGAACATATAACAAAAGAATATATATACATTTTAGACCATTTAATTACCTATATATTGACTTTTAATAATTACCTATATATTGACCTTTAATAATTACCATTTTTTTTTGCCAAAAAGAATTTAGATTGGTGTTTAATCACAACATGTTACGACTAAGACATATCGTATGTCATGCAACTTTCAGCTGGTAGAAGTGGGGTTTAATTTTGTCCCATTTCTTTGATAAGTCTATCATTCAATTTATTAACCAAATCTTTTGTCTCCAATAAAATTCGTTTTGTCACATACTTCTTGTTATGACTTATGGTTAAAAAGATATAAAAGAATTAACTTAAATAGCTGTCCACCCAACTGTTTAAATTAAAAATAGCCGGCAATTATATAATATATGTATATCCATGTATGATAGTGGCAGAGCCACATTCAACCAAGGGGTGTCAACACCCCTTCGCCGCAAAATTATATTGTATTGCTAGATAATTTTTATTTTTATTTTATGTATATTTACTATACGTTGACTCCCCTTGGTTTTACGGTGTACTTAAATTCTTATATTTTAATACCCCTTAGTGAAAACTCTGGCTCTCCCACTAATGTATTGTATGATATATGTATAATTGTAACAACCCGACTTGTCGTTTTAAAAATTAACCCCTCGTTCATCGACTTAAGATCCCGAGCAATTTCGTAATATGTATTATGACTCGCGTGTGCGGTCGAGGTTGGTTTTTGGAAGGTTCGAAATTAAATTGTAAGAGAAATTCTCATTTTTGAAGCTTAAATGGAAGAGTTGACCGGAGATTTGATTTTTGAGCAAACGACTCCGGAATGAAACTTTGATGATGTCAATAGTTTCGTATGGTGATTTCAGACTTAGGCGTGTGTCTGGATTTGAATTTGGAAGTCCACAATTCGACGCATTTTGGCGAAAGTTGGAAATAGAAGATTTTTGACAAGTTCGTTATATCATTTATGACTTGTATGCAAAATTTGAAGTCATTCCAGATTGATTTGATACGTTTCGGCGCAAATTACAGAAGTTGAAAGATTTGAAAATTCATAATTCGATTCGATGCGCGATTCGTAATTTCGGCGTTGTTTAACGTGATTTGAAGCCTCGACTAAGTTCGTATTATATTTTAGGACTTGTTGGTATATTTGGTTGAGGTCCCGGAGGCCTCGGGTTGACTTCGGATGGTCAACAGATCAAATTGGGAGTTGGAGGAATTGCTGAAGCATATCAACTTCTAGTGTAATCGCACATGCGGTCGGACTCGCATGTGCGGAAGAGAGCTCGTAGTTGCGGCCCTGGTCTGGGTAACCAGTAGTCGCAGGAGCGACAAAAGGGGCGCAGAAGCGGAGCCGCTCCTACGGGGGAGTGGTCGCAAAAGCGGGAGCCGAGTGGGTGAGGACTTCGCAGAAGCGGACGATTGTCCGCAGGTGCGCACGCGCAGGTGTGGCCACCTTATCGCAGAAGCGGTCCCAGGCCTCTTAAGTCATTTCCGCAGATGCGGCATCGCAGGTGCGACTAGAAGCCTGCAAATGCGAAACTGGACAGAAACATAAGGATTGAACTTGGTCATTTTTTCATTTTCGTTTTGGATTTTTAGAGCTCGGATTTGAGCGATTCTGAAGGGATTTTTCATAAGCTTGGTTGGGGTAAGTATTCTATATCCTAAAGTGATTATATTTCATGAATCTATGGTTATATTCATCATTTATTTCGAATTTAAATGGAAGAAATCAAGATTTTTGTAAAACTTTTCAAAAACGGAAATTTAAGATTTGGAGGACGATTTGTTATTGGAATTCGATAAAATTGGTATGGTTGATCTCATATCGGAATGGGTGTTCGGATTTCGTGAAAATTCTATCATGTTCCGAGAGGCGGGGCCCGTGTTGACTTTAATTGACTTTTTAATGCAAAATTTTAAGTTGACATTTTATTATCCGGATTTATTTTCGAGGAATTTTAATGAAGTTATACAATTAATTTGGATAGATTTGAGCTGTACGGAGATCAATTCAAGTAAGAACGCTATTTTGGAATATCGGTTTAACTTCGTAAAGGTAAGTATCTTGCCTAACCTTGAGTGGGGGAAATTACCCCTTAGGCATTGAGTCTTATGTGGAAATTGTGTAATTAAAAATCATGTACGCGAGGTGTCGAGTACGTACTTGGTTTATATGTGCAAATTATATCGGTTAAAATTCGTAGACGCCCTTATGTATTAAATTGGAAGTTGTTGGTACTATTAAATCACGTATTTGTCATCTCTCATTTCTTGTTATCGAGTTTGTATTTTATATGATAATTTGTGGTGATTGCCAACTGGATTTTTATGTGATTTCCGTGTATTTGTTGATTTAATATCTCTTGAAATTAATTTCATTATGAATTTTTCATTTGCAAAAAATTAATTAAATAAGCTTAAAAGGAGGCATTTATATATTTATCAAAAAATTGAATTAAAGAAGGTGTTATTCTATGCTGAGTTACTTATCCATCTCTGTTGTTGTTTTTGAGGTTTTATATACGTTGTGTGCAGCCTTGGACTATTTGATGTGAAATTAATTGATTTTTGTTGTATCTTTGGATTTGGTTGTGACCGGTAGGAAAATTGTGATGTGAATTATTGTATTGTGTTGTCGTCTAAACACTCTCCTTGATGTTATTTATACTTCCTACCTTGCATGTTAATGATATACATGTGCTTGGTAAAGAAAAGTGTAAAGCACGAAGGGTGATGCCGTGCCATTTCATATACATTATCATGTGAGGGAGAGTGTAAAGCACGAAGGGTGATGCCGCGCCATTTGAGAGTGTAAAGCACGAAGGGTGATGCCGTACCATTTCAATTATATTATCATGTGAGGATGAGAGTAAAATCACGAACAGTGATGCCGTGCCATTATTTTTATATTATCATATGTTCATGGCACGAAGGGTGTTTCCGTGTAGGTGAGGACAAGAGACATACATTATATTGTGATATCTTTTCATTGTGTATACATTCATGCCTTTATCTTGAGATGTTATTGTGCACCTATGTTTTCTATGTGACTTGTAGTTGTTGTTGCTTCCTGTGTGCCTCCCATTTTATTTCATTTATTGTTATTGGCATTTTTTCCACCTAATTGGTACTGTTATATGTATTCTCGGTGAGAAAGAGATAAATGCACGAAGGGTGTTGCCGTGCCAATTGATTTGATATATATATATATATATATATATATATATATATATATATATATATATATATATATATATATATATATATATTGGGTGAGAATGAGACAAGTGCACGAATGCCATTTGATGTGATATGTTGAATATATTTCTCACGCGAGGACAGTTAAATGAGGTTTCATGTGGTGACTTTTATTTGAAAGAATTATATTCGAAAGATATTTACTTGAAAGAATTATATTCGGAAGATAATTATTTGAAAAAATTATAATGGAAAGATATTTATTTGAGGAAGTATATTCGAAATATATTTATTGGAAAGGATTATATTCTAGAGCTTTTATTTAAAAACTTATAGATAAAAGATGTACATTTTGAAGGACTTAATTAATTGGTTGTACCTGTGTTTATTTTTTATTTGAGCAATATTTACGGTGTTCCTGTTGCCTTGTTGTTTATGTCACAAGTTGATTATTGTTGCCATCATTGCTATTTATTTTCTATTATTTTGTATAATATATTGCACATGTTATTTGACTAGTGATTGTCTTGAGTGTACCTCGTCACTACTCCACCGAGGTTAGTCTTGATACTTACTTGGTACCGACTGTGGTGTACTCATACTATACTTCTGCACATTTTTGTGCAAAGCCAGGTATTTGAGATATCGGACTCGGGTAGAGTTAGTGTGTTGATCGCAAGGATTCAAGGTAGAGCTGCTTGATCGTCGGAGTCCCTTGGAGTCTTTCTATTTTATAGTACTGTTAATTTCTTATTCGAACAGTATTGTATATTCGTCCCTCGAGAGAATCCCATGTATTCAGTTAGAGTTCGTGACTCAGTATTACCAGTCTTGGGAGATTGTTGTATATTTTCACTGTTAGTGTTGACACTTGTATTGAAAAAAGAGAGGCTTGAATTGTTATTATAATTGGCTTACCTAGTGTTAGAGACTAAGTGTCATCACGATATCTGTGGTAGAAGTTTGGATCGTGACAATAATCATCCACAATCAATATATAATGACTATAAAAAGTAAACAAGAAATTCTCTCGACTAATTTGTATAATGATCAAAGCAACTAGTCTAAAACCATGATTTGTTCATGGCTAAAGATACATCTTGCCCATTTTAATGATCAATAGACACAACTTGCAAATTAAAGTTGTACTTTTTTCCAAAATTAAATTAGTATGTGCAGAAGTTAAATGGAGTTCTTATAGTTTTTTTGTCAAAAGGCAAAAACATAAAAATGAAATATTAAGCAATTTTTTCCATTTTTTTTTATAACTTGATAGAGTAAATTAGTTGCTTAGGACACCAAGCTGAGGCAATAAAAGCTCCACATAACCAAAATGGTCAATAGACAAAGCAAATTGGTCCCAACTTCTTATCACAAGTTTGTATGATATTTTTTTCAAAAAAAAAAAAAAAGGTTCGATAACAGCACATTAGGCGCCAGTTGATTTTTTTTTGTTTCCTACCTGATATTCGGTACTCCCATTAGAGCCCCGATTAAAGGGAGAAGCGTTCCGTATAAAAAAAATAATTATACCAGTGACTCGAACCCGAAATTTTTGATTAAAGATAAAAAATTCTTGTCCATTCCATTACAATCCTTGGTAGGATGCCAGTTGATTTCTAATGTACACAGTTAATAAATTAATCATTTATTCTTAATTTTGTTGTACTTTGTGAGTATAATAATCCTTTGGTTAAAAAATGATGGTCTCTCTCTTCTTGCTAAAAAAATGATGGGCACTAATGTGCTAGCTTTACTATATCAAATAAATTAAGCAATATCTTGTGAGTTCCTTTGGCGGTTTTAATGATTTAATTTGACCTAACTTCTGGTTTGTATATTTTTGTTTAGTTATTATGACCTCTTCATAATGTATTTAAATGTTTGTATTGGTTTTTTATGGCATTATCTTTAAAGAAAATGCAAGGTACGAGCAAAAACTACTTGATTCCAATGCACTTGTACGTAATGCTTTGGATCCGCCTTTGTATAAACAAGGGTAAAGGTCGTCCTTATTGCAATTGCTTTGTTTTACTCTTCGCTAGACTTTTAATTTAATTTATGTTCACCGTTAAGAAAAAATTCTTATTTTTGTCCTTAACTCGTAACTGAGCTTCAACCTGATGGTAATTTTAAGTTATAGATAAAAGTCGAGTGCTAAATTTTAACCTTTTTTTTTTTTTTGAAGGATTTAGACACGTGAAGTCCGCCAATTTCATGTTGGAGTTGTCAGTGGCAAAGTCAAATGTAACAGAGGATAAAATTGAACAATTTTGGATAGTACAAAAGATAAATTTGAACATTTTATCATGAATAAATATTTGTTAGTAGAATTTAGGTTTTGTTGTGAAATTATGCAGCCAACTAGTAAATACAATTACTATAGTAAGACCCTACTTGAACAAATGTAAAGGGTGTAGAGAAAAGGACCAAATGTCTTTTCTTTTTTCTAGGTTGATGCAATTGAAAGAAAGTGGACAACATTACTAAATATAGTCTAATTATTGACTTTTTTTTGGAAAATAAAAAAATAAAAAGACAATTTTCGATTGCTTCCACATTAAAAAGGAGACAAAGTTATTTTTTCGACACATGTAATTCCAATTTGCTATTGTGTAGCTTTGTCTCTATTTAATGTCTTTTCTTTTTCATTAGGCCTACCACTTCTTCATTATTTGTTATTGTCACATATACAAAACCTGCATAGATGATTGATCTTGTTTCTTCTTTAACTCCACATGGAGAAACATAAAAAGAAAACTAAGACATATATCTACTTTTTCTTTTTCGTTTTAAGAAAAAAATAACTAATTCTATTTTTGCAGTTTATTAATCATAACTCTATTTGGTCTACAATAAGTGACCTTTTGACATTTGTGTCACGACCAAAAACCTAACATGTCGTGATGACGCCTATCATGATACTAAGCAAGCCGACTATTCAGACATTTCCAACACTTTCAAATTTAAAACAAATTTAAAATATATCAAAACAGGTTCAAACAAGTGAAAATCTCATAAATACTAGATAAAACCGTCACAACCCAATACTAAAGTTTTCCAATATCTGGGTGTCATTAAGTCATGCGCATCTATACAAATACAGAGTCTGAATCACTGTCTAATAAATTGAAACTGAAAAGGTAAAAACTGAGGGATAGAGGAGGAGAGTCGAGGTCTCCGGATGCCAGGGCAGCTACCTCGATAATCTCCGAATGACGGTAAACTCTGATAATCAGCAACCACCGTATCCGAAAATACCTGGATCTGCACATGAAGTGCAGGGTGTAGCGTGACTACAACTAACTCACTAAGTAACAAGTCAACTATTGGGCTGAAATCAGTAATGAGCTTCACAGGTACAGTTCAAGTACAAAATTACAGTACAGAAATGTAGGTATGCTTTCAAGTTAAACAGTTAAAGCCCAAACAGGTAAAATATGTCAAGTTCAATTGAAACAAAATATGGTACATCTCGATATCTACATGTCAGTTATGTATGCCAACTGAAGTACAAAACATTGACGAAATCATATGGGTACTCTCAGAGTATCAACCACTCGGTCCTCCCATTCTCTCCATCCTCACAGTCATTCATTCCTCACAATCACTCCATCCTCACAGTCGCTCATTCATCCCAATTGCTTTGCGCTCGCACTTAGTAGGTACCTGCGCTCACTATGGGTGTGCAGACTACGGAGGGGCAAATCCATCCCAAGCGCTATAATAAGTCAATCATAGGATGAAATAATAAAATATGTTACACCGTGTAGCCCGATCCCATAAATATAATATCCTCACAATCAGGACCTCGGCCTCACTCAGTTATCAATCTCTCCTGTCTCTCGGGCTCACAAGAATCATGATAATCGGCCCAAACAATCATGACACGATGTATCAATAAATGAAAACAGAGACTGAGATATGATATGTAATAATAGTTGTGACTGAGTACATAATAACAAATTAAGTAAATAATTCAACATGCAACGCGACCTCTATGGGTCCCAAAAGTACCGGCATGTAGCCTAAGCATGATTTCTTACATGACTCGCAACTTAATTACTCTAACACGTAGAGAATATACGGATAACAACAAGATTATGAAACTATACAGTTCCACGGAATCGACCAAGTATCAATTCCTACGGTGCACGCCCACATGCCCGTCGCCTAGGATGTGCGTCACCTCAACACCAATCACATAATACGTAATTCAGGGTTCCATACCCTCAAAACCAAGTTTAGAAGTGTTACTTACCTCAAACCTAGCAAATCTCTACTCTAACAAGCTCTTGCCTCGTGAATCGGCCCCTGAATGCCTCAAATCTAGCCACAAACAATTCGATACAATCAATACGAGCTAAAGGAATCAATTCCATAAGAAAATACTAAGTTCTTAATCAAAAGTCAAAAAGTCAACTCAAAAGTCAACCCCCTGGCCCACGTCTCAAAATCCGATAACAATTACAAAATTCGAACACTCATTCAACCACGAGTCCAACCATACCAAAATTACTTAAATCTGATATCAAAACCTCGATCAAATCCCCAAAATTCGGCCTAAGAAGTTTCCTCCATTTTTCCCAATTTCTCAACCCAAATCACTAAATGATGAAATCAAAGATATAATCATGAAATTTAACTAAAACTAAGTAAGAATCACTTACCCCAATCACTCCCTTGAAAATATTTCCAAGAATCGCCTCCAACTGAGCTCCCAAAATCATTTTTTGTAAAATGACTCAAACCCTCATTTTTGAAATATTAAAGTTCTGCCCAGATGTCCTTAATGACGATCGCGGAAAATGTTTCGCGATCGCGAAGCAAAACTATGCTGACCCACAAATTAACCTTACGCGAATGCAACAATGTCCATGCGAACGCGAAAAACTACCTCCTCAGACCTACACGATCGCGTCCCTCTTCACGCGATCGCGATGAACAACGCGTGACCTCAGCTGCTACTACTTTTCCCTTTCGCAAACGCGACCTTAGCAACGAGTTCACGATTCAATGCTTCACTCAACTACGCGATCGCAACCCTCAACTCGCGAATGCGTAGATAAAAACCTCAGCTGCCCAGTTAAGTCTACGCGATTGCGGACCTGTCCACGCGATTGCGTATAAGGAAACCACATCTGTGCACTAGAAACACTTTAGCAATCTCCCAAGTCCAAAATTGATTCGTTAACCATCCGAAATCCAACCAAGGCTCCTGGGACCTCAACCAAACATACCAACAAGTGCTAAAACATGATACGAACTTGCTCGAAGCGTCAAATCACATCAAACAACGCTAAAACCACAAATCTCGCATCGATTCAAGCCTAATAAACTTATGAATTTCCAACTTCTACATTCGACGCCAAAACTCATCAAATCAAGTCCAAATGACCTCAAATTTTACACACAAGTCGTAAATGAAACAACGGACCTACCCCAACCCCCAAAACCAAAGTCCAACCCCGGTAACCACAAAGTCAACTCTCGATCAAACTTCTCAATTTCCAAAACTTCTAATTTTCCAATTTTTGCCATTTCAAGCCTAAATCAACTATGGACCTCCAAATCACTATCCAGACACACTCCTAAGTCCAAAATCACCCAACAGAGCTAACAAAACCATCAAAACTCCATTCGAGAGTCGTTTACACATAAGTGAACATCCGGTCAACCTTTTCAACTTAAGCTTCCAGTCCTGAGTCTAAGTGTCTCATCGCATTTCAAAACATCCCCAGAACCGAATGAACTACCCAGGAAAGTCACATAATAATAATTAAGCATAAAAGGAGCAGTAAATGGGAAAATGGGGCTACAACACTCAAATCTCCTCCGAGTAGCAGATATTTGAGTAGCTTAAAGGTGTCTGAAAATAAATACACAGCTAAAGTAAAATAGACGGGGACTTCAGAACTGCGGACGTTGTGCAGTTATACCTCAAATATCCTCCGAGTAGCTGAAATTCGAGCAAGTCTATGGTACGCCACTGGGACCAACTTCGAAATCTGCACAAGAAGTGCAGAGTGTAGTATCAGTACAACCGACCCCATGTATTGGTAAGTGCTGAGCCTAACCTCGACGAAATAGTGATGAGGCTAAGGCGGTTCACTTACATTAACCTGTATGCAATATTAGTAACAACACCAAATAATAGAATTAAATCAGATAACTCATTTATAATAATTGAAGCCAACTCAACAGTCATAACCAATTATCATTTCCATAAATTTTTGTTGCAGCGTGCAACCCGCTCTTACAATATATTCACATTCAATTCTGTTACAGCGTGCAACCCGCTCCCACAATATATTTATTTTCAATCCTCTCATATAATTATTTTTAATCAAGTATATATATTGACTTTTAAATTTAGTCTATTGCGGCGTGCAATCCGATCCCCCAAATATTGACTTTTAATAAGTTTGTTGTGGCGTGCAACCCGATCCTCCAATATAGACTTTTTAATAAGTCTGTTGTGGCGTGCAACCCGATCCTCCAATATATCCATTTCAATCAATTCTGTTGCGGCGTACAACCTGATCCTCCAATATATCCATTTATCAATTCTTATAGAAGAAATTTTCCCAATAAATGCAACAATTAATATAAAATTATAAGACAACAAGCATACAATAATTATGATTTAATTATGAAACAAACAATGACAAATAGCAAATTATTATGAAAATCAGGGAGAAAATAGGCAGTTTAATATTTAATATGCTAAATGTAAATTAACAATTAAGATGCATAATTCAATTAGCATGTAACAATTAATGCAGGAACTCAAGAATTAATATTTGACAAAGAATAAGAGAGTAACAATTATTTTAATAATTAATTCTTGATTTAAAACGATTTATGATTTTTCAAGTAATTATGCAAACAATTAATTTGAATATGTATAGACAATCATCACCACGCCTATACGTCGTTCAAATGCATTTCACATAACAAATAGTTTAAGGGTTCTATTCCCTCAAGTCAAAGTTAGCCACGACACTTACCTCGCTTTGGAAATTTCAATCAATTACTCGACCACAACTTTTCCTTTTAAATTTGTCTCCAAAAACTTCAAATATATTCACAAACAATTTAATATACTCAATACAAATCATAGGAATTAATTCCATATGAATTTACTAATTTTTCGGATAAGAATCCGAAATTCATTCAAATATTCGACAGTGGGACCCACATATCAAATCCAGGAAAAACTTGCAAAATTTGAACACCCGTTCTGCTACGAGTTCAACCATACAAAAATTATCCAATTCTGATATTAAATGGACCTTCAAATCTTAAATTTTCGTTTTTGAAAGATTTTCTAAAAATCTGATTTTTCTCCCAAAATTTCACGGATTCATGATATAAACGAGTATGGAATCATGAAATATAATCAATATAGGATAAGGAACACTTACCCCAATACTTTCCCGTGAAAATCGTAGAAAAATCGCCTTACCCGGGCTCAAAAATGGAAAAGGGTTGAAAATTGGACTTATCCCATTTTCCAGAACATAAGTTACGTTTCTCGGATTTTTACCCTTCGCGAACGCGGTCAGTGCCTCGCGTTCGCGAAGCACATTTTTGTGCTGCCAAAACTTTGCTCTTCGCGAACACGAAGGCAATGTCGCGAACGTGAAGCCTTGCCAAATTTGGCCTTTACGAACGCGATACACCATACGCGAACGCGAAGCTTTATCGCTTGGTGCCCGGCCAGGCCTCGCCTTCTACGCGAGTGCGAAGGCTTCCACGCGTTCGCGATGAACACTGCCATCTTCCCTTCACGAACGCGGCCCCCTCTTCACAAATGCGAAGAGTAATTTTCATCTGCCTCGAGTTTCATCTTCGCGAACGTGAAGAAGGATACGAGAAGCAGATTTCTACAGTTTTTCCCTAAGTCCAAAAATGGTCCGCTAATCACCCGAAACCAACCCGAGCCCTCGGGACTCCAAACCAAACATGCACCTAAGTCGTAAAACATCATACAAACTTGCTCGCATGATCGAATCGCCAAAATAATACCAAGAACTACGAATCGGACATCAAATCAAAGGAAATTTTTAAGAAAACTTTAAACTTATATTTTTACAACTAGACGCCCGAATCATGTCAAATCAACTCCGATTCTCACCAAATTCGACAGACAAGTCATAAATATTATAGTAGATCTATACCTAGCTGCGAAACCAAAATACGGATCCAGTGTCAGTAAATCCAATATCAGTAATTTCTTAAAAATCCTTAAGCTTTCAAGCTTTTAAGTTTTCATAAAAAATTCCATATCTCATGCTAGGTACGTCGGAATTCGATTCCGGGGATACTCCCAAATCTCAAATTACGATACAGACCTATCGGAATTGTCAAAAGACTTATCCGAGTCCGTTTGCTCAAAATATTGACCAAAGTCAACTCAGTTGAGTTTTAAAGCTCTATTTCACATTTTAATCTCTTTTTCTCATAAAAACTTTCCGAAAAATTATACGGACTGCGCACGCAAGTCGAGGAATGATAAATGGTGCTTTTCGAGGTCTTAGAACACAGAATTACTTATTAAATTTAAAGATGATATTTTGGGTCATCACATTCTCCACCTCTAAAACAAATATTCATCCTCGAACAGAGTTAGAAAAAGTACTTGAGCTGGTGAATAAGTGTAGATATTTACTCCGCATGTCCGACTCGGACTCCCAGGTAGATGCCTCTACCGGCTGACCTCTCCATTGCACCCGAACTGAAGGATAACTCTTAGACCTCAACTGTCGGACATGCCGGGCTAGAATAGCCACCGGTTCCTCCTCGTACGTCAAATCTTTGTCCAATTGGATTGAGCTGAAATCTAACATTGGGACAGATAACCATGATATTTCTAGAGCATAGACACATGGAACACCGGATGAATCACTGATAAACTAGGTGGTAATGCAAGCATGTAGGCTACTTCACCTACCCTTTCAAAAATTTCAAAGGGTCCGATATACCTAGGGCTCAACTTGCCCTTCTTTCCGAACCTCATTACACCTTTCATAGGTGAAACTCGGAGCAATATTATTTCTCCAACCATGAATGCAATATCACGAACTTTACGGTAGGCATAACGCTTTTTCCTAGACTGAGCTATGCGAAGTCGATCCTGAATAATCTTGACCTTATCCAAGGCATCTTGTACCAAATCGGTACCCAATAACCAAGTCAACTGGAGAACGACATCGCCATCCGTATAATGCCTCATATGGAGCCATATGAATGCTCGATTGGTAGCTATTATTATTAGCAAACTCCGCAAGTGGCAAGAAATGATCCCAAGAACCTCCAAAGTCTATAACACAAGTGCGAAGCATTTCTTTCAATATCTAATAGTGCGCTCTGACTGTCCGTCTGTCTGTGGATGAAATGTTGTACTCAACTCCACCCGCGTGCCTTACTCACGTTATACAGCCCTCCAAAAATATGAGGTAAACTGCGTACCTCGATCTGAAATAATAGACACGAGCACACCGTGAAGGCGAACAATCTCACGAATGTAAATTTCAGCTAACCTTTCTGAAGAATAGGTAACTGCCACTGGAATAAAATATGCTGATTTGGTTAACCTGTCCACAATGATCCAAACTACGTCAAATTTTCTCTGAGTCTGTGGGAGTCCAACAACAAAATCCATAGTGATACGCTCCCATTTCCATTCAGGAATTTCTAACTTCTGAAGCAAACCATCAGATCTCTGATACTCGTACTTAACTTGCTGACAATTCAGACACCGAGCTACATATGCAACTATATCCTTTTTCATTCTTCTCCACCAATAATGTTGCCACAAATCTTGATACATTTTGGCGGTACATGGATGAATAGAATACCTGGAACTGTGTGCCTCTTCAAGAATTAATTCACGAAGCCCATCCACAATGGGCACACAAATACGACCCTGCATTCACAGAACTCCATCTTCCCCCACAATAACCTGTTTGGCATCACTTTGCCGCACCGTGTCCTTAAGGACAAGTAAATAAGGATAATCATACTGCCTCTTTCTGATGCGCTCATGTAAAGAAGACCGAGCGACTGTGCAAGCTAGAACCCGACTGGGTTTTGAAACATCTAACCTCATGAACTGATTAGCCAAAGTCTAAACATCTACAGCTAATGGCCTCTCACAAACTGGAATATACGCAAGACTGCCCATACTCACAGCCTTTCTACTCAAAGTATCGGCCACCACATTGGCCTTTTCGGGGTGATACAAATGGTGATATAATAGTCTTTCAATAACTCCAACCATCTTCTCTGCCTCGAATTAAGATCTCTTTGTTTGAAAAGGTACTGAAGGCTACGATGATCAGTAAATATCTCACATGAGACACCGTAGAGGTAGTGCCTCCAAATCTTCAGCGCATAAACAATGGCTACCAGTTCTAAGTCATGACCAGGATAATTCTTCTCGCGAACCTTCAACTGCCGCGACGCATATGCAAAAACCCTGCCATCTTGCATTAATACTGCACCAAGACCAATGTGATATGCATCACAATATACTGTATATGATCCTGAACCTTTGGGTAATACCAACACTGGCGCCGTAGTGAACTACCGCAGACTTGTTTCATAGTTTTCAACTGAGCGGCAGACCCGACGCGACTGACAGATAAGCCGACGTTAATCGCAGGTCTAATTCCGCGAGCGTCCCTTTCACCGGGACAAACAACCCATTTATGATCAGGGTCCCCTGGCTGACATAAAGTTTCAAAAGCAGTCTTGAGTTTCTGAAAACTCAACTCACACTCGTCTGACCATCTGAATGGGACACCTTTCTAGGTTAGTCTGGTCAATGGGCTTGCTATAGATGAAAACCCTTCCACGAACCGACGATAATAACCTGCTAAACCCAGGAAACTCCGAATTTCTGTAACTGAAGTAGGTCTAGGCCAATTCTAAATAGCCTCAATCTTTGTAGGATCCACCTTTATGCCTTCTGGCGATACAACATTCCCCAAAAGGCAACTGAATCTAACCAAAACTCACATTTTGAAAAGTTGGCATATAACTGATTATTCTTCAAAGTGTGAAACACACTTCACAGATGCTGCTTATGCTCCTCTCGACTGCTAGAGTACATCAAGATATTATCAACGAATACAACCACAAAATAATCCAAATAAGGCTTGAACACCCGATTCATCAAATCCATAAATGTTGTTGGGGCATTTATCAACCCAAATGACATCACTAGGAATTCGTAATGCCCATACCGAGTCCGAAAAGCTATTTTAGGGACATGATATGCCTTAATCTTCAACTGATGGTAACTAGACCTCAACTCGATCTTCGAAAATACCTTGGCACCCTGAAGCTGATCAAATAAGTCATCAATTATTGGATGCAGATATTTCTTTTTGATAGTGGCCTTGTTCAACTGCCGATAATCTATACATATCCGCATAGAGCTATCTTTCTTCTTTACAAATAATACTGGTGCACCCCAGGGAAACACACTGGGTCTAATGAATCCCTGATCAAGCAATTCTTTTAACTGCTCTTTCAATTCTTTCAACTCCGGCGGGGCCATATGGTGTGGTGGAATAGAAATGAGCTGAGTGTCCGGAACCAAATCAATACAGAAGTCAATATCACTGTCGGGTGGCATCCCCGGCAAATCTGCACGAAATACTTCTGGAAATTCACGAACAACTGGTACTGAGACCATAGAAGGAACATCCGCACTGGGACCACGAATATAAGCCAAATAGGCTAGACACCCTTTCTCTACCATACGCCGAGCTTTCATATAAGAAATAACCCTGCTGGCAGAATGACCAGGAGTTCCTTTCCACTCTAACCGAGGTAACCCCGACATGGCTAGAGTCACTGTCTTGGCATGACAATCCAATATAGCATGATAAGGTGACATCCAATCCATACCCAAGATGACATCAAAATCTACCATATCAAGAAGTAGAATATCCACACTAGTCTCAATATTACCAATAGTAACCACACACGAATGATAGACATGATATACTAAAATAGAGTCTCCCACCGGTGTATATACACACACAGAAGTACTCAGAGAATCATAAGGCACAACCAAATATGAAGCAAAATAGGAGGACATATAGGAATAAGTAGATCCTGGATTAAATAGAACTCAAGCATTTCTATGACAAACTGGAATAATACCTATGATCACAACATCAGATGACTCAGCCTCAGGCCTAGCTGGAAAAGCATAAAATCAGGGGTGTGCACCACCACTCTAAACTGCATCCCTAGGACAGCCTCTAACTGGCTGGCTTCCACCTCTAACGGTCTGACCTTCACCTCTAATGGCCTGACCTCCACCTCTAGTGGCCTGACCTCCACCTCTAGCTGCATGACCCTTACCTCTAGCTGGCTGAGCAGGCGGTGAAGCAACCAGTGCCGATATGATGGCACGAGAATCTTGCCGAGATTTGTTACTCGCCAATCTAGGGCAATACCTCTTGATGTGACCAATGTTTCCACACTCATAACACCCATCCTTATATCATGGCTGCTGAAGTTGAAGCTGGCCCAAATGGGCCGGATAACCGTTGTAGTAACTCTAGAGTGGTGATGCACTTATAGGAGCTGAATGTGTACTGAATGTTGGCTGCCTAGAGTAAGGGATAATAGGACCGTTACTCCCTGAAGCATCGGGAGATGCATGGAGTGATGAATGAAACGGTCTGGGAGGATGACCCCTACCAAAATTACCCCTTCCTCTAGACGAGGAACCACTGAAACCACTGAACTGACGAGGCCTCTTATCAGACCTCTGCCCTCTCTCCTGTGCAAGAACCATCTTGATCCTCCTTACGACATTAGCAGTCGCCTGAAAAGGAATCTCACTTTCGGTCTCCTTGGCCATCTGAAGTCTGATAGGGTGAGTGAGTCCCTCAATAAACCTCCTCTCTCTCACTTCCGGTCTCCTTGGCCATCTAAAGCCTGATAGGGTGAGTGAGTCCCTCAATAAACCTTCTCACTCTCTATCTCCCTCAGTAGGTAATAAAAGGAGAGCATGACGAGCCAAATCCACAAAACGGGACTCATACTGAGTAACAGTCATACTGCCCTGCTGTAGACGCTCAAATTGCTTGTGGAATTCCTCTCTCAGTGTGATAGGTATTCACATTCAATTCTGTTGCAGCGTGCAACTCGCTCCCAGGTAAGTGCAGGCGATGCGACTGGTCGGGTCAATGTATAATCTCTCCACCGCCTCTTGGCGGAACCCGTACTAGTAAGTGCTTAGCCTAACCTCGACGAAGTAGTGATGAGGCTAAGGTGGGTCACTTGCATTAACTTATACGTAATATTAGTAACAACACCAAATAATAGAATTAAATCAGATAACTCATTTATAATAATTGAAGCCAATTCAGCAGTCATAACCAATTATCATTTCCATAAATTTCCGTTGCAGCGTGCATCCCGCTCTCACTATATATTCACATTTAATTATGTTTCAGCGTGCAACCCGCTCTCACAATATATTCACATTCAATTCTGTTGCAGCGTGCAACTCGCTCCCAGGTAAGTGCAGGCGATGCGACTGGTCGGGTCAATGTATAATCTCTCCACCGCCTCTTGGCGGAACCCGTACTAGTAAGTGCTTAGCCTAACCTCGACGAAGTAGTGATGAGGCTAAGGTGGGTCACTTGCATTAACTTATACGTAATATTAGTAACAACACCAAATAATAGAATTAAATCAGATAACTCATTTATAATAATTGAAGCCAATTCAGCAGTCATAACCAATTATCATTTCCATAAATTTCCGTTGCAGCGTGCATCCCGCTCTCACTATATATTCACATTTAATTATGTTTCAGCGTGCAACCCGCTCTCACAATATATTCACATTCAATTCTGTTGCAGCGTGCAACTCGCTCCCACAATATATTCATTTTCAATATTCTCATATAATTATTTTTAATCAAGTGTGTGTGTGTGTGTGTGTGTGTGTGTGTGTATATATATATATATATATATATATATATATATATATATATATATTGACTTTTAAATAAGTCTATTGCGGCGTGCAATCCGATCCCCCAAATATTGACTTTTAATAAGTCTATTGCGGAGTGCAATCTGGTCCCGCAAATATTGACTTTTAATAAGTCTGTTGCGGCGTGCAACCCGATCCTCCAATATGGACTTTTTAATAAGTCTGTTGTGGCGTGCAACCAGATCATCCAATATATCCATTTCAATCAATTCTGTTGCGGTGTGCAACTCGATCCTCCAATATATCTATTTACCAATTCTTATAGAAGAATGTTTTCCAATAAATGCAACAATTAATATAAAATTATAAGACAACAAACATACAATAATTATGATTTAATTATGAAACAAACAATGACAAATAACAAATTATTATGAAAATCAGGGAGAAAATATGCAATTTAATATTTAATATGCTAAATGTCAAATAACAATTAAGACACATAATTCAATTAGCATGTAACACTTAATGCAGGAATTCAAGAATTAATATTTGACAAAGAATAGGAGAGAAATAATTATTATAATAATTAATTTATGATTTAAAATGATTTATGATTTTTCAAGTAATTATGCAAACAATTAATTTGACAGCGTATAGACAATCGTCACCTCGCCTATACGTCGTTCATATGCATTTCACATAACAAATAGTTTAAGGATTCTATTCCCTCAAGTCAAGGTTGACCACAACACTTACCTCGCTTTGAAAATTCCAATCAATTACTCGACCACAACTTTTCCTTTTATATATTTCTCTAAAAGCTTCAAATCTATTCACAAACAATTCGATATACTCAATACGAATCATAGGAATTAATTCAATATGAATTTACTAATTTTCCAGATACAAATCCGAAATTTATTTAAATATTCAATAGTGGGACCCACGTCTCAAATCCCGAAAAAACTCACAAAATTCGAACACCCGTTCCGCTACGAGTCAACCATACAAAAATTATCCAATTCCGATATCAAATGGACCTTCAAATCTTAAATTTTTGTTTTTGGAAGATTTTATAAAAAACTGATTTTTCTCCCAAAATTTCACGGATTCATGATTAAAACGAGTATGGAATTATAAAATATAATCAATATAGGATAAGGAATACTTACCCCAATGTTTTTCCGTGAAAATCGCAGAAAAATCGCCTTTCCCGAGCTCAAAAATGGAAAAGTGTTAAAAATTGGACTTATCCCATTTTCTAGAACTTAAGTTCTGTTTCTCGGATTTTTACCCTTCGCGAACGCGGTTAGTGCCTCGCGTTCGCGAAACACATTTTTGTGTTGCCAAAACTTTGCTCTTCGCGAACGCGAAGGCAATGTTGCGAACGCGAAGCCTTGGCAAATTTGGCCTTCGCAAACGCGATACACCATACGCGAACGCGAAGCTTTATCGCTTGGTGCCCGGCCAGGCACCACCTTCTACACGAACTCTGTAATGACCCAACCGATTATTTTAACTTTTAGAAACACGTTCCCTAAAATAAAATTTCCCGAACATGCTTTTATTAATTTATGACTCGCGGGGATGGTTGGTTCGGGATTTGGAAGTGTGTGAGTTGAAATCGGAACACTTGGTTCCTTAAGTTAGCTTTAAATGGATAAGTTTGGCTTCGGTCAATATTTTGAGAAAACTACCCCAGAATCGGGATTTGACGGTTCCAATAGGTTTGCATGATGATTTTGGACTTGGGAGTATGTCCGAATCGGATTTTGGATAACTCGGGAGCGTTTTGACGCTTAATAGTAAAAATCAACTATTTGAAGGTTTAAAATTTTTTAAATTTGGTTTGGGGTAGGGTTTTAAGTAATTGAAGTCCGTTTGGAATTCAGAGTTTGGGATTAGTTCCGTATAGTGATTTAAGATTTGCACGTAAAATTTCGTGTCATTCCGAGTAGTTTAAGTATATTTCGGCGCATTGGAAGTAAATTGAAGAACTTGAAATTCTTATGTTTGAATCAATTTGATTTAAGGGTATGATTCTTAGATTTGCTATTGTTTTACGCATTCTAAGAGTTTGAGTGAGTCCGTTTTATGATTTCAAACATGTTGGTATGTTCGGGCGGGGGCCCGGGGGTCCTGAGTGTCAATCAGACGAGGCTCGGACCAAGTTGGAAGTTGGGAGCCAAAACTGAAGCTCCCAGCTACAGTCAGAATCGCACCTGCGCTTGGCTAGTCGCAGGTGCGACATTCGCAGATGCGACAGAAGCTCGCAGGAGCGGCACTCGCAGATGCGAGATTTCTTTGCAGAAGCGGAAAAGGGAAGGGGAGGCCATCGCCGCAAATGCGGAATTTTGGCTCACCTGCGATCACGCATGTGCGAACCAGTGTGCGCATGTGCGAACCACTGTTGGACAGAATGTGTTAAAATCGGGGCTCAGTCATTTTGAGCCTATTTTCTTCCATTCTTGGGCGATTTTGGAGCTTTTTGAGAGGAGTTTTCAACTAACAACTTGGAGGTAAGTTAATTCTACACCCTTTGAGTTAAATTCATAGATTATGGGTATATTATAACTAGTAAATCTTAGAAATCAAGAGTTTAGATGAAAAACCTAGATTTAAAAAAAAAGGAATTTTAACCACGAAAATAGTTATGGAATTGGATAGAAATTATATATTTGAGTTCTTGAGATTATGGGCAACGTTTCCATCAGAAAATTTATGGAATTCGGGCACGTGGGCCCGGGGTGAATTTTAGAAATTTTACCATTTTGGATAGGGTAATTTATTTAATAGATGAATTTTGAATTATTGAACATATATTAATTATTTTATATAACTTTTGGATAGTTTCAGATTTTTCGACATCGAATCGAGAATTTTACGTGACGCGATAATCGGAAAGTGGACTTCGAGACTAGGTAAGTCTCTTGTCCAATCTTGTGAGGGGAAAATTACCCTATAGGAATTAAATTGAATAATTGTTGCTAATTGCGGGGGCTACGTACGCACGAGGTGACGAGAGTCCGTGCGTAGCTACTATAAATGCTAAAGTCCGGGTAGTTTAGGACTCAAAGCATGAATTACTTGTGTAAATTGTATTCTTTGTTTAATTAATATTAATTGATATATATGAATATATTGTGAATTGTTAGATAAAGATATTAAAGGATGGAAATCTCATATGCTTGATTTTCTGTTTAAATTAATTAATTGTTAAAAGAAATTGTTCTTCCTCCCGAATTTATCTTATAATAAATATACCCTCCTTCCGGAGGTACATAAGAAAATGTATTCCTTTCTTGTGGAGCGGGCCGAACGCCTCGGTAGAATAGATGCATCTATGGATCGTGTCGCAACTCCCTCGGCAGTGTACACGATACTCTGGATCAGGTCGTACGTCCTCGACAGAAATCGTGCTTAATAATAATAATTACACGATACTTTAATAGTTATTTCAGCTTGCGAAGTTAATTGATAAATTGGAGAATCCTTGAAATTTAATGAATTATTATTCCTGCTTGTTACGGAGTTAATTGTTATTCCTGTAAATGAGATTAATTGATAAATTGGAAATTATTTGAATTTAAAAAATTTAATTAATATATTGAGAATTGTTGCATTTGAAGGAATTTGATTATTTCCGCTGCTTAAATAAATTATTATAAATTTTATAAATCATGCTGATTTAAATATCCTAGTTGTATTTCAATAATTATTACTGACCCATAGTGAGTGTCAAAGTCGGTCATCTCGTCTCTACCACTTCGAGATTAGGCTTGATACTTACTGGGTACACGTTGTTTACGTACTCATAGTACACTTGCTGCACTTTTTGTGCAAGACCTGAGGTAAGTACTAGTGGGGGACCTATTGTCTTACACCCACGTTATCCAGGGGCATAGTGGTGAGCTGCACTTTCTGAGCCATTCTGCAGCTACTAGTGTCTCTCCTTGTAGTTTTTCATTCTGTTTATTTTTATTTCAGACAATATTTGAGGTTTTGTATAATCTACTAGATGCTCATACACTTGTGACATCAGGTCTTGGCACACATATTGGTAGAATTTGGTGTTTTATTATTTTTTTGGTTTTAAATTTTGTCAATATATTCTTAATTTATTAAGTTGGCTTGCCTAGCTGTATTGTTAGGCACCATCACGACCTATAGGTGAAATTGGGTCGTGACAACATGGTATCATAGCACTAGGTTCATGTAGGTCTCACAAGTTATGAGTAGGCCTAATAGAGTCTTGCGAATCGGAACATAGACGTTTGTACTTATCTTCGAGAGGCTATAGGGTGTTAGGAAATTAGCTTTCTTCATATTCCATCGTGCAATTTATGTAGTTCTAAATATCCTTCTCTTATTCTCTCTAAGATGGTGAGAACGAACTCGAATGAGGTTCCAGGCCAGGGAAGAGCTACTCCCCCAGTTTCTAGAAGCCGAGGCCGAGGCCGAGGGAGGGCTCCAACCCGTGGTAGAGGGCGAGGACGTCCCAGGACTGTTCCAGTTATGCCGCCAGTGGGTCCAGCAGAGAACTTCATTGTTGAGGAACAGGATGAGGTGCCTGTGGTAGAGCCAGCTCCAGTGGATTTCACATTTGCACCGAGATTTCAGGATGTCATGGAATGTATGCTGCGGTTCATGGACAATATGACTCAGGCCGGTTTATTTATGACAGACCCAGCCACATCTCAGGCGGGCGGGAGAGCACAGACCTCTACCGCATAGGCTCATGGACAGGAAGCTACTGTATATCAGACCCATGGTGCAATACCCGTGGGTGGAGCCCAGCTAGTGGCAGCAGCTACACCTGAGCCCAGGCCAGCTGTAGCCGCCGATACTCAGAAATGATTGGACCAATGGACTAGACTACATCCTCCTATTTTCGGGAGTGAGCGACATGAGGATCCACAGGACTTCATTGATCGTTGTAGGGACAAACTGCACAACATGAGGATATTGGAATCTCATGGGGTTGACTTCGCTACTTTTTGACTAGAGGGTAGAGCCCGTAAATGGTGGCAGTCTTATGTTCTTGGCAGACCAGCAGATTCTCCTCCCATGACTTGGGACAGGTTCACCCGTATCTTCCTGGACAGGTATATTCCACCCTCCCAGAGGGAAGAGTTGCGGTTTTAGTTTGAACAGCTCCAGCAGGGTCAGATGTCAGTGACCGACTATGAGGCAAGGTTTTCTAAATTATCTCGCCATGCACTTATGATACTCCTTACTGAGGCAGAGAGAGTGCGGAGGTTTGTAGCTGATTTACATACTGGCATTCAGGCTACTATGGCTCGAGAGGTTGAGATAGGTACTTCTTATGAGCTAGTTGTGGAGATAGCCCGGAGGATTGAGGGTGTGCGTCAGCGAAGCCGAGAGCAGATTATGAGAGATAAGCGGTTCATGTACTCTGGAGAGTTCAGAGGTGCTCCGTCTGGGGGCAGAGGTCAGTTACTGAGGGGGCAGTCCAGCAGACCCCCATTTCCAGCACCAACCCCTCCTCGGGGTACTCAGTTCGACCTTATCTCAATGCTATACCAGAGAGTTCTTACCGCCCACCAGTTATTCAGGGTCCTCCCAATGGGTATTAAGGTCCCCAAGTCCAGACTCTTAGTCAGCAGCCCATCGCACCGAAGAGTTGTTACGAGTGCGAGGATCCCAGTCACATGCAGATGTTTTTCCCCAGGCTTCGGGGTAGACCAGTACAACAGGGTCAGCAGCCGATGCTTACCGGACTAGTTGATCCACCAATAGTCCGACCACCAAAAGGTGGAGGACAGGTGGGTAGGGGTCGTCCTAGAGGTGGAGGTCAGTCAGGCGGAGGCCAGCCAGTTGGCGCTCCAGCTCGGTTCTATGCTTTTTCGGCTAGACCAGATGCATAGGACTCAGATGCTATGATTACATGTATTATTTCTGTTTGCGGCAAAGATGCCTCTGTATTATTTGATCCAAGATCCACGTATTCATATGTGTCATCTCTATTTGCTCTATTCCTGGGTGTTTCTCATGTGTCCTTGAGTACTCCTGTTTATGTGTCCACTCCTGTAGGCGATTCTGTTATTGTAAATCGGATCTACCGGTCTTGTATTATTACATTCTGTGGTTATGAAACTAGAGCAGATCTCTTATTGCTCGAGATGATCGATTTTAAAATTATTCTGGGTATGGACTGGTTATCTCAATATCATGCTATACTAGATTGTCATGCCAAAACTGTTACCTTGGCTATTCCATCTTTGCCTAGGCTGGAGTGGAAGGGTTCGTCTGTTAGTTCATTTAATCGGGTTATTTCTTTTATGAAGGTTCAACACATGGTTGAGAAGGGTTGTTTGGCTTATCTATCCTATGTTCGGGATACTACTGCAGAGACTTCGGCTATTGATTCAGTGTCAGTAGTTCGGGAGTTCTTCGATGTATTTTCTTCAGATCTTCCAGGTATGCCACCTGATCGTGATATTGATTTTTGTATTGACTTGGCTCCAGATACCTAGCCTATATCTATCCCATCATATCGCATGGCTCCGAAATAATTGAAAGAATTGAAAGAACAACTTGAAGAGTTACTAGCCAAAGAGTTCGTCAGACCGAATGTATCGCCTTGGGGTGCACCGGTATTATTTGTGAAAAAGAAGGATGGAACAATGAGGATGTGTATTGATTATCGCCAATTGAACAAAGTCACTATTAAGAACAAGTACCTTTTGCCGTGTATTAATGATCTATTTGACCAGTTGTAGGGTGCTAGGGTGTTCTCAAAGATCGACTTGAGGTCGGGGTATCATCAGTTGAAGATTCGAGATTCTGATATTCCGAAAACTGCTTTCCGTACTAGATATGGTCATTATGAGTTTTTGGTAATGTCTTTCGGTTTAACTAATGCCCCGGCAACGTTAATGGATCTGATGAACAGGGTATCCAAGCCATATATTGATTCGTTTGTCATTGTCTACATTGATGACATTTTGATCTACTCGCGCAGTAAGAAGGAACATGAGCAACATATGAGAGTAGTGATTCAGACATTGCGGGAACAAAATCTATATGCTAAGTTCTCTAAATGTGAGTTTTGGCTAGAGTCTGTAGCATTTTTGGGACATATTGTATCGGGCGAAGGTATTAAAGTTGATCCCAAAAAGATTGAGGCAGTTCAAAATTGGCATCAACCTTCTTCGGCGACTGAGATGAGGAGTTTTCTAGGTTTGGCAGGTTATTATCATCGGTTTGTGGAAGGTTTTTCATCTATTGCAGCACCTTTGACCAAATTAACCCAAAAGGGTGTTTAGTTCCGATAGTCCGATGATTGTGAGTCAAGCTTTCAGAAGCTCAAGACAGCATTGACTACAACACCAATGTTAGTGTTACCTTCCGGTTCGGGGATGTATACAGTGTATTGCGACGCTTCACGCGTTGGTTTGGGTTGTGTATTAATGCAGGAAGGGCGAGTTATTGCATATGCTTCACGTCAGTTGAAGCCCCACGAGCAGAATTATTCGGTACATGATTTGGAGTTAGTTGCGACTGTTCACGCCCTTAAGATTTGGAGGCATTATCTTTATGGGGTGTCCTGTGAAGTTTATACTGATCATCACAGTTTGCAGCATTTGTTCAAGCAAAGGGACCTAAATTTGAGGTAGCACAGATGGCTAGAATTACTAAAAGATTATGATATTACTATCCTATATCATCCAGGTAAAGAAAATGTAGTTACAGATGCCTTGAGTAGAAAGGCGGAGAGTATGGGTAGTTTGGCTTTCATTTCAGTAGAAGAGAGGCCATTAGCTTTGGATATCCAGTCCTTGGCCAACAGACTTGTGCGGCTAGATATTTCAGAGCCCAGCCGAGTTCTTGCATGTGTCGTAGCTCAGTCTTCACTATTTGAGCAGATTAAGGCTCGCCAGTATGATGACCCACACTTAATGGTTCTTCGAGAAACGATACTACGAGGTGGTGCCAAGGAAGTTACTATTGGTGCGGATGGTGTTCTGCAACTCCAGGATCGTCTGTGTGTTCCTAATGTGGATGAACTGAGGAAAAAGATCCCGGAGGAGGCACACAGTTCTCGGTATTATATTCATACAGGTGCTACGAAGATGTATCGTGACTTGAGGCAGCATTATTGGTGGCGACGAATGAAAAAGGACATAGTTGAGTATGTAGCTAGGTGTATAAATTGCCAGCAAGTTAAATATGAGCACTAGAGGCCAAGTGGCCTACTTCAGCAGATGACTATACCAGAGTGGAAATGGGAACGAATTACTATAGACTTTGTAGTTGGGTTGCCGCGGACCTTGAGGAAGTTTGATGCAGTTTGGGTGATTGTTGACAGGTTGACCAAGCCGGCACATTTTATTCCTGTTGTGACTACGTGCACTTCAGAGAGGTTGGCCCAGATTTATATTCAGGAGATAGTTCGGTTGCACGGTGTGCCAATTTCCATTATATCAGATAGAGGCCCTCAGTTTACTTCACATTTCGACATGAGCTTCGCAAATGCGAAGGAACACTCGCAATTGCGAATCCCTTCACAGTCCCGCTGTCTTCGCAAATGCAAGGAAAGTATCGTATTTGCGACCATTGATTCTTCGCAAATGTGACTAAATAGTCGCATTTGCGATCACTGCCCTTCCCCGACTCCCTTCGCAAATGCGAAAGAAAACTCGCAATTGCGAGAACCGCTGGCCTAGGCTTTTCTTAGCAATTGTGATAAAAACCTCGCAATTGCCATACCTGCTTGGTTCGCATTTGCGATGCCTGATCTCGCAATTGCGAGATCATAGGCCTGCAACAAGTTCAGTTATACCATCAAATTTTTCTAAGTTCAAAACATCTCGTGGCCTATCCGAAACTCACCCGAGCCCTCGGGACTCCAAACTAAACATGCACGCAAGTCTAAAAATATCATACGAACTTGGTCGCGTGATCAAATCGCCAAAATAACACCTAGAACTACGAATTTAGTAGCAAATCAAATGAAATTCTCAAGAACACTTTTTAAAAAAAAATCTCGACTGGACGTCCGAATCACGTCAAATCAACTACATTTCTCACCAAACTTCACCGACAAGTCTTAAATATCATAATGAACATCTACCGGGCTCTGGAACCAAAATACGGACCCGATACTACCAATGCCAAATATCAATCAATTCTTAAAAACAATTAATTTTTAAACTTTTAATTTTCATCTAAAATTCATAACTCAAGCTAGGGACCTCCGAATTCAATTCCGGGGATACGCCCAGGTCGCATAATTTGATACGGACCCACCGGAACTGCCAAAACACGGATCTATGCTCGTTTACCAAAAATGTTGACCGAAATCAACTAAAATTAACTTTGAGGGCATAAATTCTTATTTTCATCAATTTTCAACATAAAAGCTTTTCGAAAACCTGCCCGGACTACGCACGCAAACCGAGAAAGGTAAAATTGAGATTTTTAAGGCTTAAGGACGCATATTCGAGTTCTAAAACATAAGATGACCTTTTGGGTCATCACATTCCCCACCTCTAAAACAACCGTTCGTCCTCGAACGGACATAGAAAAGTACTTGGGCTGATGAAAAGGTAGGGATATCTACTCCGCATATCGGATTCGGACTCCCAAGTATTTGCCTCATTAGGATGACTGATGTTGGGCATATTTCGATATGTGTTGATGTTACTTTACCCATGTTTTAACCGCTTTTTGATGCTATTTGATCTTTAAAATGCCCAACATGGTTTAATTATTGGTTTTATAACTAATTGAGTTGTGTGTGGTGAATTAGGGTGTGTGGAGTGTAAAAATATGAAGAAAAGGTGCTCTAGGTAGAGGAAGAGAGATTGGATGCGTCGCATCCAATCTAGAAAAAGATCAGTTCGCGCACCCTTAGCAGTGAAGTCAGCCCATAGCATCCGCCATAGCATCCGCACCTGGGCAAAGCTGAGATGGAGGAACTAGGGGTGGATGCGTCGCATCCACCCTCGCATGCAAAGCTGAGAAATAGAGGACAAGGTGGATGCGTCGCATCCACCTTCGCAGGCAAAATTGAAATGGAGGACGAGGTGGATGCGTCGCATCCACCTTAGCATCAATCCCTGAAGCCGATTTGGACTAGGAATAGGAGAGCTTTGGCCCACGACTTTTGTACGCAATATATAAGCTAAAAACGCCTCTTTTAGGTTATCGAACATATTGGGAAGGGGAAAAAAAGCCACGACAAAGCTGTGGAGGCCGGAATTCATCAAGTTCCATCTTTCTCCCACCAAACTTAGTAATTTTTATGTTTCCGTATATGATTTGTTGTTTGGCTACCATGTCTATGTGGAGCTAAACTTCACGTTCTAGGGTTGTGGTTCTTTCATGACTATTGTTATTCGGATATTGATTTTGACTTCTTGATTTATCATATTAGTTTATTTATTCAATCTTGCACTTAATTATTTAATTGCTTGATCACCAATTGAATATTATCTACGAATCTAGAATTGAACTCGAAAGTAGGAATTCTATATTGCATATAGGATTGAGTAGGGCAAGTTCTTGAACTCGGGCATCGGGGAACGGATTCGTGGTTAGGATAGACATATACCTAATTGCCTTGCTTGGTTGATTTACAGGAATTATAAATGCGTTCTTGTTGATTCTAACTCCATAGACATATAGGCGTTAGGTTAGCTTGAATAGGCAAGTAAGAACTCGACAGATTCTTATGAGCATTAACCCTGTCAACCAATAAGCTAGATAAATTAGTCGGTCAATTCAATTGAAGAATACAATAGGATTGTTAGATAGCCCATAACCCTAGATCGTTTTCATTACATTGATATCATTAAAATCTGCTCTTTCTCTGTTCAAAGTTTATTATTTATATTTTTCTTATTTAATTAGTTGGAATAAAATATTTTTAGGTTTAATTCTTGTTTAGATAATTAGGATAGTCTAATTTAGTTAATAGCTAATCATAAGTCCTCGTGGGTTCGACATCCGACTTTTAGTCACTTTATTACTTGACGACCGCGTATACTTGCGTGAGTGTGTTTGGTCGCAACAAGTTTTTGGCGCCGTTGCCGGGGACTTAGAAATTAGCTACGTGACTAAGTTAAGCTTTTATTAGATATTTGTTTTTAAGTTTTAATTTTCAGTTTGCCTGGGTTGTGTCAACGCAGGGTCTTCTCTCGAATGCAGAGGAGTAGAAGTGCAAACAACCTCATTCCTCTTGATCCAGAAATCGAACGAACACTACATAGAGTGAGAAGGGAACACGAAGCTAGAACGAGAATAGAAAGAGAGTTGGACATCGCAGTCCAACCACAGCCAATAGATATGGCAGGCAATGAAGAGCGTCCGGTAATTGAAGCCGCAAGGCCCAATCTTGCGAATATGACTCAGGCTATTGTGAAGCCTGATATCACTGGGCATTTTGAACTCAAACAGTACATGGTACAGCTGATTCAGTCCACAGGACAATATGTGGGTCTATCTCATGAGGACCCGCAGAGAC
Organism: Nicotiana tabacum; assembly: GCF_000715075.1. Taxonomy (NCBI): domain Eukaryota; kingdom Viridiplantae; phylum Streptophyta; class Magnoliopsida; order Solanales; family Solanaceae; genus Nicotiana; species Nicotiana tabacum. The sequence goes on along the minus strand of NC_134097.1, from coordinate 6,601,166 downwards.
ATATTCAGAACTTCTTGGAAATCACGGACACTTACAATTATCCGAACATCTCCAAGGACTATGTCAGGCTGACACTATTCCCTTTTTCACTGTTGGGGGAAGCTAAAGAATGGTTGCAAAAGGAGCCCGTGAACTCTATCCACACTTGGGATGATCTAGCAAGGAAATTCCTGATCAAGTTTTTCCCAACTAAGAAGACAAAGTTGCTGAGGAGCCAAATTCTTGGGTTCCAACAACGGGATGGCGAGACACTTCATCAAGCTTGGGAAAGATACAAGAACCTACTCAGAGACTGCCCACATCATTGTCAAACTGATGAGGTATTGGGTCACACTTTTGTTGATGGGTTAGATGAAGCATCAAAGATGAATCTTGACTCAGCTTGTGGGGGTAGTTGCATGGCAAGACCGTATAGTGAAATACAACTCTTGCTAAATAATTTCACTGCTAATGACCATAATTGGCAAGGAGAGGGGGATTCACGAAGGGGAATTAAACAGAAGGCCGCCGGTTTGATTGAGCTTGATGACTTTTCCGCCATGAGAGCCGATATAGCAAAATTGGCAAATCAGATGAATAGAATGACAACACAACAAATGCAACATGTACAGCAGATGTCTATTTTTTGCAAACTATGCGGAGACAGTCATATGATTGACATGTGCCCCACGAATCCTGAATCTATATACTATGTGGGGCAACAAAACAGAGGTCCTATGAATCAACATGCGCAATATGGGAACACTTACAACCCAAACTGGAGGAATCATCCTAACTTCTCATGGGGCGGAAGTCAACAGAATCAGTATAGGCCTCAAGGGAATTTTACTCAACCTCAGAAGCCACCCCAACAAATGGAAGAAAGTACGAATGACTTGCTGAAAAAGTTGTTACTAGACAATCAACAGCTCAGGACCGATTTCAGAAATCTTGAGAGGCAAATGGGGCAGTTAGCAGCAAACCAAAATACTAGACCTACAGGCTCACTTCCCAGTGATACAGAGAAGAACCCTCAAATTAATGCAGTTACACTTAGAAACGGGAGGGAACTAGAGGAAGTGCCAAGGAAGATAAAAGAAAAACCTATACCTGGGGGAGTTGACACCTAAGGCAACACAAGAGTCAAAGGAAGATGATGCAAGTTCAGAGCGAATGGAGGTTACAAGGCCACCACCACCTTTCCCCCAAAGATTGCAGAAAAGGAATGACGATCGCATGTTCAACAAATTTCTCTCCATGTTGAGTCAGGTTCAATTAAATATTCCATTAGTGGATGTACTTCGTGAAATTCCAAAGTACGCTAAGTACATAAAAGACATAGTGGCTCATAAGAGGAAATTGACTGAGTTCGAGACGGTTGCACTTACTGAGGAGTGCACATCAAGGGTCCAAAACAAGCTTCCCCAAAAGCTTAAGGATCCTGGCAGCTTCACCATTCCAGTACAAATCGGTAATATTGACGTGGGACGTGCTCTGTGTGATTTGGGTGCAAGCATAAATCTGATGCCTTTATCCTTGTTTAAGCAATTAGGTCTGGGAGCTCCGAGACCAACCACCGTGATGTTGCAATTAGCTGATAGGTCCATAGCCTACCCCGAAGGAGTGATTGAAGATGTGCTGCTGCAAATTGGAAAATTCATCTTCCCAGCTGACTTCATTATTCTAGACTTCGAGGCTGATGAACAAGTTCCAATCATATTGGGACGACCTCTCTTGGCTACTGGCGATGCAATAATTAAAGTGAGAGAAGGGAAAATGATTATGAGAGTGGACAACGAGGAAGCAGTCTTCAATGTCTACAAAGCAATCCAACTTCCCCGCCACTATGAGGAGCTCTCTATGATATCTGTGATGGAGGTGGATGAGAAACTTCTTGACACGAGTGTATATCTAGACGACTGTTTAGAAAAAGCAATCATGATGTTTGATAGCTTGGAGATGGATGATGAGGTTGAGGAGATGATGCATATCCTAGATACATCATGTGGTTACATGCAAGGAATAATCCCGTTTGAGCCCCTGAATAGGCCAAGTGGCCCCCCACCAAAGCCGTCAATTGAAAAAGCTCCAAATTTGGAACTTAAACCCCTACCCCCTCACCTTCAATATGCTTATTTGGGAAGTTCTGACACTTTACCTGTTATTATTTCTGCTCACTTGTCTAAATTACAGGAAGAAAAGCTATTAAGGGTGCTACGTGAGCACAAGCGAGCAATTGGGTGGACAATGTCTGACATTAAAGGCATTAGTCCAGCTTTCTGCATGCACAAAATCCTCATGGAGGACGGACACAAGCCAAGTGTAGAACACCAACGCCGACTAAATCCAATCATGAAAGAAGTGGTAAGAAAAGAAGTGATTAAGTGGCTTGATGCAGGTATTGTATTTCCAATCTCTGATAGTAAATGGGTAAGCCCCGTTCAATGTGTGCCGAAGAAAGGGGGGATAACCGTAGTAGTTAATGAAAATAATGACTTAATTCCTACAAGAACTGTAACTGGATGGAGAATTTGCAAAACTGAACAATGCCAGCCGAAAAGACCACTTTCCCCTTCCTTTTATTGACCAAATGCTTGATAGATTAGCTGGCCAGGAATACTACTGTTTCCTGGACGGTTATTCGAGGTATAATCAGATTGCTATAGCCCCAGAAGACCAAGAGAAAACTACATTTACATGTCCTTATGGCACGTATGCGTTCAAGAGAATGCCCTTCGGTCTTTGTAATGCACCTGCGACTTTTCAAAGGTGTATGATGGCTATTTTCACTGACATGGTTGAAAGATTTGTAGAAGTATTCATGGACGATTTTTCTGTGTTTGGATGTTCTTTTGATAGTTGTTTGATGAACCTTGATAAAGTGCTAGCTAGGTGTGAAGAGACGAACTTGGTGCTAAACTGGGAAAAGTGCCATTTCATGGTACGTGAAGGTATAGTTTTGGGGCACAAGGTTTCAAAAGATGGTCTACAGGTGGATAAAGCGAAGGTGGAGACGATTGAAAAATTGCCCCCGCCGACATCCATCAAAGGCATTCGCAGTTTCTTGGGTCATGCAGGTTTTTATCGTCGTTTCATTAAAGATTTTTCGAAAATTTCTTCCCCTTTGTGCAGGCTTCTAGAGAAAGATGTTACCTTCAAGTTTGATAATGCATGTCTGAAAGCATTTGAGGAGCTGAAGGGAAGATTGGTGACTGCACCAATTATCATTGGCCCCGATTGGGCACAACCATTTGAGTTGATGTGCGATGCAAGTGACATAGCAATTGGAGCGGTGTTGGGGCAAAGGAGGGATAAAATCTTTCACTCCATTTATTATGCAAGCAAAACTATGAATCCAGCTCAGATGAATTATACAGTGACTGAAAAGGAGTTGCTTGCAGTGGTGTGGGCGTTTGACAAGTTCAGATCCTATCTAGTGGGAACCAAAGTCATCGTCTACACAGATCATTCAGCTATCAGATACCTATTTGAAAAGAAAGACGCCAAGCCGAGGCTGATTCGTTGGGTCCTCCTCTTGCAAGAATTTGACTTAGAGATCCGAGATCGAAAAGGGACAGAAAATCAAGTGGCCGATCATTTGTCCAGATTAGAAAGTCGGGACCATGTAGCTGAAGGAGGGTCAATTAAAGAAACATTTCCGGATGAGCAAATATTAGCAATCACCTCAGGTGAAGCCCCATGGTATGCAGATTATGTGAATTTTATTGCAAGTGGGGTGACGCCACTAGAATGGACAGCTGACAATAGAAGAAGATTCCTACATGATGTAAGGTTCTACGTGTGGGATGAGCCATTCCTATATAGGCAGTGTGCAGATCAGTTGGTGAGAAGGTGTGTTCCTGAGGAAGAGATGAAGGCTATACTACATGACTGCCATGCGTCACCATATGGAGGTCATCACGGCGGGGATAGAACCGCCCAAAAAGTGCTACAATCAGGTTTTTATTGGCCAAAATTGTTTAAGGATGCACATGCCTTCGTTAAAAATTGTGATAGATGCCAAAGAACTGGAACTATCACGAGGAAGCACGAGATGCCCTTGCAAAATATACTGGCGGTAGAACTTTTTGATGTTTGGGGGATTGATTTTATGGGACCATTCCCATATTCTAACGGACACAGATACATCTTGGTGGCGGTCGACTATGTTTCTAAGTGGGTAGAGGCCATAGCTCTTCCTACTAACGACGCAAAGGTTGTGGTAGGCTTTGTAAAGAAGCACATCTTCACACGTTTTGGGACCCCAAGAGTGTTGATAAGCGACGGGGGAACTCACTTTTGTAACAAAATGCTGAATAATATTCTTGCAAAATACGGAGTCAAGCACAAAGTTTCCACTGCCTATCATCCCCAAACGAGTGGTTAAGTAGAAGTTTCCAACATAGAGGTCAAGCAGATTTTGGAAAAGACAGTAAGTATGAATAGAAAGGACTGGGCCGGGAAGCTGGATGACGCATTATGGGCATATCGCACTGCGTACAAGACCCCAATAGGCACTTCTCCGTACAGGTTGGTTTATGGGAAGGCCTGCCATCTGCCCGTCGAGCTTGAACACAAAGCATATTGGGCGATTAAAAAGCTAAATATGGAGATGGACTTGGCCGGTGAGAAGAGATTGCTACAACTCAACGAGCTTGATGAGTTTCGATTGCATGCGTATGAAAATGCCAAATTGTATAAAGAGAAGACCAAAAGATGGCATGATAAGCATATCCAACATCGTGAGTTTGAACCAGGTCAAGAAATTCTACTGTTTAATTCAAGGCTAAAGCTTTTTCCAGGAAAGCTTAAATCTCGATGGTCGGGTCCGTTGAAGTGGTTAGTGTGAAACCTCATGGTGCGATAGAATTGTGTGATAAGGGGTCCAATACGACATTCTTGGTAAATGGCCAAAGAGTAAAACACTATTGGGGTGGTGACATTGCACGTCACAAGACCACAATGGATTTAGTGGAGGCATGAAGAACATGTTGCGTCGTACCGCGACGTTAAATCAGGCGCTTCTTGGGAGGCCACCCAAGTTAGTTAGTTTATTTTTATTTTTATTTTTATTGTTTTTGTAGGACATAGATCTTAAAAAAAAAAAAAACGTGGCGGATGCGTCGCGTCCCTCTCAGCAAAAAAAAAAAATATATATATATTTTTTTTTTGACGGGCCAATTGCTCAAGGCAGTGAAGTCTGCCTATCGCGTTCGTGTCGCGTCCAAAAATTTTTGAAGGAAGACAAGGGGATGCGTCGCGTCAAAGCTCGGACGCACAGGTAAGTAATATATATTTTAACACATCTTAAGATAACGAATTCGTAAAAAACGCTTCTTGCGACGCATCCACTCGTCTCTTTTTGGCGACGCCTACGAACGCAGAACAGAATTCTTTAATCGAAATTGTAACGCATACAAACGCGACAGGTACGCATCATCCTCTTCGTTCTTCCGTTGGATTCTCTCCTAATTCTTCTCTCTTCCCTCCCTCAATGGTAGCAACAAGTAGGTTTTGCAATTTCAAAATTTTTTAGGGCTGTCGTTCTTGGTCGTTGTAATGGTTGCGAGATGATAAACTATAATTCCCTTCATCTCGTCAAACTTTGGGAGGGTAGTCGCATTGCTCAACTGATAGAATGAACTAGGCACACTTGTTGCATACCACATGTTCGACGAATTGTCCCTGAGGAAAAATTAGGCGTCGGTGAAGTCTGAGTAACCGAGCAACATTGGTGTATGCTTGAGAATAAGTGTGGGGTCGAGTGAGGGGCTATGTGAAATTGAATTTTTGAAGAGAGTTATCACATACTTGCTGAAAGTCATGAGCTACAATTCCATGAAGTAGTGAATGGCATGACTTTACGAATAAATTGAAGTCTGCAAGCTGTTGCAATTGCTTTCAAGCTGAACTTCGCTGTTTCATCTGCTAATTGTTGAATTCTTTGCATTGCAGGTACTTAGATTCGTAAAATGACAGCAGTGAGTAAACCATCCAAGCAACAAGACAAAGATGGTAACAAGCAACCGCCCAAAAAGCCTACCGGAAGGGCAGCGGGCGGTCCAAATCCACAGAAAAAAAGGAAGCGGACGGAGAAGGAAATGGAACTGCTGCCTAGGCAGTTAAGTGATGATTCAGAGCAAGAGGAGGAGGAAACATTAGTCAGGAGGACAGTGAAGAAGGGTATTACACCAAGCAAAGGAATAGAGATAAGAGAGCCTGTGACATACCAAAGAAAAGCTTCGAAAATGAGTGATCCGACTGATAAAGGGAAGGAGAAGATTACTACAGAATCTGAATCCGATTCTAATTCGGACAATGACCACCTACAGGTCAACATGAGTGATGAAGACGAGGGTGAACCCATAGACCGAGTTAATTGGGAGAAATACTTTGTTAATGAGAAGGCATTCCGAGCCTATAAGAAGATACTGGTTTCAAAGAAGTATATTCCGGAAAAGCCGATAAACATCGGACCACTTAAGACAAAGTACTCAGAGTTTCTAAAGTCAATTCGAGAGGTGCAAAAATGGGGACCCATTCTGAAAGGTCACGGCAAAGCCAACCTTACCATTGTTAGAGAGCTCTACGCCAATTGGCGTCACGCAAGGGGAAACATTGGGCGAGTAAGAGGGGTAGATATTGATGTGTCAGCTGAAGCTCTGAATAACTTCTTAAGGGTGCCACACACACTTACAGACAGGTTTGACTCCATATGCAAAACACCAGATTATGCACACATTAAGTCTGTCCTATGCCCTACCAGGAAGGATGCAGAATGGAAGCATGGGAGTATGGAGTACCACTCTATAGCCAAGGAATTCATGAGTGCGTTAGCACGTGTGGCTCTAAATTTCATTTGTAACCGCCTGCTGCCATGCCAACATAAAACTGATGTCCCTCGTTACCGCGCACTCGTATTATATGCTTTATTAGAGGGGATACCACTCAACTTCGGAGCCATCATGCATGATCAAATGCAGCGAACCAGGATGAATTACAAGTGGAGGCTGTTCTTTGCTAATACCCTAACGGCTTTTTTAACAGAGATGGGAGTACTATGGGACAAGGAGAATGACGACATTGAGGCTAAAGCTCCAGGACCATATGATGTCACTCATGTTCTAGAGCCGAACAAGGGAAGGTCTTCTAAGCTCACCATTCAACAATTATTTGAGCATATGCAAGCAGATATGCAAGAGAACAGGGCTGAGCTGATAGCGACTCGTGTCGAGTTGAGTGCCACCAGGGATGAGTTGAGACAGACTCATGCAGATCTAAGCCGAGTTCAGACCGAGCAGACCACGATGATGAAGGAGATATCATTACTCCTCAGAGCTCTGGTTCAATGTGCAGGTACAGACATCTCCCAGCTGATTGCATCATCCACTGCCGGACCATCCACTCCTGTTCCTCCCATAGTCACTGAGGCTCTACTCAACAGGCCTACTGAGGTCGCTGTAACACCTGATACAGAATCCGCACTAGTTGTTGATGATAGGAATGCTGTGGATGCAGATGCCCCTCCACAGACTGCGGATGAGCCCTCCACCTTGACTTGAGGGAGTTCTTCTCACCCTACTTTACCTTGTTTGTGTGCGTTGGGGACAACGCACAGTCCTAAGTGTGGGGTGGGGGTGATTCATGTTTTGATGTATGGATGAATGTACTAAAATATTCACTGGATTAATGGCATAAAATAGCAGTAAATTCATCTATATGGAGTAACTATCAGTTTATCTATCAGTTTATCATTATCAAAAAAATATATATATATATATATATATATATATATATATATATATATATAGTATCTTTGTAGATAGTAATAATCCCCTGTGGTTTTTCTTTGTGCCTCGGTTCTTTTCCATGGGATGTAGTTTGAACCGGGTAATTTTGTTTTCTTTTTAGAGTAGAGTAGGAATGTAGGGAATAAAAGGAGGAAGAATGATGAACCTAGGTGACCTTGACTTGGTTGATAATGGCATATTTAGGCTTTTACATATGTAATATCTTCCCTTCTCACTCTGAAATTATTGATGATGCCTTGTTAAAATGGATAGCATGTTTTGTGGCGCCTATTTCTCATTTACATGACTTATGTTCACCTTGTGTTTAATACTTAATATCTCGTGGCTCCGTGAATACTTGCATTGCTTGAGAGTCGGAATGTGATCGTCCTTAGTGAGTCATGTGCCATGTGTGGTGAGGTTTTTTGTGTTGTCCATGTATTGTACTTGTGTCTAGAACTTGCCCGGTATGTGAGTTGAAGCGAAATTTTAGGTGATGCTCGGTTTGAAAAATGATTTTAGGCTTTCTTTGATCTTTTTGAGCTTATTGCTTATCACAAATAAAATCTATCCCTAGTTAACCCTTTTGAGCCTGTAGACCTTTTATTTGGTACCCACATTACAAGCCTATACCTTTTTTATTCTTAATTGACATTGTTTTGATCCTTTTACCTCTTAAAGCACTTTAATTGTTAGATGAGCGCTAAAAGAAGTAAGAAGGGACTAAGTGTGGGGTGACTTTTGAGTGGAACCAATGAAAGAAAGAAGGGTGCACTTATTTTGTAAAATAATACACCACTAGCGGAAAGTGAAAAAAAAAAAGAAAAAGAAAAATATAAATGAATAAATTGTTATCTTGTTCTTGCTAGTGGGTATGAACTAAAGTAGTGCTTAAAGAAAAAGGGACTGTTTTGGGGGTGATATTGTTTGTGAAATTGAAGTGGGGTTGAAGAAAAAAAAAATGCTTAAAGTAATTTTGTGATGTATTAAAGTGCTTAGGAGGTTGAGTCACTATTCCTAAAATATATCCTACTCGTCCCTTAGCCCACATTACCACCATGAAAAAGTCCTAATTGATTTTAGATCGAGCGAGCTTACATTAGTAGAGATTTACATTAAGGGCAAGCCTATGGTACCAACTACATGCATGTGACTTCTTTTGTGAGAGTGAGCGATTTTCTTTGTGAGCATGAGATTCGAATGTGTGGATTGATTTCACTCTCTCTGCTTTTGTTGTGAGGGCACATGGTTTCACGAGGGATAGGTAACGTTATTAGACTTCTCTATGATGTTGGGTGTTCAAGCCATGAGTGCATTGTGACATTGAGTCGGTTTTTGAGGTTAGGATTGTTGTGAGCATGTTGTCTTTGTTTGAATATTTTTAAAAGAATGACACAAGTAAAGGTAAGTGCATATGATGCATATTCTAGAGCCTAGTTGTGGCAAATGACCATGGTCATAGGTGTAGTATGCTTTGAATGATAAGAGCTTAATTTTGTTTCGTCTACTATAGTGATGGTTTGTTCGAGGACGAACAAAGGTTTAAGTGTGGGGTGGTGATGTTGGGCATATTTCGATATGTGTTGATGTTACTTTACCCATGTTTTAACCGCTTTTTGATGCTATTTGATCTTTAAAATGCCCAACATGGTTTAATTATTGGTTTTATAACTAATTGAGTTGTGTGTGGTGAATTAGGGTGTGTGGAGTGCAAAAATATGAAGAAAAGGTGCTCTAGGTAGAGGAAGAGAGATTGGATGCGTCGCATCCAATCTAGAAAAAGATCAGTTCGCGCACCCTTAGCAGTGAAGTCAGCCCATAGCATCCGCACCTGGGCAAAGCTGAGATGGAGGAACTAGGGGTGGATGCGTCGCATCCACCCTCGCATGCAAAGCTGAGAAATAGAGGACAAGGTGGATGCGTCGCATCCACCTTCGCAGGCAAAATTGAAATGGAGGACGAGGTGGATGCGTCGCATCCACCTTAGCATCAATCCCTGAAGCCGATTTGGACTAGGAATAGGAGAGCTTTGGCCCACGACTTTTGTACGCAATATATAAGCTAAAAACGCCTCTTTTAGGTTATCGAACATATTGGGAAGGGGAAAAAAAGCCACGACAAAGCTGTGGAGGCCGGAATTCATCAATTTCCATCTTTCTCCCACCAAACTTAGTAATTTTTATGTTTCCATATATGATTTGTTGTTTGGCTACCATGTCTATGTGGAGCTAAACTTCACGTTCTAGGGTTGTGGTTCTTTCATGACTATTGTTATTCGGATATTGATTTTGACTTCTTGATTTATCATATTAGTTTATTTATTCAATCTTGCACTTAATTATTTAATTGCTTGATCACCAATTGAATATTATCTACGAATCTAGAATTGAACTCGAAAGTGGGAATTCTATATTGCATATAGGATTGAGTAGGGCAAGTTCTTGAACTCGGGCATCGGGGAACGGATTCGTGGTTAGGATAGACATATACCTAATTGCCTTGCTTGGTTGATTTACAGGAATTATAAATGCGTTCTTGTTGATTCTAACTCCATAGACATATAGGCGTTAGGTTAGCTTGAATAGGCAAGTAAGAACTCGACAGATTCTTATGAGCATTAACCCTGTCAACCAATAAGCTAGATAAATTAGTCGGTCAATTCAATTGAAGAATACAATAGGATTGTTAGATAGCCCATAACCCTAGATCGTTTTCATTACATTGATATCATTAAAATCTGCTCTTTCTCTGTTCAAAGTTTATTATTTATATTTTTCTTATTTAATTAGTTGGAATAAAATATTTTTAGATTTAATTCTTGTTTAGATAATTAGGATAGTCTAATTTAGTTAATAGCTAATCATAAGTCCTCGTGGGTTCGACATCCGACTTTTAGTCACTTTATTACTTGACGACCGCGTATACTTGCGTGAGTGTGTTTGGTCGCAACAATGACCTCTCCACTACACTCGAATTGAAGGGAAACTCTTTGATCTCAACTGGTGAACTTGCCGGGCTAGAATTGCCACCGGCTCCTCCTCGTAAGTCAAATCCTTTCCAACTAGACAGAGCTGAAATCTAACACATGGGACGGATCGCCGTGATACTTTCGAAGCATGGACACATGGAATACCGGATGAACAACTGCTAAACTAGGTGGCAACGCAAGCCTGTAAGCCACCTCTCCCACTCTCTCCAGAATCTCAAAAGGTCCGATATACCTAGGGCTCAACTTGCCCTTCTTTCCGAACCTCATTACACCCTTCATGGGTGATACCCGAAGTAACACTCTCTCTACGACCATGAATGCAACATCACGAACTCTACGGTCGGCATAACTCTTCTGCCTGGACTGAGTTGTGCGAAATCAATCCTGAATAATCTTGACCTTATCCAAGGCATCCTGTACTAAGTCTGTGCCCAACAACCGAGCCTCTCCCGGCTCGAACCACCCAACTGGCGACTGACACTGCCTACCAAATAATGCCTCATAGGGAGCTATCTAAATGCTCGACTGGTAGATGTTGTTGTAGGCGAACTCTGCAAGGGGCAAGAACTAATCCCACGATCCTCTGAAGTCTATAACACAAGTGCGGAGCATATCCTCCAAGATTTGAATAGTACGCTCGGACTGCCCGTCCGTCTGAGGATGGAATGTTGTGCTCAACTCAACCCGCATACCCAACTCACGCTGTACTGCCCTCCAAAAATGCGAGGTAAACTGCGTACCTCGATCAGAAATAATAGACATGGGTACACCGTGAAGATGGACGATCTCAGGAATATAAATCTTTGTTAACCGCTCCAAGTAATAGGTAACTGCCACAGGAATGAAGTGCACTGACTTAGTGAGCCTGTCCATAATAACCCAAACTGCATCAAACTTCCTCTAAGTCCGTGGGAGTCCAACAACAAAATCCATAGTGATACGCTCCCACTTCCACTCAAGAATATCTAACCTCTGAAGCAAACCACCAAGTCTCTGATGCTCACATTTTACCTGCTGGCAATTTAGGCACCGAGCTACATAGGCAACTATATCCTTTTTCATTCTCCTCCACCAATAATGTTGCCGCAAATCTTGATACATTTTGGCGGTACCTGGATGAATTGAATACCTGGAATTGTGTGCTTCTTCAAGAATTAATTCACGAAGTCCATCCATATTAGGCACACAAATATGACCCTGCATCCTTAAAACTCCGTCATCTCCAACAGTAACCTGCTTGGCACCACCGTGTCGCACTGTGTCTCTAAGGATAAGTAAATGAGAATCGTCATCTTGTTGATCTCTGATGCGCTCAAACAAAGAAGACCGAGCAACAGTACCTGCTAGAATGCGGTTGGGCTCAGAAATATCCAACCTACACGAACTGGTTGGCTTAGGCCTGAACATCCAATGCAAGCGGTCTCTCACTAACTGGAATATTTGCAAGGCTACCCATACTGACTGACTTTCTACTCAAAGCATCAGCCACCACATTAGCCTTCCCTGAATGATACAATATGGTGATATCATAGTCTTTCAATAGCTCCAGCCATCTCCGCTGCCTCAAATTGAGTTCCTTCTGCTTGAACAAATACTGCAAGCTCCGATGATTAGTGAATACCTCACATGGTACGCCGTAAAGATAGTGCCTCCAAATCTTCAGCGCTGGAACAATGGCTGCCAGTTCTAGATCATGAACAGGATAATTCTTCTCGTGAACCTTCAGCTGCCGTGAAGCATATGCAATAACCTTGCCACCCTATATCAATACCGCACCCAAACCAACACAAGATGCGTCATAATATACGGTATAAGATCTTGAACCTGTGGGTAATACCAATACCGGTGCTATGGTCAAGGCAGTCTTGAGCTTTTGAAAGCTTGCTTCACACTCATCTGACCACCTGAATGGGGCACCCTTATGGGTCAATCTGGTTAACGGGGCTGCTATGGATGAAAAACCCTCTACAAATTGACGGTAATAGCCCGCCAAACCCAGGAAACTACGTATCTCTGTAACTGATGTGAGTCTAGGCCAGTTCTGAACTGCCTCAATCTTCTTAGGATCCGCCTGAATACCCTCTGCTGATATAACGTGACCCAAGAAAGCAACTAAACTCAACCAAAACTCATATTTTGAGAACTTAACATATAACTGGTCGTCTTTCAGAGTCTGAAGAACGATCCAAAGGTGCTGATCATACTACTCTCGACTGTGGGAGTAGATCAAGATATCATCAATAAACACAACCATAAAGGAATCCAAGTAGGGTTCGAACACCCGGTTCATCAAATCCATGAATGCTACTGGGGCATTTGTCAGCCCAAATGACATCACTAGAAATTCATAATGCCCATACCGAGTCCGAAAAGTGAGTCTAGGCCAGTTCTGAACTGCCTCAATCTTCTTAGGATCCACCTGAATACCCTCTGCTGATATAACGTGACCCAAGAAAGCAACTAAACTCAACCAAAACTCATATTTTGAGAACTTAACATATAACTGGTCGCCAAACTTAACTGCTATGGATGAAAAACCCTCTACAAATTGACGGTAATAGCCCGCCAAACCCAGGAAACTACGTATCTCTGTAACTGATGTGAGTCTAGGCCAGTTCTGAACTGCCTCAATCTTCTTAGGATCCACCTGAATACCCTCTGCTGATATAACGTGACCCAAGAAAGCAACTAAACTCAACCAAAACTCATATTTTGAGAACTTAACATATAACTGGTCGTCTTTCAGAGTCTGAAGAACGATCCAAAGGTGCTGATCATACTACTCTCGACTGTGGGAGTAGATCAAGATATCATCAATAAACACAACCATAAAGGAATCCAAGTAGGGTTCGAACACCCGGTTCATCAAATCCATGAATGCTACTGGGGCATTTGTCAGCCCAAATGACATCACTAGAAATTCATAATGCCCATACCGAGTCCGAAAAGTTGTCTTAGGAACATCGGATGCCCTAATCCTCAACTAAAGGTAGACAGATCTCAAATTAATCTTTGAAAACACCTTGGCACCCTGAAGCTGATCAAATAAATCATCAATCCTCGGCAATGAATACTTGTTCAACTGCCGATAATCTATACACATCCTCATCGATCCATCTTTCTTCTTCACAACAACACAGGTGCACCCTAGGGCGAGACACTAGGTCTAATGAAGCCCTTATCAAGCAAATCTTGCAACTTCTTCTTCAATTCTTTCAACTCTGGCGGGGCCATGCGATATGGCTGAATGGAAATAGGTTGAGTGCCCGGAGCCAAATCAATGCAGAAATCAATATCCCTACCGGTTGACATTCACGGCAGGTCTGCAGGAAACACCTCTGGAAACTCATGAACAACCGGCACTGAATCTATGGAAGGAACCTCCGCACTAGAATCGAGGACATAAGCCAAATAAGCTAGATACCCCTTCTCGACCATATGTCGAGCCTTCACATAAGAGATAACCCTGCTGGTAGAATGGCCAAGATTCCCTCTCCACTCTAATCGATGCAACCCCTGCAAGGCTAAGGTCACCATCTTGGCGTAATAATCTAATATAGCATGATAAGGTGATAGCCAATCCATACCTAGTATGACATCAAAATCAACCATGTCAAGAAGTAGAAGATCTACATGAGTCTCAAGACTCCAAATGGTGACCACACACGAACGATAAACACGATCTACAACAATAGCATCTCCCACTGGTGTGGACACATACACAGGAACACTCAAAAAATCACGAGGCACAACCAAATAGGAAGCAAAATAGGATGACACATAAGAGTAAGTAGATCCCGGATCAAATAGAACTGAAGCATCTCTACTGCAAACTGAAACATTACATGTGATAACAACGTCAGATGACTCAGCCTCAGGCCTTACTGGGAAAGCATAACACTGGGGTTAGGCCCCACCACCCTGAACTACGTCCCTGGGACGGCCTGACCTCCACCTCTAATTGTATGGCCTCTACCTTTGGCTGCCTGACCCCTGCCTCTGGCTAACTGAGTAGGTAGTGCAGCAACTGGTGCCGGAACCATGGCATGAGAACTCTCAGGCTGTCAGTTGCCCGTTTTTCGAGGGCAAAATCTAGCAATGTGCCTCGGATCACCACAAGTATAACATAACCTCGGCTGATGTGTTTGCCGAACCTAAAACTAACCATGTCGACCCGAATAACCACCTTGATAACTCTGGAGTCGAGGTGCACTAATAGGAGCTGGTGGTGCACTGTAGGCTAGCTGGTCGGAATAATTCATTTGAGGGCCACAACCACCTGAGGCACTGTGGGATGCCCGAAGCGCTGAATGAAACGGCCTGGGAGGATGGCCTCTACTAAAATTACTCCTGCCTCTAGATGAGGCACTGCTGAACTCACCGGAATGACGAGGTCTCTTGTCAGACCCCTGACCTCCCTAAGTAAGAATCATTTCGACTCGTCTAGCGACATTAGCAGCCGCCTAAAAAGAAATCTCACTCCCAGTTTCCTTAGCCATCTGCAATCTGATAGGCCGAGCAAGTCCATCAATAAACCTCCTCACCCCCTCTCTCTCTTGGTGGGAAGCAGAAGAATGGCATGACGGGCCAAATCCATAAAACGGGTCTCATACTGAATAACAGTCATACTGCCCTGATGGAGACGCTCAAACTGACGGCAAAATGTGATAGGCAGAAACTTCTCTATGAAGAGTTGAGAGAACTGGTCCCAAGTAAGAGCAGGCGACCCAGCTGGTCTGGTCAACAAGTAATCTCTCCACCATTTCTTGGCGGAACCAGTCATCTAAAATGCAACAAAATCGACCCCATTGGTCTCCACTATACCCATGTTTCGTAGAACCTCATGACAGCTGTCAAGATATTCCTGGGGGTCCTCTGAAGGAGCATCACTGAAGTGAACATGAAAGAGCTTGGTAAACCTGTCTAATCTCCATAAAGCCTCAGAAGATATAGCTAGCCCATCTCCGACCTCTGCCGCAATAACCAGCTGAACTAATCCGACTGGTTGAGCTGCTTGAGCCTGATACTGGGGAGCTATCTACTCCGGAGCGGGAGTGGTAGGAGTCTGGGCTCCTCCTCCAGCCTGAGAGACTGTTGGTGCCATGGGAAATATGCCAGTCTGGGCCACACTCTCCATAAGGCCCACCAAACGGACCAAAGCGTCCTGAAGTACTGGTGTAGCAATGAACCCCTCCCGAACCTGAGCTGGTCTGGCAGTAACAGTCTGGGCTGGAACCTCCTTGTCAAGCTCTATCTGAGGCTCCACTGCTGGGGCTGCTTCTCGGGCCCTAGGCTGAGCCCTGCCCCTGCCTCGGCCTCAGCCTCGACCTCTACCCCGCGTAGGAGCTGCCACTGGAGGCTCTAGCTGCTGCTCAGCTGAGGAAGCGGTACGTGTTCTCGCCATCTGCGAGAGAATAAGAGTATAAGAGTTCAATTAGTATTGAGAAAGTAAATTCGCATGACAGAGAAGAATAGAAGTGAAACTTGTTCCTAAACTTCATAGCCTATGGAAGATAAGCACAGACGTCTCTGTACCGATCCTCCAGACTCTACTAAGCTTGTTCGTGAATCGTGAGACCTAGGCAACCTAGTGCTCTGATAGCAACTGTCATGCCCCGAAATTTCCCACTGACGGGACCGTAATAGCGCCTAACATTTCACTTGCTAAGTAAGCCAATGTTAGAGAATCATTAACCTATTCCTTATTTCCATTCAGAAATTAATAATAATTAACTAAGATGATATATATTAAGTGCGAAATATCATAAAACTGTATTAATTACTACCACCCGGATCTGGAGTCACAATTCATGAGCATTCTAGAATTTACTACAAGTAATAGTCTGAAATAAATACAACTGTCTAAATGAAAGAAACAGTAGAACATAAAAGATAGTCGGGGACTTCAAGGTCTGTGAACGCCGACAGATCTACCTTTAGTCTCCGTATATCGGACCAATAGTAAAATCTCGATCAACCCGAGCCGGTATCAAAATTTGCACAGAAAGTGCAAAGTGCAGTATCAGTACAACCGACCCCATGTACTAGTAAGTGTAGAGCCTAACCTCGACGAAGTAGTGACGAGGATAAGGTAAGGCACCTACAAATCAACTTGTACAATTTAAGTGTATATACAAATAACATAAATGAAGAACTAAACAGGAAATGTCGGGAGGGGAACATACTGAGTGGAATAAGAGATGAAGAACTACAATAGAATGATTACCGGAGCAGTCAATATACCATGAATCAACAGGAATAGTGAATACAGTAAAGAAAAATGCACGGCATCACCCTTCGTGCTTTTACTCTCAATCTCACCATAAAATTAATAGTAACGGCATGGCATCACCCTTCGTGCATTAACTCTCATACCATGGCACGACATCACCCTTCGTGCATTAACACTCACAATATGGCATGACATCACCCTTCGTGCATTAATACTCACAACATGGCACGACATCACCCTTCATGTATTAACACTCACAATATGGCACGGCATCACCCTTCGTGCATTAACACTCATGATATGGAATGGCATTACCCTTCGTACATTAACACTCACAATATGGCACGACATCACCTTTCGTGCATTAACACTCTCCCTTACCATAATGCAATGCATAAATAACAAAAGAGAGATAGAATAACAAGTACAAACCTTACTTCAACATTTGGTTCCATAACCTCAATCTCAACTTTGAAACAAAAACTCAATTATCACCAGAAAATTCGTAAACATGATAAGAACGATAAATTGAACAACACTAGTATAACACATAGCAATTAGACATAGGAATGAGACAATATAAGAAAAACTAAGAAACATGAAAAAACAGGTAAATTGGCGGCGCATAAGTACTCGACACCTCACATATACACCGCTCACATGAATTTTACTTAGCAAGTAATCTAAGGTTCCTTATTCCCTCAAGTCAGGGTTAGACACAACACTTACCTTGCTTTGAAGGCCACTTAATTCTCAATCATAGTTTTTTCTTTGAAATTCACCTCCAAACCACTCTTATCTATTCAAAAATGACTCAATAATATCAAATATTGCTTAAGAAATCAATTATATTACATAAATTAAATTTTTCCAAATTTTCCTCCAAGAAGTCGAAAAATCGACTGTGAGCCCACTTAGTCAAAACTCGAGGTTCGGACCAAAATCCTTTTACCCATTCACCCCCGAGCCCGAATATGTAATTAGTTTTGGAATCCGACCTCAAATTGAGGTCTAAATCCTCAAATTTCGAAATTGCTAAGCTCTAACCCAAAATCCTAATTTCACCATAAAATTTCTAGATTCTAGGTTGAAATCTTGTTATAAGATGTAAAAGATTGAAAGAAAAGAGTTAGGAATCACTTACCTATGATTTGGGGGAGATTTGTACTTTGGAAAATCGCCTCTTACGGTTTAGGGTTTTGAAAATATGAAAAATGGATGAAAAATCCTGTCTAATACCCTTTTACTCAGCTGCAGGTGTCGCAATTGCGACCTGAGCTTCGCAAATGCGAAGGAACACTCACAATTGTGAATCCCTTCACAGCCCCGCTGCCTTCGCAAATGCGAGGAAAGTGTCGCATTTGCGACCACTGATTCTTCGCAAATGCGACTAAATGATCACAATTGCGATCACTGCCCTTCCCCGACTCCCTTCGCAAATGCGAAAGAAAACTCACAATTGCGAGAACCGCTGGCCTAGGCTTTTCTTCGCAATTACGATAAAAACCTCGCAATTGCCATACCTGCTTGGTTCGAATTTGCGATGCCTGATCTCGCAATTGCGAGATCAAAGGCCTCCAACAGGTTCAGTTATACCAGCAAACGTTTCTAAGTTCAAAACATCCTTTGGCCTATCCGAAACTCACCCGAGCCCTCAGGGCTCCAAACCAAATATGTACGCAAGTCTAAAAACATCATACGAACTTGCTCGCGTGATCAAATGACCAAAATAATACCTAGAACTACAAATTTAGTACCAAATCAAATAAAAATCTCAAGAACACTTTAAAATTTCTATTTTCTCTACTGGACGTCCGAATCACGTCAAATCAACTCCGTTTCTCACCAAATTTCACCAACAAGTCTTAAATATCATAATGAACTTGTACCGGGCCCCGGAATCAAAATACGTACCCGATACTAACAATGCCAAATATCAATCAATTCTTAAAAATAATTAATTTTCAAACTTTTAATTTTCATCAAAAATTCATAACTCAAGCTAGGGACCTCCGAATTCAATTTCGGGCATACGCCCAGGTCCCATAATTCGATACGGACTCACCGGGACTGCCAAAATAAGGATCCGGTCCCATTTACCAAAAATGTTGACCGCAGTCAACTAAAATTAATTTTTAAGGCATAAATTCTTATTTTCATCAATTTTCAACATAAAAGCTTTTCGGAAACATTCCCGTACTGTGCACGCAAATTGAGGAGGGTAAAAATGAGATTTTTAAGTCTTAAGAGCATATATTCGAATTCTAAAACATAAGATGACTTTTTAGGTCATCACAAGGACGAACGTTTGTTTAAGAGGTGGAGAATGTAATGACCCAACCGGTCATTTTAACTATTAGAAACCCGTTCCCTAAAATAAAACTCCCCAAACATGCTTTTATTAATTTATGACTTGCGGAGATGGTTGGTTCGGAATTTGAAAGTGTGTGAGTTGAAATCGGAACACTTGGTTCCTTAAGTTAGCTTTAAATGGACAAGTTTGACTTCGGTCAACATTTTGAGAAAACGACCCCGGAATCGGGATTTGACGGTTTCAATAGGTTCGCATGATGATTTTGGACTTGGGCATATGTCTGAATCGGGTTTTGGATAACCCGGGAGCATTTTGACGCTTAATAGTAAAAATCAACTATTTTAAGGTTTAAAATTCTTTAAATTTGGTTTGGGGTAGGTTTTTGATAATTGAAGTCCGTTTGGAATTCAGAGTTTGGGAATAGTTCCGTATAGTTATTTAAGACTTGCATGCAAAATTTCGTGTCATTCGGAGTAGTTTAAGTATATTTCGGCGCATTGGAAGTAAATTGAAGAACTTGAAATTCGTAAGTTTGAATAATTTGGTTTAAGATATGATTCTTAGATTTGATGTTGTTTTACATATTCCAAGAGTTCGAGCGAGTCCGTTTTATGATTTCAAACCTATTGGTATGTTCGGGCGGGGTCCCGGGGGTCCCGAGTGTCAATCGGACGAGGCTCGGACCAAGTTGGAAGTTGGGAGCCAAAACTGAAGCTCCCAGCAACTGTCAGAATCGCACATGCGCTTGGCCAGTCGCAGGTGTGACATTCGCAGATGCAACAGAAGCTCGCAGGCACGGCTCTCGCAGATATGAGATTTCTTCGCAGAAGCGAAAAGCCGGGGGGGGGGGGGGCATCGCCGAAGATGCGGAATTTTGGCGCACCTGCGATCGCGCATGTGCGAAGAAGTGTGCGCAGATGCGAGTTTGGCCAAGGCTAGTGAGACTCGCACCTGTGAGGTTTTTCCGCAGATGCGGTACACCTTCCGTGGGTGCGAAAATGATTATTCGACAGAATGTGTTAAAATCGAGGATCAGTTATTTTGAGCCCATTTTCTTCATTTCTTGGGCGATTTTGAAGCTTTTTGATAGGAGTTTTCAACTAACAACTTGGAGGTGAGTTAATTCTACACCCTTTGAGTTAAATACATAGATTATGGGTAGATCATAACTAGTAAATCTTAGAAATCAAGGGTTTAGATAAAAAAACTTAGATTTTTATAAAAATGGGATTTTAACCACAAAAATAGTTATGAAATTGGATAGAAATTTTATATTTGAGTTCTTGAGATTATGGGCAATGTTTCCATCCGAAAATTTTCGGAATCCGGGCACGTGGGCCCGGGGTGAATTTTAGAAATTTTACCATTTTGGATAGGGTAATTTATTTAATAGATGAATTTTGAATTATTGAACATATTTTAATTATTTTATACAACTTTTGAATAGTTTCGGATTTTTCGGCATCGAATCGAGAATTTTACGCGACGCGATAATCAGAAAGTGGACTTTGAGACGAGGTAAGTCTCTTGTCTAATCTTGTGAGGGGAAAATTATCCCATAGGAATTAAATTGAATTATTGTTGCTAATTGCGGGGGCTACGTACGCACGAGGTGACGAGAGTCCATGCGTAGCTACTATTAATGCTAAAGTTCGGGTAGTATAGGACTCAATGCATGAATTACTTGTGTAAATTGTATTCTTTATTTAATTAATATTAATTGATATATATGAATATATTGTAAATTGTTAGATAAAGATATTAAAGGATGAAAATCTCATATGATTGATTTTCTATTTAAATTAATTAATTATTAAAAGAAATAGTCCTTCCTCCCGAATTTATCTATAATAAATATACTCTCCTTCTGGAGGTACATAAGAAAATGTCTACTTTTCTTGTGGAGCGGGCCGAACGCCTCGGCAGGATAGATGCATCTAAAGATCGTGTCGCACGTCCCTCGGCAGTGTACACGACACTCTGGATCGGGTTGTACGTCCTCGGCAGAAATCGTGCTTAATAATAATAATTACACGATACTTTAATAGTTATTTCAGCTTGCGAAGTTAATTGATAAATTGGAGAATCCTTGAAATTTAATGAATTATTATTCATGCTTGTTAAGGAGTTAATTGTTATTCCTGTAAATAAAATTAATTGATAAATTAGAAATTATTTGAATTTAAGGAATTTAATTAATATATTGAAAATTTTTGCATTTGAAGGAATTTGATTATTTCCGCTGCTTAAATAAATTATTGTAAATTTTATAAATCATGCTAATTTATATATCCTAGTTGTATTTCAATTATTATTATTGACACATAGTGAGTGTCAAAGTCGGTCATCTCGTCTTACCACTTTGAGATTAGGCTTGATACTTACTTGGTACACGTTGTTTACGTACTCATACTACACTTGCTGCACTTTTTGTGCAGGACCTTAGGCAAGTACTAGTGAGGGACCTATCGTCTTACACCCACGTTATCCAGGAGTATAGTGGTGAGCTGAACTTTCTAAGCCGTTCTGCAGCTAGTAGTGTCTCTCCTTGTATTTTTTCATTCTGTCTATTTTTATTTCAGACAGTTTTTGAGGTTTTGTATAATCTACTAGATGCTCATACACTTGTGGCACCAGGTCTTGGCACACACATTGGTAGAATTTGGTGTTTTATTATTTTTTTGGTTTTAAATTTTGTCAATATATGCTTAATTTATTAAGTTGGCTTGCCTAGCTGTAGTGTTGGGCGCCATCACGACCAATAGGTAAAATTGGATCGTGACAAACGCGAACACTTCCATGCGTTCGCGATGAACACTGCCCTCTTCCCTTCGCGAACGCGAAGAGTAATTTTCATCTGCCTCCAGTTTCTTCTTCGCGAATGTGAGCCCTCATCTCGCGAACGCGAAGAAGGATACCAGAAGCAGATTTCTGCAGTTTTTCCCAAGTCCAAAAATGATCCGTTAATCACCTGAAACCAAATCGATCCCTCGGGGCTCTAAAACAAACATGCACCCAAGTCGTAAAACATCATACGAACTTGCCCGCGCGATAAAATCACCAAAATTACACCAAGAACTACGAATCGGACACCAAATTAAAGCAAATTTTCAACAAAACTTTAAAACTTATATTTTTACAACCAGACATCTGAATCACGTCAAATCAACTCCGATTCTCACCAAATTTGGCAGACAAGTCATAAATATTATAGTGGACCTATACCGGGCTCCGAAATTAAAATACGGACCTGATATCAATAAATCCAACATCAGTAATTTCTTAAAAATTATTAAGCTTTCAAGCTTTTAATTTTTCATAAAAATTCTATATCTCGATCTAGGGACCTCAGAATTCGATTTCGGGTATACGTCCAAATTCCAAATAACGATACGGACCTACCGTAATTGTCAAAATACTGATCCGAGTCCGTTTGCTCAAAATGTTGATCAAAGTCAACTCGGTTGAGTTTTAAAGCTCTATTTCACATTTTAATCCATTTTTCTCATAAAAACTTTTCGGAAAATTGTACGGACTGCGCATGTAAGTCGAGGAATGATAAATAGTACTTTTCGAGGTCTTAGAACACAGAATTACTTATTAAATTTAAAGATGACATTTTGGGTCATCACATAACTCCTAAAAAAAGTATTTTGATTAAATTATCCCTAATTAAAATTAGCATATTGTTAACTAGACATACTAGGATATGTAAATAAGAGCAAATTTAAAAAACTAAAGTTAATTCATTCTTGTTTATGTAAAAAGAACACTTATTTTGAATCAAAATAAAAAGATCAAAAGATCACTTATTATGAGGAACCCTTGATACAAATGTAAAAGTTAAACTCATTAGTCATTCATTTTTAAGTGGATAATATGAATTTTATTCATATTTGACCCATTTTCAAAAAAATTATTATCCAACCCATTTTTTAATGAATAATATAAATGAATAACTATATGTTTTTATCCATTTTGCCACCATTATATACATGCATGACTAAAAAACTAAACTCTTTATATGTATACTTTAAATAACGTGCTAAAACCCTTTTTTCTAAAGTGCTCTTTAATTTGCGTTTTTAATCAAAGCGATTAAAAGATGCAACTTCCACGCAAAAAGGAAATTAAAAGTTAATAAATTAAAATTAGTCCTCTGGCAGTTGAGGAAAGATCCAAAGGAAGTTCTTCAAAGGGAATTTTGACAACTACTCCAACACCTACCACTTCACTTTTACTAGCTAAAAAACTATTTAAACTAACAATACTTGAAAGTGGATAAAGCAATGGATAAAGATACAAGTAATGTACACTGTATATTATGAGAAAATCATAAATAATCAACTTTTCAAATATATAAAAGAGTAGTAAAATGATCCAAATAGACAAAATGATGGGCAGTCATGTGCTTTGATGATTTCAACTCAATTATGAATGACCAAATCAATTTAACTTATATTTTTCCAATGCTTTTGCATGTCTCTTTACTGCCTCAAACATGTTCAATGGCTTCTTTAAAATTATAACTTATTTAAAATAAAAAAAGCTTCTACTTTGTCCTACTTCACATCATTTGAAGGCTAGATGGATGTAATGACAATTATAGATAAATAAAAATATCTACATAATGAATTCTCTTTTATATGTTCCGTCTTTTAGTCTATTGTCTGTGAGCTTCTTAAAAAAGCCTGAACTCCAGTGTTATTTTCGTCTATGATTGGTATCTTTTCAGGACTCGAGAACGGAAGGATTCTTGGAAGTGGACGTAGAAAGGCAGGATGTCCATGACGTAAATGTGTCGGATGAACCAAATCCTCATTGAATTTTATTTTTTTATTAGATAGAGCTCGTAGACAAGAGTGATTGCTCTAGTGGTGAGCACCCTCCACTTCCAACCAAGAGGTTGTGAGTTCGAGTCACCCCAAAAGCAAGGTGGGGAGTTCTTGGAGGGAGGGAGTCGAGGGTCTATCGGAAACAGCCTCTCTATCCCAGGGTAGAGGTAAGTTTTGCGTACAAACTACCCTTCTCAGACCCCACCAGTAATACTCGTCTGGTATGAGGAAGACAATAAATAATGAATGAATTTGTAATATATAAAATTAGAATGGTTTCATATGAGAATTATCATGTGGAGTTTGTTTCTTTAAAGGAAAAATTAAAGAAAATGCTTGTCTTGTTGTCTTATAAGTAATTGTTAATTATTGATTCCCGCCGTTCTACTAATTTTATTTTGGTTCTTTGAAGATTATTGTTGTCCATTTTATATGCCTTTGCTAGAAATGGCCGAACACTAAAAAATAGGTGGAAAACCAGCTTAAGCTGGTTGTACTTTTAAGTTCGTTCAATTCACACAGGCAGGGTGATTGAGGTGCGTGCTTCGCAAGTTTTTTACTTTCTTCACACAACAAAACAAAGGCATGATAGTACTGTACTCAACTGCTCGTGCCGTATGGCTCTTCTACATTCTATAATCTATAATATGCTTAGTCGCTGCTCACGCACGGAGCTCGCCGCTGAACGTGCAAAGTAAAATAGCGGTAGATCAACTGGGTATAGATCGACCCCTAGACTCGGATTTTCACGCCTTTCAAAACGGTCCATATGCTTAAGTTGTGAGAAAACTACATAGCGTTATGCTCTTTTTTTTTGCACCATATTGGCACGAAAAATATTACGGTGCAAGCGAGGATGAAAGTTTATGACACTTTTCGTACTTCTTTACGTTATTATTATTGATACAACGATATTTCGGTACAAGTGAGGATGAGAGTTCATGGCATAAAAAGTGTTTCCGTACAGTCAAATATATAATCATTATATCCACGTTAATACGATACTCTTCAATTATAGTTTCTATATATATATATATGTATTGGCTATGAGTTTTCTCCTTCCTTTTTAGTAGTCAATATATTAAAAATAGGACCAGACAAAGAGTTAGTAGCGTATATAAAAATTGACTTTTGAATGAAAAATAAACCCCCAAAAAGGAGAAAGAGAAAAAAATAAGTCGATTCCATTGGGCTTTGTTAATCTGGGCCGGCCAGCAGATTTTCTCGTGAAAATAGTACGGGCTAGCCAGTTTTTGAATTGATAATCAAAAAATAGCTAGTGTTTGCAAAGTCATTAAAAAATAGTCATTGTTTTGCTGAAACACGAAAAGTTCCAGCATAATATGCGGGTTTATGGAGCTCCTGCGTATAAATTTCTAGCATATTATGTTGGAACTCCTACGCACGGAAAGTTCCAGCATAATATGCGGGATTATGGAGCTCCTGCATATTATGTTGGAACTCCAGCACATTATACTGAAAGCTCATATGTAAAAAATTCGAACTCCAGCATATTATGCCGGAATATTTTTTGATTTTTAAGGATATTTTTATTCTGATTTTATCTTTACATGAAAAAGTAGCTAAATTTTAAATACTTTTGAAACTGATTTTATCTTCTACCGATTTCTTTTGGACAAGTTATACATTTAGCCCGTCAGCCAAAAATAATTAAATTCCGCTGGCCAAATATATAAAAATTATGCATAACAACTTGCTGTGCACTTGATTTTAAACTGATATTATAAAGAGTATACCATT
Source organism: Nicotiana tabacum (assembly GCF_000715075.1). Taxonomy (NCBI): domain Eukaryota; kingdom Viridiplantae; phylum Streptophyta; class Magnoliopsida; order Solanales; family Solanaceae; genus Nicotiana; species Nicotiana tabacum. The sequence continues at coordinate 6,575,266 of NC_134097.1, read as the reverse complement.
ATTATCTTGCAAAAGAAACATTTGGCTAAAAGAACATCAACATATCATTTACATTAATTTGACATAGAAAAGGAAGAGCAACCTTAGGATATTTTTAAGGTTCTTAAAATATTTAAAATAATAATAATGTGTAATTTAACTTCAAAACAAGTTTTTTTGCTTTGTTGACTGCACAGGGAAAGAAGAGAAAGAGGTGGAGTTAAGAGTTGCAGCTTTGTCTAGTTTTAAGGTTACACTTATCACTGCTGTGTTCCCTTTTAGTCGTCACACTCTCGTGAATTTTCCCAAAATAGTAACTTATTGAAAATGAATCACTGTACAGTTCTATGTTGTTGGATTCAGTTGTGTCCCGTGAAACTTCCAAGATTACAGATTTTTTAATAAAAAATATATAGTCCTATATTCAAGGAAACTACAAGTAATTAAATGTAGTTTAAGGTTTATAATCGTAATAATCTAATGTTTAACTACAATAATCACCAAGAATGTGGTGAGATAAGTTGAAAATCCTCTATTGATAATTAAAGATTTCGGGTTCAAGCTCTGAGAACGAAAAAATTCTTGATTAAAAACGTCTTACCCTTAGGATAAGCCTATCCTATGCGAATTTGAATTAATAGGTAAGTGAGTTTCGAATACTCCATTAACAACAACAACAACAACAACAACAACAAACCCACCCAAGTACTGCTCGAAAAAGCTAAAAGCTTCTCTCACCTCTCTCTAAAAATACCTACATGGACACAACCACTACACCACCAATTATACCACCGGACAAGAACAACCAAATTGATATGGAAGAAACAACACCACACTCCTATAAGGAAATGCTATTCGACAAGCAGGAAATAAACCAAACGGAGTACTACGATGAGGCCCCCCCCCCCCCAGTCATCAAAGATGATAAAAGAAAAAATATTGAAGGCTCAATCGCCCTCTCACAAGACGACAAGAACCGCCTATATCATCCATGGCGCTTCTCAGTTATCATAAAGGTTTTTGGTCGTAGAATGCCTCACCATTACCTTCGAATTTCGATCTAAACTAATTGACCTATGGAAACCATCCGAATAGTTAATCTTGATTGACCTAGGATGAGACTTCTTCATTGTCAAATTAGGTCTAGAGGAAAATATGGCTAAGGCACTACACCTAGGGTCATGGTTCGTCTCTGGAAATTTCCTATCAGTACGTAAATGGGAACCAAAATTCGTCCTACAAGAAGCTATCCTCTCTTTTACAGCCATATGGATTCGCCTACCCCAACTACCAATAGAATTTTATGACAAATAAATATTGAAAAAGGTTGGTAGAAAACTAGGCAAATTACTCAAAATTGATTCGTGCACCTCTTCCACGTTGAGAGGAAGCCATGCACGCATCTGTATCCAAGTACACCTGGAAACCCCAGTGGAAAAATCAATAATCATTGGTGACCATAAGCAAGCAGTGATTTATGAAGGTGAAGGTACGTTATGTACATCATGTGGAAGAATTGGTCGCACAACAAAAAGTTACAATTTTAAAAACTTCCAACCACCGCTATCACAAGATGCCCCTGAAAATACAGGGATAAACACCAGGAAGGGGAGGACGATGGATGGAAGACAGTCACCTTTCCTAGACGAAAGAAAATAAGTCAACAAACGATGAAGGGGAGTAACAACGGAAACGAAAACAATCAGTCTCATGCATTAAAATCAAAAAAGATCCAGGTAAAAATGTTTGATGCAAACTCTGGTAAGTTTCTCGAAACCAAAACCTTTCAATATAATTCTAAGTCCAATAATATGCTATCCAATAATTACAATAGGCCCAGCGGCCCTGTGAATAAACAAAATCCCATCCCTCACTCCCCAGTAGCCCAACACACGAGGCCCCGACCCTAGCCCCAGCCCCAACACAGTGCCAAACGCAAGGCGGGAATGGGGCCTGATGGAGCTGACACCACAAATCAAACTGGGCTCGTTAATGATGCCTACAAGGAGACCCCCACCAATAGCCCAACCTCAGATGCATACACTACTAAAACTGTAGCATTGGGCAACCAAGCCAATACCATTTCAACAACTAGGGTCCATACCCAATTAGAACTATCCAACCCAAATACCTACACATCCCTTACTCCTCTCCCAGCGGAGTACTCTAATGGAGAAAACTCACCACACTCATTAAATACTCAAGTACCTCACCTGAGAACCCACCCAATCTCATGTGATATGACACATTCCGTCCACTCAAACAGATACCACATTAATTCCGAATCATTTTCTCCAGATGCATTAACGGATGACCTTTCCACAGACCTAGATTTGACACCAAACACCATTATGAGCAGGCTCGTTAACATAACCCCACCATTACCCAAACAAGAAGAACAAAAAACATAAAAATGGAAAAAACACAGCTTCCACACACCATCGTGACATCGCTTCCACTGCCACCGGACCACTCACCGGCATCATGGATGGAAGTTGCGCTTCAAGGACAAGGACTAGCCTACAATTTCACCCTGAAAAATCAACCAGTAACCTAATTGTGCAAAATCCTGCGCATCTGGTGAGGGTAACGGTGGAAGCCCTCAACAGGGTCTTGGCAGCCTTTGGACCATGCTTGTGGCAGGCGATGACAAACAATGGTAACATGCAACCTAATATGGACCCACCAATGCACAACACCCTAATCTCCCAAGCATTCCAGTCAATCACCTTCTTCTTAGACCCAGGAATGGAGGGCCCAACAACGTCTCCAGTATTTATGACTATCGATCCCCAAACCCATCAAACTCTATCAACTTCTGCTCCAATAGAGAAGAACCAGTCATCACTATTGGAAAACATCACAAGGGAAATCAACAAGACCTTATGAAAAGGAAAAGCCCTCCTAAAATAGAAGGAACAACTTACGGCCCCATATGCACAGACTCTCTCCAACTGGACTTAGTTAGAGCAATCAAGTTCAGTGTGGAGAGTAGTGAAGTGCTTGTGCTTATATATCCCAGAGCCATGGCCAAGTGTGGTCTGAGCCTAGTCTCTCACCACACCCAGGGTGTGACCAAACCACTCCTCAATTTGACCCTAGTTTTAAGCATGAATAAAAAGAACCCAAAGAAACCAACAAGGTCTTCTCAGGGAATGGAGAAGCCTCACAGAAACCAGTCCTTCAACCGCCAACCACCCCTGATGAACTACATCATATGGAATATTAGGGGTGGAAATAGTGTGGATTTTAGGAGACACTGTAGCGACATGGTTCGTCTTCACAAGCCAGCTCTGTTGGTTTTGTTAGAAACGAAGATGGCTGATCATAAATAACTAGCGGAGGAGCTACATTATGATATGCTTATCCAGTCTCCGGCAGTTGGCTTGTCTGGTGGGATTGTTATGATGTGGAAAGAAGATTGTGTCACTGTCGATGATGTATACACTAACCCTCAGGGTATCCATGCCATGGTTAAGGTACTCCCTTCCCATACCCCTTGGTTATTTTCAACTATTTATGCTAGCAACATTTTAGTTGATAGGAAATTGTAATGGGAAAGTCTAGTTACTATATCTAAAAGCAATACTGAGAACTGGTTTGTAGGTGGAAACTTCAATGAAGTCTTAAAAGCTAGGGAAAAATTTGGGGGTAACCCCATTAACTTAAGTCGTAGTAATCTATTTTGGAACTGCCTTAATGAATGTAAACTAGTTGGCTTAGGTTACAAAGGCAGTAAATTTACCTGGACTAACAAAAGATACAAGAATATGAGTAGTGTGATTTTGGAAAAGATAGATAGGTGCTTTGCCAATGACTGCTGAATTTTCCAGTACCCCAAGGCTATTGTTAATCACCTCCCTAAGACCCACTCAGATCACTGTCCTGGTCAAATAATGTTGAAGGGGGACTCCTTCAATAATTCAAACAGACCTTTGAGGTTTGAATCAATGTGGACTAGCCACCCCTCCTTCCCTAGTATCATCAATGAGGCCTTCACTAATAACTCACCCCTAATCCAATCAATAAAACATTCAAAAGCATTGTGACCTAGTGGAACATGCACACATTTGGCAACATCTTTCACAAAAAGAGAAGGATCTTAGCCAGAATTGCTGGGATCCAAAAATCATCAAATTACCAGTTCAGCAATTACCTTCTAAACTTAGAAAGTAACCTGACCATAGATCTTGACTCCATCCTCAAGAATGAGGAAGACTTCTGGAAACCCAGGTCAAGGGTTAATGGGCTAACCTAAGATGATGGCAACACTAGATTCTTCCACACCTCCACTCTTAATAGGAGAAGAATAAACATGATCATGTCCCTCAAAGAGGAAAGTGGAAATTGGCTCTATGACCAAGCGGGCATTAAGGCCTCTATAATGCATTTCTTTAAGAGCCTATTCACTTCCCCACACACTCAAGCTCTCATTTCCACTACTAATCATCTGGACATGACCCATATCCTATCATATTGTCAAAGATACAGCTTGGATAGGTCCCTTGAGGTTAGTGAAATCAAAATGGCCATCTTATCCCTTAAGCCTTTCAAGGCACTAGGCCCGGATGGGCTCCACCCTTTCTTTTACCAAAGGTGTTGGAGCATTGTGGGAAACTCAGTAATTGATTTATGCAAACAATGCTTCAACACTCACTCCATGGATGAGACCATGAATCAAACTCTCATATGTCTCATTCCCAAGTGTCCCCAAGCCACCATGCTCAAAAATTTCAGACCAATAAGGTTTTGTCACACTATCTACAAGACTATCACTAAGATCATTGTCAATAGGATCAATCTCCTTTTATCTGCTATAATTAGCCCTAGCCATGCTAGTTTCCTATCAAATATAAGAGAATCTGATAATGCAATCATGGTTCAAGAATATATTACTCATTTTGGAAAAATGAAAGGGAGCCAGGCTCATATGATGCTCAAAATTGACTTAGAAAAGGCTTTTGACAGGCTGGAGTGGTCCTTCATTAGGGACACACTTGCATGCCTTCAACTTCCCTCCTAAGCTAACTAAGTTAATCATGTCCTACATTAGCTCATCTAACATTTCCATCCTAGTGAATGGGGGGGAAACAGATACCTTCAAGCCCTCTAGGGGCATCAGACAAGGGAACCCAATCTCTCCTTACCTGTTCATTATGTGTATGTAGAGGCTCTCTAGGACAAATAATGGCTCCCTATCAGTATCAGTAGGTCTGGCCCAAAATATTTTCACCTCTTCTTTGCAGATGACCTTACTCTCTTTGCAAACAAAAAATATTAGGAACTGTACCACAATCTACTCTATCCCGCAGGTATTCAATGAGGATTTTGGCCAAAATATCAATCTCACAAAGTCCAGGGTTCTTTTCTCATCTAACACAAAGGACACTATGAAATGCTATACAATTACTATGTCCATCCAAGCTACAATATCCTTTGGAAAATACCTAGGATTCCTTATGTTCCATAAGATACTAGCTAGTACTGACTTCCAGTTCATAATAGATAATATGCAATTCAAGCTGGCTGGCTGGAAAATAAATTGTCTAAATATTACTGGAAGAATAATCCTTTCCAAGGCCTCACTTAGTAGTATCCCAAGCCACATCATGCAATACATCAAATTGCCCACCAAGACTACCAAGCAAATTGATAGCATTCAGAGGAATTTTATCTGGTGTACAACTCCAAACAGGAAAAAGTTGCACCTGGTTAGCTGGGACAAAGTCACTAGGCAGAAGTCCTATGGAGGGCTGGGTTTGCAAAAAGCTGAGCAAAAAAATAAAGCTTCACATGTTGGGCTGGCTTTGAGGATCTACCATAACACCTCCAGGTTATGGGCTAGAGTCCTGATCTCTAAGCATTGTAACTGGAACCATACCCCCAAAAAGCCAAAATCTTCAATCTGGCAATGTATTCTCAAGGGCTGGGATACATGTAATAAGGCCAGTAGATAGGTTGTCCACAAAGGTAATAGGGTGAGCTTTATGAATGATGCATGGATCCCAAATCAGCCAGCAATTAGGGACATGGTTGAGGGCCCTCTAACCGCTAATGACATAGCTGCCAAAGTGGACTCTGTCTACAATTCTGGGAATTGGGATTTCTCTTTCATCTCTATAGACATTCCTGAGAACATCACTAACCTGATCAAATCAACTTTCATACCTACCAACTCTGTCAAGGAAGACATGTTAATATGGGAGTTGACCCCAAGTGGGTCTTTCACCACCAAATCAGCCTATACCCTTCTTAGAAGTTCGTGGAAAGAAGAGAAAGTCAACTTCACTTGGATATAAAAGTTAAAAGTCCCTAACAAAATAAAAAAACCTTACCTTGTTCCTCGCACAGGATAGGTTTGTCGACTAGAGCTTTCCTGCACAAAATTGGGGATAATAACCCTCAATGTTGTTTTTGCTCAGCTAGTCCTGAAACCAGTGGCCACATCTTCTTTGAATGCCCCAATACAACTCACTTCTGGCACAAAATTCTATCCAAGGGATCCATTGAAAGCCAGCAGTTTAATCCCATATTCTCAGCTCAACTATGACCATTAACATGGAATAAGGTGAAGAAGCTCTCCTTCAACAACATCATTCCTTGGGAGAACATCATCCCTTTTTGTTTTTTGGAACATCTAGCTAGCAAGAAACCCTAACCTATTCAATAATAAAAGAGATAATATCAGTGCTAACCACATCATCTCCAAAGCAACAGAGTACTACATATTAGTGCAAAATGGTGCTATCAGGAGGCCATTCCATACCATAGTTAAATGGGAACCCCCCGTGGAGGGGTTACTATAAACTAAATATGGATGGGGCTGCCAAGGGCAACCCAGGCATTGGGAGAATTAGTGGTGTATTTAGGAATCATAGTGGGGATAGGATTATGTGGTACATGAAAAATTTATCACATACCACCAACACCATGGCAGAACTAAAACCACTGCTAAAGGGACTCCAACTAGCACAACAAAAAGGCTGGATTCCACTAGAAATAAATACATCTTCGGCTAAAGTAATAAAAATGCTACTCACAGGCAACACAACTAACGATATGGGTTATTAATGCAAAGGATAGACAAAATGATGGTGAGGCACAACTACAGAGAGCAGAATAGGGTGGCCGATGTACTAGCAAAGGAGGCAGCAAATTCAAGTTTTTTTGGTAGAACTACCATACTAGAAATTCTTCTGATGTTTGCAAATGATGTATTTTGGGCAGACATCATGGGAACTGAAGTAGTTAGGAATTTCTGAGCATGTAATATTGATACAATTGAACAAAATATGGTCGTCTTAGGAGAACTGCAGTACCCCAATTTAGACAGTACTTTGCAATATATTTCCTAGTCTCATGTTATTTTTATAATATAGTCCCCTACTTAACCCAAAACAAATATCAGTATAATCACATATGGAATCTGAAAAGGGTAGTGTGTATGCAGACCTTACCCCTAACTGGTGAAGATAGAGATCTTGTTTCCACTAGATCCTCGGCTCAAAAAAGGAAAAAAAAGAAGAAGCGGTAACAACAACAGAATAATACGATACTGAAATGAACGAAACAAGAGATAGTAATAGAGATCTAGAAATAGGAAAATACAAGAATAGTACTAATACTAATGGAAAGTAAACGAGAAAACCTCGACTACCTACTCACCTTCTACCTTAATTCTTGACCTCTACACCCTCTTATCAAATCAAAAATAAAGTTCAACCACAATTTTTGCATTAATTTTCTATAATTATCATGTTTATTGTCCCATCCAATGGGATTTTCTAGTAGTGCCAAAGACATTCACACTACTAGAAAACTGTCTAAAACCGTTCATAAATACCGACCGAAATTGGTCGAAAAACTGGAAAAACCGACTGATTTTTGATCGACTTTAATTCGTCGAAATTAGGTTGATCGGTAATAAATAGCGATCGAAGTCGGTCGCAGTTTTTGACCGATTTCGGTCAGTCAATAAAATTTCACAAGCGAACAAAAAAGAAAAAATTTGCCGAAAAAATCAACTGAAGTCGGTCGGTCGGTATTTTAATTATACAATTAAAAAATGCACCGTTTGTGAATCGAACCAGGGTATGTACCATGGCAAGATACTATTCTACCACTAGACTATTGGTACATTTTGGTTTAAGACTATCTTTTATTTTATTTGTATTCTTTAATTGCATTTTCGCGCGAAAACCAACCTATTTTGATCGGTTTTTGAATATTCATTTTAAATTTATTTTATATGAAAAAACGATCGAAGTTGATCGGTTTCTTAAAAAATAAATTTCGTGGGATGCCAAAATAGTTTCTCGCATTTTTGCGCCAAAAAAAAAAACGATCGAAGTTGATCGATTTTATAAAAAAAAATTAAAAAATAAAATATTTTAAAATACCGACCGAAATCGGTCGGTTTTAACCGAATTTCTAGTAGTGTCAGAAGGCCCGTTCTTGATGTTATTAATGTACAACGAACATATAGCAAAAGAACAACATATATATATACATTTGAACCATTTGCCTATTGACCTTAATAATTGCCAATTTATTTGTTCTTTTGTCAAAAAGAATTGGCTTGATGTCCACAATTTGTTATATATGACCAAGACATATCATAAGTAATGTAACTTTCAGTTGATAAAGTCCTATCTAATAATTTATTATATATATACCCCATTTTCAATGATATATATATATATATATATATATATATATATATATATATATATATATATATATATATATATATATATATATGCAATATATACCCCATTTAGTACCATATTGCAGAAAATATTTTCTCGAAAGAAAATTAAATTTTTTCAGTTGTTCTCTGGGTATGAAAACTTTATAATCAGGAGATATGGTGATATGAGTAGTAATTAGTGGCGGAATCGGGAATTTTATTAAAATATGTTAAAATATAAAAAAGTAACGCACAAAAAAAAATAAGAAAAGTCAATATATAATGTATCAACCAGGAATATAAATAATTTTTCCCTTGGCATAAGGTGGATCTGCAATTGGTGGTAATACTCCACTCTTGACCGGAGGTCTAAGGTTCGAATTTTGCAAATGAAAAATTTATTATAGGAGCATATTTTTCCCCTTAAATATGTCTTTTGAGACGCCAATCTTAATTAATCCGACCAACAACTTTCGAATCCTATATGGATAAATAAATAAAAAAAGTATGAAAACTTTAGGTTAAAAGACACTTCGAAAAGTAATTGGTCCAAAACCATGATGATCGTCCATGGCTAACAACTTACATTTTATACCTATTTTAATGATTGCATACAACTTGCAAAGTATAATTAATTGTACTTTTCCCAAATTTGTGCAAAAAGAAAGAAGAAAAAGATGGTTTTACTTTATGGTCAAAGAGCAATGAAATAGAACCAATTCATTCCTATATAAATTATAAAATGATGGATGTATAAATTCACAACGGATCGTATCTGTCATCACTCACAAGTAGTAAATTTTCCCCTTTTCTTTTTTGTTCGCTGGAGTTTCCTTTTTCTCAATCAATTCGGTTGTGTCAACCTTGAGATTGTTCTAATATTTTGTAGTGAATTGTTCGGACAATTTATAAGTTTAACGTTTTCATGGGAGGAATTTGTTTCCATGAATAAAGTATTCATTTTCGCTTGTAGCATTTTCAATCACCAGTCTTGTTACTTCAAAAAATGTACAACGGACACGTAGTGGCGGAAGGAGGATTTTCACCAAGGAAATTTAAAAAATTAAAAACATAAATACGCAAAAAAGTTAAGGAGACAACATCTAATATATGTATATGAAAAAAATTTAACCTTATATAAGCAATATAATTTTGGGGCGAAGGAAGTTCGACTGAACCTCCTTTCGCCACATAACTTTGCTCGGGGACACGTACGAACCCCCTTCCGCCCACCTAACTTCGCCCCGGGACACGTAGGAACCCCGTTTCGCCCACCTAGCTTCGCCCGTCCCGGGACACGTAGAATCAAACTTATAAGTTTAGAGATATGGTGGAAATTTACTAGACATAATGAATGTACTTTGCATTTTCGCACTATGCATAAACGAAAGTGTGGACACAACTTTTCAGAAAAAAAAGAAAAAGTTTAGAATAATATCCAGAATTTTGTTCAAATAATCTTGAGATCAGCTGTCCGATAAAAATGGAACGATACTAATATTAAAGATTTTGTACTTAGCCACATGTTAGTCGTTCTTAGACTAAAATATGAGCCCAAATAATTGGCATTCATGTGCCAACTTTGTTTTAGCGGTTGCCTTTTCGGTTTTAGTACTTTACCACTTTGACCGACTTTGCTTATTTTTAAATCTTCTTTTTATTTTGTTGTTTATATTGTTTTATTGTGTCATTATGTTCAAGAAAATTCCAACCCACAATATATATTTGATGTTTTATGCATGTGGCTTCCTTATCATGTTTATATTTGTCTATTAGAGATGATATTACTAGATTCTAATTGATGAACTTTGTTTGATTCCTACCGTGTTGTTTAGTTGGGAAACAAGTTATTCAAGATAAATTATCCCTAAATTGTTATCACATCCTCATATAAGGATAAAAATAATACTATAATTTCGGAATAATTAATTCCGAAATTAGTTATACCGCAATTTTATCTCAACCGAACGTGGGATAAACTCATCTCAAATTTACTCCCGAAATTAATTATTCATTATCTCTCGTATTAATGAGCACTAAGAAACATCGCAATTCCTGCTGTCATGTATATTTTACATTTTTTTTTAAAATGCCTAGGGATGTAGAGTAATGATTATACTTATAAAATTAAATATCAAGTAAAATTAACACAAATTTTGAAATGAATCAACGAAAGGTAGAATTATTGTTGAACAGAGGTTGTAAATTGGTTGGTTCTATTCAGAATATTGTGGTGTGCTTTTATTTCATGTAACAGTACAGATGTTCATTAATTGCACAAACGAACAACAATATTCGATACATTTCAAAAGAGAGCATACATTTATTTCACTTTTTATCTCCATTAGAGCAGAATCATCTAAGGGCCCATTTGACCATAAGAAAAAATTTACTTTTTTTTGGAAAAAAAATTCACTTTTTTCGTAATCAATGTTAAGCCATGAAAATTTTAAATTTCACTTAAGTTGAATTTCAAATTTTTTCGAAAATTTAAAAAACTCCAAAAAACTATTTTTAAAAAATTTTCTTTTCAACTCACCCACAAAGATTCAAAAAATAGCTTCAAATTGTATTCATGTCCAAGCACAACTCTAATTTTCAAATACACTTTGAATTTGTTTTGGCTTTTTTCGAAATTTCACAATTCTTATGTCCAAATGCCCGCTAAAACTATCACCTGTCTACTGTCTACTGTCTATGTTGCTCCTAGCAATTATCAATTTAGAACAAATGCCCAAGGAGAAAAGGAACTTTAGCGAGAGCTTAATACACCGAGCTGCCCTTTTACATATCGACTAAAAATGAAGCACCGCAACTTGCAAGATCGCGGTAAGCGCCCTGTGATTTAAACAATGTGAGTGTGAAAACAAAATAATGGTGTCACTTGTTAGTACTTTGCAACTCCAGCACTCTGAGCCTTCCCTAAAACCGACTCGATGCTGCCATGAAAAAGACCTAAACTTTTCGCTAATGCAAATCCACTGTACATGCCATCAACTGCTGCACTTACTATCCCACCAGCATAACCCGCTCCTTCTCCGATAGGGTAAAGTCCTTTTAGTGATGTGCACTCGTAAGTATCAGCGCTTCGAGAAATCTGGACAGGTGAACTAGTTCTTGTCTGCAATGAGGAGGAAACAAAATTACAACTTTGGTTCCAGAATCAAGAAAATGTGCAAGTTATTAACTCGAATGCTTAGTCCAAACATCGGGATGTAAGATTGGATTTGATGCTTAATGATTTTACGAAGAAAGGCGTGCATTACCTCTACTCCATGAAGAAGAGCACTACTGGAAATAAATCCCGGTAACTGTAGTTCCAAGATCAACAGATATGGCGTTAATTTTCAGAGACGGACATTATATATACGAGACATCATATGCTCAAGACAGGAAAATACCTCTTTGTCAAACTTTAAAAGTGATTGTTGCAGAGAGCTGGTTATGTGAGTAGGGAATAATTCGTGGAGATTCGCTGCTCTTACTCCTAATCTATAACTGGAAGCCGGCAATGATGTCACTGTAAAACAAATTTTAAGCCACATAAGTATTTTATACGAAATATCTACCCCACCAATCCTCTCACCACCAACAAAGAGGTCTACCTGATAATTTGTTGTCAAGAAAATCAGTCACCGTTTGAACAGGTAGCACGAAATTGCCCCCGCCCATTGCAGCCGCTTTGCGTTCAAACATTCTCTGCAATTATACAACCGAAATCAAAATACATGAGTAGCATTTTAAATGGCAAAAGGAAAAGGTAACTACATTAGACTAGTGGCTTAGGGGTAATAAAACAGTTACTTTGCAAGGAAAGAATATAGAAAACCAATGTCCAACCAAAGGTGACAATCCACCGATTGAACTAAGTTCTCAAAGACGAAAACTGTAGTTTATATACTTTCTTTTTCAAATAATGTTATGGTTTCTATTTTCTCACATATCAAGATAATGCCTATTATTCCACACACAAAAAAGTTGATTTCATTTCTTTCTCAACGTAACGGATAAGTGGAACCTGCTTTCGAACTCACTTTCACATGCAATACAAAAACCTTCCATTCTCATCCTAACTAGTGCATGCCAAACAAATCAAAGTACACGAAGTAATTATGCAATCAGCTCAATAGCTTCTCCTTTGAGACAAATGATTTTTAGGTTGATTGTTGTTCCCAAAATGTTAGTAATTATTTGCTTCGTTAATTCTCACAAATTTAATGTGACCATCCGGGAATCCAAAATAGTTCCTGCATAACATTTTTATGTCTAAACGACTAGTATGGACACTTAAGAAGTACCTGAAATTCAACACCAGCGAGAGGTCCGTGCAAGTCCAAAGCACCAAAATCCTTTGACGAGACAGTAACAACAAGTGCAGCATTTGCCCATTTAGATGACCGTCGAGAAAAGGACATGCCATTTATACAGAGCTCTGATGGATCTGTACTAGTTAGAACAACCTGCCAAAATCTTGTCCAGTAAATTATATCGAAATGTACATTGAAGTCAATTGAAAAATGGATTTGTGGTGCAAGAAACGAAAATTCAATGTAATTACTAATTAGAAAGTTGGAAAAGCAACTATAATATTTCATTCAGTAATTATGAACAAGAGCAATTGTTGTACCTGGCCACCAGGACACATACAAAAGGAGTAACAACTGCGATTTATTGGTCCAGAATTTGAAGGCAAGGCAATATCTTCAGCATTCACATATTCAACGACCTTGTAATCAGCGACAGGCACTTTTCCACGTCCACTTAGAACTTCATTGGCTAATCCAGAATACTGAAAATATTTGGACCAAAAACAAATTAATTTCATGATAAATTGCGAAAATATACTTCATCTAAGAGGGGAAAATGTAACTCATGTACTTGCTCATAGACAATGAATAAGCATAGGAAATTGAAGAACAAAGCATCATATTTTGTTATGTTGACTTCATCTAAAAGAGGAACTTTAAGGTCGCAAGTACACCACGGCAAACTCTTGAATTACCCTTAGTTTGTAAACACTATAATACAAAATAAGCTATTGCCCGCTGAATCACTACTGTTGCATCATTTAAGAAACAAGGGTTTCTTTACTCGACATTAATACAAGGGACTGGCAACACCGAGCGTTTCTAATGTTGTTATAGGAAAATATAATCAACCAAACATCTCGTCATCATGATACAACAGGAAAAACAAATACACTTTATCACTAGTAGATTAACGATTGAATTGTATGTAGTGAATAACCTGTATGCTGTTGATTAATTCTTGAGGATGCTCAACCCGCAGGCCAACCTGTAGTTAATACAAGTTATTAGAAGAACGTAAGTATCTTTGCCAATGATGAGATACCAACAAGGTTATAGCAAAAATCAATACCACGAGAGTCAATACTAATGAACCAAAAAAAAGCGAAAGACATCAAGGAGAGAAAAGAACAGACAAGCTCATACACAACACAGAGACGGGATGACATCCGCAACATGCGGTACTCTACTATTTACAAGACAATAAAGCAGTCCGTGAAATTTTGATTTCATGGTGGATTTTGCACCTATCGTAAGACTCAAAAAGAAAGGAAAAAAGAAAAAATTGTTGATCAAAGTGAGGGTTTAGGTCTTTAGGATAATAGGATAAGATGAATACTCTGCATTGTGGAATTAACTCCATTAGTGAATCCATTTGGACTGACCAACAAACATCGATCGTAAAATTCTACTTCTTGTATGGGAGTTCCATTTTATAAGCATATCCAAATCTTTATGTAGGACGTTGTAGAATGATCAGATATCCATATAAAATGGTATCAATTGATTCAATATCTGAAAACTAAATTTATACAATCAAATTCGACTACGTTGATGCTTTTCAATAAAGTTAACAGTTAGGACTTAGGAATAATACTTAATACCCACATCTGGATAATATCGCCACTTCTCACCACAATTTTCTTTTTTTGAAAAACAAAATTGGTGTTATCACAAATGTAGCAAATTAATTTTCTGCCATTAGTAAGACCACTAGAGCACCAGTTAGTAAACCCTCTCCCTTCCAAATTCCTGTCTCAGCCCAGAGAAGAGGTCTAATGCCTTGTAATTGAAAATATAAAGCAGCAAGCCAAGCCATATAGCATTATGCATATGTATACAGAGATACAAATATTCTTATTAAAGGAAGGAGAAGGAAGATATAAACTAGTAAATAATTCATGCGGACTGGAGCTCACAGCAAAATCTTTCTCAACCAGGTTGACACCATGAGAAAGAAGCATCTGATATGTATCACGTGCAGAATGCCCAACTGCGAGAACCACTGCATCATACCCCAACTTCTGGCTCGTGAAGTGTGAGCTGTTATTGCTTGAGTCAGAAACCTTGACTCCCACCACATGTTCATCTTTGACAAGTAAATCATCTACCCTTGTTCCAAACATGATATTGACCTGACCATACCAATAAGAAAACAGAATTTCTCACAACCCTAAAACTCTCACATTTCTTTTCTTAGAGGCATAAGTTGCAAATAACTTACACCCAACTCTTCCAGGTAACGCCGGAAGTTCTGAAGAAGTGGAACCAATTTATCAGTTCCTAGATGAGGTTTTCCATCAACCAAAATTTTCTGTGGAGCTCCAAAATGGACCAGTGTTTCCAAAACCTGGAATTCAAGATGAAGGGTGAAATGACAAGGATAACTGACACAACTAACGCGTATGAAGGAACACATATTAATGAACACATAGAGAACTATAGAATGCATAGGTAAGAAATCAGAGTATAATCTTCCAGGATTAAGCAACTTACTGCTAAAACACTACCGCTGTTTCTTCCAATTCTAGTAACTAGCTTCCCATCGCTCCAAGTACCTGCACCACCCTGTCACACATAAGTCCTTTGTAAATAAGTAGCTAAGGAAACCCAATGGCTGTAACATCTACAATCTATTTGACCTCATAAACCAGAAACAAAGAACCAGTAAGATGCTGAAACCTGCATACAAATCTAAATCAATGAAAGAAGTTACTTAATTCTAGCACTAAAACATCTCTTTCCAAATCATTAAGTGAGAGTCAGCTTTCAAATTGCATATCTGAATACTGCCATTCCAACGATGAAAATTAGTTCTGGAATAGTATTTTCAAATCAGTAAGATCAAAATCAGTTATCAACTTTATTTGGTATTCTTGCCCAAAAATATTTGCCCATTATACATTTCTAATGTCATAGATACTTCCATGCGCCGCAAACAATATAAGTCAAGAATTGCTTCAGACAGATAGATGCACAAAACAAACAGAGGCAGATTGCAGAAATTGATCTCAAGAAGCTGGAAAAACCTTTGAAGGAAATAAGTGAATCGGGATATAACCTCCCCAAAGCAAAAGTTGCTCTCCTCTTGCAATATCCGTCGAACAACTAGCGCACCAATATCACGGCCCCTTTTCTCAACGGCTTGTCCCCTTTCCATCAGTGTAACATCTGCTCCAAATTCAGCAAGCACAAGTGAAGCAAACAACCCCGCAGGCCCACTACCAACAACTGCAACTTTTGGTTTTCTATAATTTGGATACATATGTGATCCGTTGCAGAGATTCGTATCTCCCCTTTCTGAAGTAGTTGCATTCTCACCCAACTTTCGGCAATCGTGTACTATGCTCATTATATCACCAGAAGTTCTGTCATGAGGCAAATGTTCAATTAGGCCAACCTTGGGTTCCAATTCAGAGATGAATTCCCAAGTACGAGGCTCTAAATTTATTAGTTTTTGGACATCCATATCCACTGAATACACAAACTTCGGTTCCTTTTGCAACTGCAATAAGGTTAACGAAGCAGTTAAATACATACATGATACACCCATGGTGTTCAACTGTAGCTATTACAAGTTTTATTTGAATGCCAGTGCTACCAAGTTACCAAGTAGACCCAACACTATCTTCAAGAACACATACCATAGTAAGCTCAATTGCATATTGAGTATTAAACAGGTAGCATAATGTATTCGGAAATTAAAGTAGATACATGCATGTTTCTCAGTACAAGTAGCTTTAGATTTGGATATGTTCTCTTTTCCCAATCACAAGCTTGAACTGCTATAAATAAATGAACGGATAGATGGTTGGACATTTGGATAACTTTTTTTCCAATGTGATCATGACTTTTTTTTTATGATGAAGTATATGTTTCATTAAGAAGGCATCAAGAAGATGCAAAGTTACAAGAGGCATATTTGCTAAATAAACAAAAAAATACAGGAGAACAATGTTTGCCCCAAAACGAAGTCTCAATCTAGGACAAGAAAGCTAATAAAGTCCAACAGGTGTCCTGTACTATTTGCGGGGGACAACTTTGTCCAACAAAAAATATTGAGCAGGCATTTAGATTTGAGCAAGTGGTTTGGGTTTGAGGTATCATCAAAGCATCTTCTATTCCTCTCGTTCCATAAACACCAAAAAATAGTTGCAGGGATCATAAGCCAGATCTTCTTGATGGCCTTATCAACCTCCCAAAAACTCCAGCTCATATGTGCCTCTCTCAGGCTCTGTGGCATGACCAAGCTTAGGCCAAAAATACAAAAGAACATGTTCCATAGGTATGGGCATTGTAGAAGTAGGTGATTAACTGTTTCCTGGTGTCTCCCTGTTGACCAGCTGAAATCCCCTTCTGCGTAGGTTATCTTGTGTTAAGCAGGCTTCATGAAGGGCAATCCAATTGAAGCATGTCACCTTCACACGTAATTTTGTCCTCCATATCAGTTTCCAAGGCCATGAATGCAATACCTGATTCTGATTGTTAAGTTGCTTGTAGCAATCTTTAACAGACCTTTACAACCCCATCTCATGCTGTCTGGGACATTCTCATCAATGTTGTAGGACTCTAATCTTGCTAGCACTTCCATCAAGTCTTCCATCTCCCAGTCTTGAACAGATCTCCTGAGATGCACATCCCAATTATTATTTGCCCTGTTATGAGCAATTGAAGAATTCTTGTCCAAGGCAATGTTGAATAAGCTAGGATAGTCCTTCATGAGAGCAGTGTTGCTTAGCCATTTATCCTTCCAAAACTTAATGTGACTTCCACTGCCTGGCTTGAAATGAATATTCTGAAAAAATCCATTCCCCAGTTTGCTAATATACTTCCAGGGCCCTACTCCATAGGATGCATTGACAGTTTTGGTGCTCCAATTGTCAATGTGATCATGACTTCTTCGGATTGAAAATCCGTACCAAATCACATTCCTGATTATGAACATTTTTACAATGAACAGAGTGACCCTAATACTTTTGGCTCTTACATATTCATAATCCAGATATGTCGCTTAAGTATGGTCTTCGTCTTAAACTTTAGAACAAATTGTAAAGCTAATAAGTTATCTAG
This sequence comes from Nicotiana tabacum, assembly GCF_000715075.1. NCBI lineage: Eukaryota > Viridiplantae > Streptophyta > Magnoliopsida > Solanales > Solanaceae > Nicotiana > Nicotiana tabacum. The sequence goes on along the minus strand of NC_134097.1, from coordinate 6,557,221 downwards.
AGCACCAAATGGTGGTTATATTGGAACTTAAGATGGTTGAACATCTAATATTACAAAATTGACATGCAGATTACTTGATACAGAAGCAAACAACCCAACCCAAGCTACCCAACCCTGACACAGAGGGAATGTTTCAAAAGAATTGCTAGGGAAACAAACCTTCCGAGCATCAAAAGATTTTCTAACAACTTTAAATGCTTCTTGTGGCAACATTGAAGCAACCTACAAAACAGAAAAGAAGAGCACATTTTAACATAAATGCAGAGAACATACTCCGAAAATTTCTAAGCTTGAATATAATAAATGCAGATTACTCCGTCTAGCTAAAATTAATAGTGTTCCTTCTCTTTTTGAATTGTGCAACATCATATTTGTAGTTGTGCCCCATGTTTAGAGCTTTTGAACTAGACTTATCTCTATTTTTGGCTCATTTTTTAATTGGTCTAATTATATATTGATTGGTCAAAATTACACAGATTTGCAAGTAAAAAGGCGATGTTATTGAATGTCGACTCAAGAATCATCATGGATCAAGTATGCTCTTCTAAATAACTGATTCATATTATGCATATTGTCAACATCGTGATGCTAAATGATCCTAAACTCATATAACAGAGTTTTGTATCAGATTGGTGAATGTTTACAGTCTATGAACATTAAAGTCAGGGGCGGAGCTAGTGTACTGCGTACGGGTTCGACATAACCCAGTAGCTTTGGCTCAAATCCTATATTTCGTTAAAAAAATCCACTTAATATGTATAAATAATTTATCACAGAACCCAGTATGCCGCCTTTTCTATAATCAAGAATCCACAAACTTAAAATCCTAACTCTGCCTTTGAATTTAAAATCTCTTACATTGTTCGCTTTCTATAAGGTAGCCTATTATTTACACTTCCAATAAAATTGTAATACTAATATTTTACTCTGGAAAAGTCCACATTCTTCATAAAGCAAACATTATTTTCACTTATGGTCCCACTTTTTCAAGCAAAAATAATTGATCCTATACGTATCCTATTTAACTAAACAGATTGGTACTCCCGCCATCCCAATTTATGTGATGGTATTTGAATAGACACGAAGTTTAAGAAAGAAATGAATAATTTTGAAACTTGTGGTCTAAAAATAAGCTATAAATATTTGTGTGGCTATAATATCGACATTTTAAAGTTAAATTACTACTAAATATAGAAAGTGTCATTATTTTTAGGACCGACTAAAAATGAAAGAATGTTACATAAATTGGAACATAGGGAGTACTATTTAAGTTGAGACTAATTGAACACAAGCTCAAAAACCAATTCTTGCTCTGCAATTTTACTACTTTCCCTTACCACAACACTAAAAAAAATCATACTAAACAGATTGGTCAAATGGACAACCAAAATCAAATTAAGCTATATTTACGGTGAAACTAATTGAACACAAATTAAAAACCCAATTTTCATTTTGCAATTTCTACTACTTTCCCTTAACACAACACTCAAAAATATAACTATAAAGTTAACTTTTTTTTTTTTTACCGGAAATTCAAGAACTTTAGCAATTTCTTGTAGCAAAGCATCAGAAAGACCCAAGAAATCTTTGCCAGGGTCTTTATGAACTGAAACATTGAGCTTAGATAGCCTCCAAATCCCTTCAAATTTGTTTTTAACATCAACTTGAGCTTCTTCTTGTTGCTGTTTCAGCTTCTTTTTCTCTGATGGGTACCTTAATTTTCCCCTTCTTTTTACCCTCTTTGAACATTTAATGCAAAAAGGGGTTGACAAAAGTGGAAAAGATTTAATTTTTGGGAATGTGAATTTGGGGTTTGAGTTCAAGAATGAAAAATTAGAAGGGAGTGAGATTTTGAAAGAAGCCATGTACATGGTTGAAGAGTTGGAGGAGATAAGATGAGTGGGTTGTGTGGGGAGAGGGGGTTTTAGAAGGGGTTTTGGTTTTACTATATACGGATTATGTAGAAGAAATTTTCCCAAAAGTGGGAGAATTATAGATAGGGAATATAAATTCATTGTATTGTAATAAATTTTTTATACCACTATAATTTAATAGCTTATTTATTATTTATTTAAAATTATCAATTAATATTTTTTTTTTTTAAAAAGGCAGCCCCGTCCAAGGAGGGTCGAGAGAAGTCCCGTATCCAAGAGATATGATATAGACAGTTTACCAAGTATAAATGACTATTTTTACGACTCGAACCCGTGAAATTAGTTATAATTGTTTAAATAACCTAATTCTATACAAAAAAGATACAGTTCACTCAACGATTGCCTTTGGGTTCCGAACTCCATATGGGAATAGGAATCCGTTTTCTGAAAGATCCTGGCTTTCGTACTTGCTATATTGTGAGACGGGGGCCAAGGCTCCGACATGTCGATCTGGGAGCAGCCTTTTCTTTTCCTTTGTACTATTTGTAGTTGATAAAGAATAAGCTCTGGAAGCCTTTCGTACCTCCGCCTTTCCCTTCTAGTCGTGGTCACCATTTTGTTATCACCACGTAAGACTACTTCACCAAGTGGGTTGAAGCAATACCAATAGCCTTAAGATTGGAAAGTCGCTTTTAAGCCCAAGTGCAACCAAACTAAAGATCCGAGCCATAGAATTTCTTAATTCTAACACATTCCCAGATTCATTCAATAATCCACGAACTATCGGAAATAGGATTGACTACCGATTCCGAAGGAACTGGGTTCGCCTTCTTTCTTCCTTCCCTTCCACACGGAAGGATCACTTTTCATTTTCTCGTCTTCTCAGCTTGACACCTACTTTAGAACCATCCTTTTCTAAGTACGACAAAGCTTATAGAGGGGTGGTCTTACTATGATAAGTGAAGCCAGGGTTCCCTTTGTTCGGTGTCCGGGGAAGAGAAAGGAATTTATTCGGGAAGGTCTTTGGCACCAAAGAAAGTCGAGAAGCTTGGGACGCAAGGTGGAGCCACTTTGAGGTTCCCTCTGAAATGAGGGATGTAAGGGAGCCACTTTGAGGTTCCCACCTTGGTCTAATTCCATGCCTTATGACGAAAGGGGAGTCGGCGTGGCGTAAAGTGAAGATTGGGGGTGTGTGTAGACTATCCTTGGAAGTGTCTATTCTACCAAACCACGGGACCTCCGCCCCCTGGGAATACCTCTTCTGTGCGTCTTTCTCGTGGCGGGAACAGAACAATGGGCATCAGACTTCATGTAGTTCGAGGTCCTTTTTTGAACCAGTTCGTGACAGGTTCCCTGTTTTCTTCAAATCAAGGACATAACTCGGACGAGTGGGGAATATCATAAACTCAAAGAAGACCAGGGTCAGCCGACCTAGAAGAAAACATAAATAGGTGTTTTCCTTCCTCTGTGGAGAGAAGACAGAAAAAGGATGTTTCCCCGCTTAGGAGGTATCCGCCCCAGATAAACTACCCACCTCGCAGTGCGGTTCGAAACTAAATCCTAAACTTCGGAGTGGCAAAGGAGAGGGATATGGAAAGAATGAAGTAATGAAAGAGAAGCTTCCGACCTATCCTCGATCTCTTTCTCGATGGGGAAAATAGCTAAATGGTAAAAAGGTCTCCTCGGCCGGAGAGCCTCCAGGACAAGGAGACGGAGTCTATCTATCTGCCTAGCTTTGGTAGATTTCCTTCTTCGTTTTCGATGAAAAAAAAATATCGATCTCCGAAAGCGTTTTTCTTCCCCCGCCGCACCTCCCTCCCGATCCGCCGAATCCATTGCTGACTTCACCACGATCGATTCGGTGAAAGGGTTTTGCAAAGTTTGTTTTTTCATACAGGCAGTCATAATGCCACCCACGTCTTTTTTTCTTTTGAACAAGAATCCACTGTCTTGAATGAGTCAAATTATCAGTGAGATTCTGGTAATTTAAAAACTAAGGGCTGATTCCCCCTTCCGAAAGTGCCACAGCTCCTTCTATCATAACCCCTGAAAACTGGGCATTCGAAGCATCAATCTCATATGCATTGGGGTGATCTCATGGAGGGAAAAGCCCTTCTAGACATGGTCACCATTTTGTTATCACCGCATAAGCCCAGGCGCCGGTCTCTAGAAGCTTCTGGAATGTTCAATTTGTATGGCCTCAGTGATGAGAATATTTTTCCCTTTCCTAAGATCCTGGACGTGGTACTGATCCCCATGGGGGTGGTGAAGGGAGAGCCCTAATTGGTAGAAAAAAGCCCACAACCCCTTGGGGTTATCCTGCACTTTTTTTTTGTGCTATTTCATCATAGGATGTCGGAACTTGCTTCTTAGCGCTACGTGGGAAGAGAATTCGGGGACAAGGAACCAGCCTAGCGAACTCGATTTCCCGAAGAAAAGCCCAAAGTGCGGTACACTGAACACCAACCCAAACTCCCTACCCTCATAAAAGATTTACTTAGCTCGCTCCTTGCTCGCGGAGCAAAAAGAAAAGTTTATCGGATTTCCATCGATGACGCGAACCACGGGAGCGCCTAGCGCCCAGAGGAGCAAAGGCTCGGCCAGTGGACTTTTGTGTTCGAACCTCGAATCCGGACCTGTTCGACAAGACCAGATCCATCAACAAACCTAGGTCCAATATTTGCGTGTACGAGCTAGCCATCAACAGACGGACGCTCCGACAGGACCTGGAGCCCGAATAAATCTTCCGATGAGGAGTTTGAAGGGCCCGGAAGAGGAAGTCCTTGCCCTCCTCCCACACTCAAAACACCTCTTTTGTACCTTCGCCTTTCCCTTCTAGTCGTCTCGGTTCACTCTTCACCATAGTAGTGTCACATAAAAAGCTCTTGTGCTAAAGGCTCTCTTACCACAGGTCGCCATTCCATCCTTTTTCGAAAGGGTAGATGCTTTTCTCCTCGATTCATCGAGATTTCAAGTTGACATCTCGAACATAATCCTGTTGAAGTTAAACTTACAAAAATTTGGAGAGAAAAAAAAAAAAAAAAACATAGGGGCAAATCAAGTTTACAAAATGGAAGAAATCACTTGTTTATCTTTCACTTTTGAGCTCATCACATTATACTCTTGGGTGTATCATTTTCTGATTCACACTCTATGCTTTTATGATTACTTACTACTATCTGCATCATTTTTTGAGATGCACTTTGTCCTATGATTACTTATTTGCCCCCTAACGTATATACATTTTTAAAATTATTTTAACCATATTCTTTACAATATTATAAAATATTTTATCTGTTGTCTCTCCATAGTATCTTCAACTAGTTTTTCATCCAAAAAAGCACATCTAATTAAAATGGACTTAATGAATTTCTCATGAGGGGTAACCATTTTTTTCTTATTACAGTTTTTCTCTAGTTTTGAATATTCTCATCTTCTCTTGATAGACTTGTGTGAGTTAGCCTAATATAGAAATGGTCATTGGATCGCCCAAAGACCCTCTCAAGTCTAAAGTTTGCATATCCGCACTCGGTGTTTACTCTAAATCATTCTAATCTATCATAATTTAGTTAAAACTAAGGTGAAATGTGTATTAATTTCTATGGTTAGTTGTAAGCGTACGTGCAGATATGTGTCATATATTACTTTGGTTCAATGGCGGAGCTAAGTGGAGGGAAGGGCATCCAATTCAATCTCCTTCATCGAAAATTTATATTGTACAAATAGCACAACGATTCATTTATTATATGTAAGTTGTGGAATTCCTTTGATACAAGGGAAAAGTCTAGCAAAGTGGCAAATGAATTCATGTACTGCTTTAGATCACAAGATCAAATATCATATGTGACATTTTTTTATTCTTTTAAATCCTGTTGTTTAAATTCTGACTCTGTAACCGCTTAGGTTGATGTAAATACCAAGTGTAAATTTTTATCATTTGAATATGGCCTACTAAATACCAGAACCAAGCAAACTAGCTATCGAGAGCTTAACAACTTCAGGTATTAAGAATATTCGTCGAAATTTAATTTTGAATCATCGTAAAGTAAAAACTAACTGCTTTCTAGTTTTTTAATAAATCCAAACCCCATATTAGCTGTTTTCACATGTATATCAGCACCTATTTAATCAAGCCTTTCAAGTGACGATTTTGCCAATGTGACCAGGAAGTCAATGGTTCAAGCCGTGAGAACGGCATCTTGCAAGATTGTACGTACCCTTATAGTCCGGCCCTTCCCCGGACCCCGCGCATACCGGGAGCTTAGTGTACCGAGCTGCTCTTTTTCAAGTGACGTTTCAGGCCCCTTTGATTCAGGGTTAAGAATTAAAACATGCAGTCAGCTGCCAAAACAATACGGGGATTTGAAGTTGGCATTCCCAGCAGAATTACTAAGTTGTAACTTAGCAGTAAACGAAGTGTCATAGGATAGTGGAACAGAATTAACGCGACACTGACACGAGATGCCAAAATTTGAATACAAAACAAAAATAAAGACAGAAAATAGTTACTCGTTAGTTTCAAGTAGGTTGAATGTACACCGATCAACTTAAGACCCCCTTTTCTTTACACAAATAGCTAAACAAAGTTTCTGATGGTTGTAACAGACAACATTAAGTCAGGTCAGGTCAGGAAGATGTTTTCGGGTTTCACCTCTTTCTCTTGGTAGCTCCAGAACCCCGGCCACCTCTCTTGCCCGAGGATTCAGCGCCTCCTTTCTCCCTGCTGCTACTAGAACTTCCTCTTCCTCTTCCAGCAGACGGCTTCTTTCCACCAGCACCCTTCAGATCTACATTTACTTGGATTCCTGTTGTAAAGCAAAAGCAGATAAAAGGAAAGACGGGAAAGAGTGTTAACAGGTAGGTAGAAGACGGTCAGACGGTAAATACATGCAACGCAATTGTTCTTGAGCGTCACTAACCCTTCAAATTGAGACTCTGAAGATCTGACTCCAACTTTTTCTCAACATCTGCAGAGTTGACCGAAACAAGCAATAACATCATCAAATACTGCTCCAAATTATTCTAAAAGAATTACACCGTTCTATATTAGAGAAATGTCATCACTTTTCCCTAATGAGAAGTACTAACATTGAAATAAGAGCAAATAGAAAATGTTTACTGCAGAGGCACATAGGAAACACAAACTATAATGTGCATGATTTCTTCGCAACCGCTATTGCTACCAAATGTAGAACAACATTTCTTAACTATGGAGCTCATATCGATGGAATTATCTATCTTTAAGATTTTCCAGTCAACTGCTCTGGTAAAATTATTGAATGGCACATTATCATCCTCCCTTTTAATGGGGTAATTTGAGAAGGGGTGTACCTATATCCTCTGTCTCTGATGAGTTCTCTTCATCTTCAGCAATTGCTTCACCATTTTCTTCAGCTAAGCCTTCATCTAGTGGCTCCAGCATCGCTGCAACCCGCTTCTTGGGAGCTTTTTTAATTCCAGGAAGGGATATTAAATCTGCTGTGCGAATAACACGTGATTTGCTTCCTTTGTTGTATGCCCTTGTCAGTGCAGCTTTCACAACAGGCTGAACACCATCCAGTGGATTTGGATGTCCCTGGTGCAAATGCAGTCAAGTCAACACATGAACAGATTTTAAAAGTGCATCAGAGGAATTAGGAGAAGAGATTAAAACAATGGTATACCTTGAATTTTGATATCTCCACAATATTATCGAAGTCATCCTGGCTTATAGAGTATGAATCCATGAAATCCACAACGTTCTCGACAGCTTCATCCTGGCAATAACATTCATAGTTAACCATGCAAACAGATATACACAACGAAATTCGGGTTAAGGATGAATAATCACCTTAGGTAGCAGTTTTAATGGATCTGTCAACTTCTTTGTAAGAAGAGTAAAGTAGTCAAGTCTCAGGTTTGCCCTGAAATGTATGAGAAGATATATTACACAGCTACCACGAATGCATAAAGACTGTTTACAGGCAATGTGCAGGAAGAAGTGGTTGAAACTTTGACTGAGTTCCAAATTTTGGAAGAAAAAGTGTACACAAAACAGGAGAACCCTGCTATAGTAACACTTCAATAGTTTTTTTGTCAACTATTAATTCTTAAACAATTGATTAACACTAACCACGGAAGGGGGCACAGGCAGAAAAGGGGGAATAGGACAAGACATTGCATCGTGGAAACACCAGTCGCTTTAGAAGATTATGTACACAGTTGACTTCATCTATACTTATGCAGGTATTGAAAAAGAATTTTCACAAGTTCTGAATCTAGAACAATCGTCTGAAATCAGGACATGCGCTGTATACCAGATCTTATTATTTGTATTCTGAGAAATAACAAAGAATTAGAAACGAATCATAAGCTGGAGAAAATAAGAAAATACTGAATACATAACAATAAAAGAAACACATGCCCTAATTGAGTGGATAACTGAAGACACTCAGTCTTTGAAAATTAATGTAAGATTACAAGATACAGATCGATGAAATGAACATGTATCAGGTTAGATGAAAAATGAGAAGAAAACTAATATGTCAAACTGAACACGAAAGGAAAGTACCTTCCCAAATATGATTCACGAGAAGCGAGTAGGTGAACATGCAAGTCCTCCAAAATTCGGTAATTCTTTCCCATTGTAGAGTTCTTTCCTAGCCAGCCACCAAACCTATTAAAGTTGCGTTCTCCCTGCAAAATTTAACCCTCACTTTAATTTCAGTCGTCTCAAATAAGTCCTGATTGGATGAAAATTAAAATATATTCAAGTGAAAACTCCTGGAAAGCTAATAAATGACAGGCAAAGAATTAGAAACCATAAGATGTAAAATATACTGAGACCACATCTCTGGAAACAGCTCACAACTTTTCGACATCTAATACCAATACTGAACCACCTGTAATTATCTAATGTAGAAAACTACTAGTATAACATGATGATCTCTAGACAAACTTAGATCCAGCCATCAGATTTGAGAGAAAGGCACAACATATTGTGCTTAAAATGAAAGCAAAGCTATGCATTGCTCAGCCATCAGATCTTAGAGATGGAGAATAAGAAGCACCAGTCACCTGCTCAAGAGTCTGCCTCTGTCCATGCAACAACGAAGCACTACAATGAGGTAGGAAAAAAAACAAGAAATTATATAAGTAGCCAGCATTATAAGAAAAAAGTTTAACTTAAATGCAACTGAACTTGAGAAGCTTAGAAATTGTCTTACGGAATTATGCAAGACGAAAGGCAACCAGCTGGAGATAGTTGCCACTGCTGGTATCTACGAATCTGTACATTTATTAAATCACCATTTGCAATAGAGTCAGCAGCACGCGCGATTAGGCTCATCCGCTTTAAACCATCATCATCTTTGCCAAGAGAACTTGGCTTGTAATTGAGATAGTTCTCCTGCCATCACATGGGGAAATCATTTTACCAAATAATATGGAGGCCTACTCATAAAATATTTTAAACCATACTGATACTTTCTCAGAAGCTTTTCAATCCTACTATACCAATGTGAAATCGATACAAAGTCAATTTTTAGCCTTATGTTGTGTATGACTCGTTTAATGAGGCAATTGATATGGCATAGACGGTATAAACGACAACCAAGAACAATATCAAGTAACAGAAAGAGGAGGTACACAGACTGCTGACAAGCATGATCATGCCCCAAAAAAAAAAGGAAAAAGGAAAAGAAATAAAGTAAACCATCTGAAGCATACAGTCAGCTTTTTAGCATAGATCCTAATGCAACACTACCCAAACATCACACAGAAACAACGCCCTTCAGCACTTCTCAAGCAACTGTCTTCTCTCGAACACAATGAAGTTCTCAACATGTGGAAATATAGCAATCTAAAGAACACAAATGAGCATGTAAGACATAAATTATGGATGGAAGCAAGACCATTAAAGTAAACACATATCCCAAAGCTACCATATAAAGCAGAATTTCTAGAGGATAAGAACAACTAACCAAGAGAGCTTAAATATACTAGCTTAAAATAAGATACAAGATTACTGCATAATGGTTTTTTCGGGGCATGTCATTATAAGTTAGATCATCAGGTACCAAACTTGGAAAATTAATCCAAAAGAGAAATTAATTAGGAAATAAAACATGGAGTGTGAAAACTGAAAAGAAAAAAAGAAAACAGCAAAGCGATCAGTTCCAATTGATATTATTCTACTTGAATGAATACACTCCATTCTGCAAGGTCTCAAAGTGATATAGAGAAAAATAGACAGGGACATATAAAAGGAAAATTAACTCAGACGAGAGTAAATCTCAAGCACAAATAGTAACCTTATGGATCTAGAGTACCTGTATAAGAAGCGGGACAAGATCTAGGTCACTCATACTTAGATCAATTCTTCGATCTATTTTCAAGTTCTTGGCATTAAAATCAAACAGCCTATAAACACAGGAACAAACATAACTGGTCAGTAAAAAAATCATATTTATGTCGAGGCCTGAGCGTGAAAGTAATTATCCAATGTGATAGCAGTGAATGCTGTAGTCAGATGAAAGTACTAAAGTGAGATCCTTTCTTTTTTTAGTGAGATCATTCACTAGGCAATGCAAGCTATTTTATGGCAGAATTTGAAGTAAAAGCAATAAAAAAAAAGAGGAGTCCATATCTCAAGAATGTGTAATTTGTAACAAACTGCAATATCCAAAGCAAGTGACAAATATACAAATTCTATCAGAGAACAGTGTTCAAAGAAGCTGACTACTCAACTCTATACTCCCATAGGATAAGTTATAGGGGATCACTGCTTAGTTTCAAGCATACTGGTATGCTGAATCTTCTTAAATGCCCTCCGCATTCCCACCCTCGAAAGCAAGCAAAAGAAAATGCTTCTGCTTTCTTCTTTGTTAAACCTCACTCCTTATTTCCCATAATCCATTCTCACCCACTCTGTCAAAATGAAGATTCGCATATAAAGCTGAGTAAGGAAAATTGACATCCACCTCTTTCAACTTATTTCCCATGAGACAGAGTTATACAATATGGATCCCGTAATGAATTATGGACAACAAGTAGGAAGGTGGCTAATTAAATGATATTGCGGATTAGTTTTAGGTGCTTTTATTCCAAATATTACTAATTTTTGATTAAGCTGCTCAACAGCATATAAGGTAGTGGAATAGTCACTACCACATATTTGGACACAAAGCAACTACAAAATCCAACGTAGTTCAATCCATATGTGGGGAAAAATTAGACATCAATTTGGTAAAATGCTAAAAGAGAGGTTGAATCGAAGACATGCATACAGTTCGACAGCTTTGAAGGGTGAGATGTCTTCATCCTTTGAACTGCTTAGAAGGCGCTGTCTTATATCATCGTATTGGATCACAGACTTGGAGAGACTCATGTATTGCAATTGATTTAGAGCCATACGCATATCGCCACCAACACGTTCTGCCAATTCCTCAAGAGCAATCTATAAAAAGAAATAGAAGAAGAAAATCAATCATGAATCTCAGAAAGTTTGCAGATGGATGCCCAGACAACAACCAGTGTTATAAATAGCGCTCGCCTCAGCACTAATAGCGTGAGGCGAGGCGAGGCGAGGCGAGCAGCCTGCGCTATTTTGGTTCTGTTGCGTTGCGATTGTAAAAGGCGAGCGCCTTTGCCTGCGTAGCGAGAGGCGCTGGCGTTGCTTTTTGAAAATAAAGAAAGAAAAAGGCTTAGATATTTAAAAAAAAGACCAACGACTTAAAACATTAGGGCTTGCAGCGATTTCATGTTTCTTTCTTCTTCAACCTTCTAACAACAGAGCAGCCAAGACCACCCAGCCCAGGTAAGCTTCTCTTCTTCTTCGACTTCCTTTCTTCTTCTTCTTCTTCTTCTTCTTCTTCTTCTTCTTTCTTCTTTCTTCTTTCTCCTTTCTTTCTTTCTTTCTTCCTTTTCCTTCTTCTTCTCTTCTTCTAACTATTTTTTTTGCTCTGTTTTTTGTCGAGCAACAGTGCAGAGCAGAGAGTCTGTTGCTCTGTTTTTTGTAGTTTTTCTTCTTCTTCTGACCTTCTCTTCTTCTTTCTATTTTTTTTGCTCTGTTTTTTGTCAAGCAACAGTGTAGCAAAAAACAAAACAGAGAGTATGTTTATGCTCTGTTTTATTTTTTCGTCTTTCTTCTTCTTCTGATCTTCTCTTTATTTTTTTTGGCTCTGTTTTTGATTGAGCAGCAGTACTGCACCCTGTTTTTGCAGAGGCAAAGGCAGAGAACTTCTAACTTCAAACCTGAAATTTCCTCCTTTTTCAGTTATAGAGTAGAATTAATTGCATATTGTGAATTGATATATTTATTAATCTATTATTGTTATTGAGTTTTTAGTTATATATATAATATTTTAGTTTTTTGTATAAATTGTCGCTTCACATAAAAAAGGCGAGCGCTTCGCTGCGCGCCTATCGCCTCAGTGAAGCGGGCCCTCGTCGCTATTTGTCGCTATTTGTCGCCACACGCTATCCAAAACACTGACAACAACAAAGGACATGTTTTCCGAATGTTTTGTAGGTGCACCACCAAATTATACATGCTACCGACAAATTTAAGCAGGAAAGTACTCAAACAAATATATATTGACACAAATACACGTCACTATTTCCACAAGAAATAGAAATTGAGATGTTTTAATTGAACAACTAGGGATTTACTTGCATAAAACAACTCATATTTTTGGACATTCCTTACTTGATCAGAAAAAAATGAACTCTTACTTTCTCCACAACAAAATTCATAGGTCTTCATCTTGGTGTTTCAGATCTGGATTACTTTACTACATGCACTTCAAGAAACCAGCCATATCAAACTAAGTACAACAGTCCACAAATGTTGACAAGTGAAACCAATTTTCACATTTTATCGGGGATGATGGCTTTTGAATGCGATAGGATAGTTCCAAATATTACTAAATACATTTTCTTCAACATGTAAGAAGAACTTATGCAAGTTGTTGAAAGAGAATAAAACCTCATTGACTTGAAGGCCTTCAGCATTTGCCACTTGCTTTAACCTCTTTGCCATCTGTCAAAACATACTCTCACTATTAGCTGTAATAATTTCAACAAAAAATTTCACCTCTTATATCTACTATAAAAGATCCAGCAAGGAACACCAGAAACATTACTGGAGCTAAGGGTAGCTTGGATCTTGTCCATAACAGGACACTGTGGAAGGTACACTGACTAGCATAAGTATATTGCATATATTCATTAGTGTACTGCATAATTTGGAGAAATTCAGCACTAAAATATAAATCAAGTAAAGATAACTAAGTGCAAGAAGAATATGCCATCTAACAATTCCTTCTTTACTTATACCATCCTATTATTGCTCTTACCCAAAGAAGGAATTGTTAGATGACAAGAATAACTGTGGAAATGACCTGCTGTTTAGTCGGTTTTCGGAAGACAATTGGTAAGCAATAATTGACAAGGCTCTTCAATTTCTGACTGTAGCGATCATTACAAATGCAGATAATAGGAATTTTGGATAACTTGATGCTAGCAATAAGATCGGCAACACCACCTCTATCTCCAGCAGACATGCCATCAACCTCATCCATAATCAGAACAGTCTTCTGATGGTGCGATCTGCAATCATCAACATGGATTATGGCATATCATACTTCTGATACAAACATTCAAGAGAGTAGAGGTTTACCTGCCAATATTAGCACCTAGTGATTCATTGCTAACTAGTTCTTTTATGGAATTAGCAGTACTACCACCAATTCCTTTCTCAATTTTTGAATCAGCCTTTCCACGACTATCACTAGCATTTACCTAAACAAATAAAGGTACTGTTATATTAATCCAACATCCAACAGGAAAGAAAGAGTAAGTGAAAAATGATTAGATGACAGTTCGAGAATTTTCACCATTTAAAAGGAAAATACCTCGATAGTTTGGAAACCCAGTAGCTGACTAACCACCTTTGCTGATGTAGTCTTCCCTATACCCGGCATACCACTCAACAGAACTGCCTTTTTAGCACCAGAGTCATTCTGTTTTTTCCCCTTCCCCTTACTAGCTGCATTTAGAAAATGCTCATCCCAGCTCTCCAGCCAACGCTGAATCTGTTCTACCTGATCGTGCACCATATAGAAAGTAAAGTTACTCCAGGTGATATCTTTTAATTCAGAAGTGTAGCCATTAAAGAAGAAAGCAACATAGAAGAATACCAGTGACTTATTCCCTATTATGTCTACAATAGCTTTGGGCCTGTATTTTTCTGTCCATGGTAGTGAAGACTCTTTAGCTTGGCCTTTCCTCTTGGCAGGAGATGCACTAGGTGTCAATTCTTTGGCAGCTAAAATCTTTGTGGCAGTGCTTCCAGTTCCATCACCTAAAAAATGACATTGCCGCATTTTAGGCCATGAAGGCTCAAAGTCAAGAATGTGAAAGTATCACTTCAGTATAAGAGGCACCAGAAACACAATGCTCAATTGTCTAACGGACTTGACATTCCCCATTTTTCACGGTTTCACCAATCTAAAAAAAGAGATCAGATGCATTTTCTCCTACTGTACATGGAAGTAAGCTAACATCACTCAGATGTCTAGTCTATGTACAGGCTGCTCCCTTCCCCGTCCAGGATGCCAACCACGTTTCCGTTTCTACATACACCACTCAGCTATTTAGTGTTTCTTCTATCCGATTTTGTGTGGCACACTTTCCATGTTAATTTATCTTGAAAAATCACATCTCTGTATTTGGAAACTCATAAATCTTATCATCACCATTTTACCCTTAATAGCATGACTTGTTGGGACCCAGTTGATATAAAGTTCAAATATTTATGAGAGGAATATGAAAAGACAAATGGATCTCTCACCACCTCACTTAATTATTTGATAGTCGGGTAATTTAGGTACTTTCAGCTTACGTCTCAACAATCTTCCTTTGTTTCATAAACTTTGTGCTCGGTCAAACAGCCCCCCACAAAATAAGATGGAGGGATTATATATTAACTTTCAGCACTTATATCCCTATTACCTTCAATACAGGAGCCTAAATTGATGTATATACTTTTTTTAGAAGGAAATACTTTTAGTTCTGGTGCTTTGTAACAAACAAATTTTGTGGCAGAAATCCAGAGTTTTTAAAAGCAAAAAGCGCAAAAAAGCGACAAGGTCCACGAGCTTGAAGCGAAAAGCGAGAAGTGAAGCGCAAGCTTCTTTGAAGAGAAGAGCACAATTTACTAAAGATGAAACAATACCAAACATATACGAATTTAGTATTATAATAATCAAATTGCAATGAGAATAACTAATTTCAAGTATCCACTATACAATAAAGTTGATATTAATCCAACTACTCAAAGTTGTGATTCAAAGAATCAACCGCTTCTCATTTGGGTCATTTAGTGTGTCAAGTTTAAAGCCACACTTTTCCAAAGCGCATGGCTTCATCCAGAAAACGATAACCCCCGCTCCGCCATCACTTCTTCGGTATAAGCGACAAAGCGATGGCTTTTTTGTGCAATAGAGAGGAAGAAACATGAAATCATATTTTCATCCATTTTTATGATGGCTAAACAACTTTGGGATCTGCTTCTGGGGCTATTTTGGGCTTAAATGGGTGATGCCAAAGACTGAAAGACTTGCTATCACGTTGGGAAGGCAATGAAAGGAATGCTAGGTGCTTTGTGTGCAAAGCAAGTTCAATATACAATTTTAAGGACAGATGTTTGTGTTTACTGGCTTTATGGTGTAGGCCACAGGATGTATATGATGTGCATAAAATGATAGATTTCATTAGCTCATTAAGGAGTAACTTTATAGAGGAGGTCCTTTCTTTTGTTCTTTTGTAAAAGGGAGAGTCTACTTTTGTATACACCAGGCACCATATTAGTGCTGGCAGGCTATTATCATTAATTAACCTTGCCAACTTACTGACCAAATAGAAAACTGAATCATTAGGACGCAAAGGTGGATTTCCAAATGGAGTTAGTCCAGCGTTCTTCTAACATCGTAACCTTGCACCCCTGGGGTTTTGTTAATAACATATACCTATTGATCAACCCCAAAAAAAGATTGGTAGTCGTAGGAACATTATACCTTTTTTTTTAAATCAGTTAGTGACATTATACTTTTTGTACCTTAGTACAACTGACAGCACATCTCCGTGCCACTTTTGAAGGATTAATACTTAAAACAAGCTTTCACCTTTTCCTTGCAAGCCTTGACTTATCAATAAAAAAAAATTGCCATCTAAAAGCTTCTAGCATTGTCTTTTCTTATTGAATCAATTCTAAGAGTCTTAACTTGCACAGTCCTAATTAGAATGTAAATGATGGTTTTTATGGTCCCAGTCATTTATATGGCAATGGAAATTGCTGATACTGTTTTCTTTTTTTTGGATCAAGAAAAATATTATGCTATTATTTCTTTCTGTAAGCCATTCAGACTGTTTGGCATTCCCAAGTAATTCTTGTTTTCAAGAGTTCCGTCCACAATATACCCAACATTCTCCTACTTCTCTTCTTTTTGAAGTGCATACAGAACTTTAGAGGCACTGTTCAAAAATATCATAAACCCATTCATCTTTCATTTAAGAATGAGTACATCACCAGAAATAAACAAGTCATTGAAAATGAAAAGGGAAAGCAAATGAGTCTTAGAATTACTTGTATTTTGTGAATTTCTCTTTGCAGGAGAAACAACAGTGTCCACCGATTTCTTTGACTCGGGTTGTGTAGCTGGTTTTGATTTCTTTGATGACCGGATCATATTGAACAAACCATCCTCAGTGAGAAATGCAGTTCTAGTTGCAAAAGTATAGGATACCAATATTAGTTCAGGAACCAAATGAAAAAGGAAAATGAGAAAATGCATTGACATTGGAAACAAACCCGAGTTCCTTGGCTTTAGAGGATTTCCGTCCCTCGATGTCTTCATCGCATAAAAGATAATTCTGCAACAGAACAGCGTGAAAAACACCGTAAAACAATTAAGTTTAGCAAAAATTTATAAGCACGGACAATACCGTTTTCTTGCTAACAGATCCTGTGACACGACCACCATGGCGTTTAATCAAATCCTCAGCTTCTTCTCTTTCTAAACTGAAAGCATGAGAACCAAATGAATGTCTAGCTTTATATTTACAGATCCAATACTGAGAGAAGTTAAAAAAGGTAACATATAGACGAAAAGACTTGGCCTTCTACATAGTGCATCAGTTGCAGTGAGTCTTACATGCTTATAAGCAATAAAGATATTTATGCAAATACATCCCTGGGTTTATCCCCATAATATCTCTTCAAAAATTTACAAACAGACTCAATGAGGTACCTGTCCAGAGTTCCACTAATTACAAAAGTCAAACCAGCTAAACAGTTTGAGGCACCTTCAGGAACTTCCTGCAAAGTGGAAAGACCACAATTTTATTAACTCAGACAACTTCTTGTAAAAGAAATTAACTTCAGCAACGCTTCTACCTTTTCCCCCTTGTGAGGAGGGTCTTTTCTTTCACCAAAATTCATGAAACCGCCCCGTCCTCCACCGCCTCTGCCTCGTCCACCACTTGGTGCTGCAGATGGTCCTTTACCACCACGGCCTCGTCCACCAGATTTGGTGTCCTTATCAGCTGAGGCATCATCATCACTTTCATCAAGAGGGATGCCTTTTCCACCAGTCTGAGCTGCTCGTCCACCACGCCCTCTTCCAGTAGGTTTGAGATCAGATTTTGTATCCTTAAGATCATCGTCACTTTCATCACTGATCACAGACTTCCGTGCAGGTCCCCTTCCAGAGCCACTTGCCGACTTTTTGGTGGGAGTGGCACCTCTGGATCCCATTGCAGATGCAGGCAGTACAAAGTCATCGTCATCCTCAGCTTTGTGAATTCTTTTCGCAGCTGGTGGCTTCTCATTAACTGATGAACTTCCACCAGCATTTTGAGCTTTTCTTTTTGCTGATACTGCCTCTACTTTTTCTTCTTTTGCCTTCACCTTGTCTGTAGCAAAATATTTACTAGTTTTCCTTCTGCCGGCAGTCTCTTGTCCCTCTTGTACCTAGTGTCCATTAGATGCAATAAATAAGATTAACAAAACAAAAGAGGTTGTCGTCCGTAGGTTCTCAAAGTTCAGAAATTGCATTTGATAATCCAGTAGAAACATTCCACCATCTCAAAAACTCTACCTACTAGCTAAAAACCCCAACAATGAGAAAATAACAATAAAAAGCTAAAGATCAACAATATTCTACAGGACTTATTGATGGTGACCAACTTTTATTTTACTGCATAAGATAGAAACAAGGAGTTAAAGTTCAGAAGTTTAGAATTCTTAATATAGGTGAAAACACTAAGTTTTCATGGTAGTTCCGAATGATCTTCAGATTAGTTCATCTCCCCCTAATTTTCTATCATACTTTGTATAACCCTAATGGTTCTAGGAGCAGCTGAAAGAGCCACTACCTAGAAGGCGAGATTTGCCAAGAGTCTTGATGCTGAAGTTTTTATCAAGCACTTGACATGTAAGATTTTCCCAGAAATAAGTAATCAAGATATCCTTCTCTATCTTAAATGGTTAGGTAAGCGATGAACTAAATCACGTGCATACAAAAGGAAGAGCTCAAGAGCTGAAGCCAGCAGATACAGCCATATATGCAAATTATTTGCAGATTTTATAGTCATAACTCAAAATAGTTGGAGCCATCATTCAACAACGTGAAGAAATACATAAGGAGCAGAATTGCAGGTGAAGGAAAGGCCCCAAGTATAAGAGAGAAAGACAGAAACTCTCTAGAGTAGATTCCTTTCCACTATTTCCCCTTATCAAGTATATTTCTTTATTCGATATGTATATTGGTTATGGATGGGTAGAGTTAAAAGCTATAAAGGTAAAAAAATGTCAGCTTTCAATGATTTTCTGGAACTACTAGCGGTGTCCCAAACCCCGAATTGGTGTCAGTCTCAGTTCTGGTGACTAACTGCCCCTGAAATTTTGACAAACCCCACAGGGATTGTTACCATTCATTCTCTTTCTTTATAGCTCATGTTTGTCTTAAAGTGCTTCAGACCTTTCCTGACACTAGGATGGTAAATTACATGAACTTATTCAAGTTTTAACAAAGTTAAGAGCGGCAGCTAAAATGAAAAATTACACCTAGACTTGATATCATATTTCACTTTCCGTCTTTTCCAAGCTTTACACCTTTTTCTTCCCTTTTAAACGTGTTTAGCTATTTGCACCCAATCCACAAGAAGAAAAAAAAACATACCAAGTAAGGGGGAAAGTAAATCTATTCTGACTCATCTGTTAGATTCATAGATTTGTTGCTTTCATGTTTCAAAAAAGCCACTCTAACTAGTAATTTGTTTCTCCCTCAAATGACGCCATTCCATTTCTTTCTTTCGGTTGCTCGTTAAATAATTGAAGTAGAAGGCCATGGTCAAGGAAATCGATAGAAAAGAAATTAGTCTCAGGAAATCTCAAAAAGAAGCAACAAGCCAGCCCCACCATTCCAGGCAATCGGAACAGGTTCCAAGAAACAAGAAATAGGTAACAACATTATCAAACACTTAAACCATACGAGAGTGCAACGAGAAAGTAAGTGAAATCGGAAGAATGATCTAGATACAAAATACTTACCAGGTTTTCTGGAGAAGGCTTTTCTGCTGAAGGCTTTTCTGGAGCATTCTTGGACATGCTCCCATTACCCGTACCTTTGTCATGCTGCTTCATGAACCATTTTCTGATATCTGACTGTATTACACAGAACTATACTATCAAACCCTTAAAACCATGCATCTCAAATTCCAAATATTTGACAGGCACAAAATTCATCACATACTTCAATCTGGAAATCCCAGAAACTACAACTTAACACTTGCCATATGCTAAGTGTGTGTTCTTTTACTACTGTGTATGTGTCAACAGTACGTGCTTGGTATTGAGGACAAGTTGAATTGTCTCAAAGTACAAAAATATAATTGTGTATGGAGTTTAAGATACTAGTATTTATTATATAAGTAGTGGATGAAAATGCTGAATAGTACTTCGATAGTTAGTTAGGTGGAGAATTAATTTGATTTAATTAAGGATTTTAAACTCTGCCAGTGTGAGCTTGCTCACATTGTTGCCGGTCCCAAGCCCAGATAAAGGAAGAAGGTTGCGGCAGTCTAGCAGCCAGCACAAAACTAGCCAAATCATGATTAATCTTCATAATAAAGGGAAGATTTTTGGTGGAGAAATTTTTTGACTTTGATTTATTTAAGCATTTTAAACTCTATCGGCGGTCCCAATTCCGGATAAAGGAGGAGGGTTATGGTAGGTCTAGCGGCCAGCATAAAACTGGCCAAATCACAATGAATCCTCATAATACAATGGAACATGTACAGTGAGTATTCATATAGCAAACCTCAACTTGTTTGGGACTGAGGAGTAATTGTTTATATTCCCTCCACTTCAATTTATATAACACACTTCAAATCAAATGACACTTTTCTATATTTGAAAATAATTTAACTTTACACTTTCCATTTTACCCTTAATGAGAAGCTTTTATAGCTAACAAATGTTATGAACTCACAAAGCTTTTACTCTTTAAGCTTGTAGGACACACAAATTTCAAAAGTCTTTTTTTTTCTTCTTAAACTCGGTACCAAGTCAAACTCCGTCATATAAATTGAAACAAAGGGAGTATTTTAAAATGTGGGAAAAGTTAAAATTGGTAAAATACAGAGAAGATTAACATGGACATGCACATAATCAAGAAATGGACAGAATTCCATATAGTAAAATCTTACCCACTAAAATTATGCAAAACAATATTGTCAATTGAAACAAAAAAGTATCAATAAACTGAAACATGAGTAGTAAGTACCATTTTTGTGACTTGTAACAACACCCACAATCTTCAATAGGCAATGCCTTCTTCAATTTTCGATTTATTTCAAAATTCCACCTAAAAGAAAAATTGAACAAATGTATGAGCAATTTCGTTATACAAACCTCAAAAACGACATAACTGCATGAAGAAGATTTAAAAAAATGACACGAACATTATTCAATGCTGCGAAAAGGGAAAAGCAAGAGCATATTACCAAGCTATGAATTCGCCGGCGGGGAGTAACCGACCATTCCCGTCAACGTAGCCCCGGTGTAGGGTTTAGAGAATTTGAGACTTTGATTTTCGACAGGGGTTTTACTGGTTATTTTGAGAGAGTTTTTTGTTTTTTTTTTTGGCAGCTACTCGGCTGGGGTTACTCGGAGATGAGATTTTTACACGCCTAACATTAATTTTAGTTTATTCCATAAATAATAGTAATTGTTTTTCCAATACTAGCATATTGTAAAATTTATGCAGAGCATTAATGAGTGAACGGAAGACATAAATTATGGGATCTACTTTTAACCTTACTAGTTTTAATGTACGTGTGTTACATGTGTGTGTCGCGTCAATTAATAAATATATTATATGTAAGAAGAACAAATTATTAAAAAAATAGAAATTTATATCAAAATAAATTAAATATTTGCTTAAGGAAATAATTTGTAAAAGATGATTAAAATTTTAATTGATTTTAAATTTTACATATTAAGACTTCTGACATGGTTCAAACAATACATATTGATAAATAAAACTGATTTGAAAATCATAAATAGGTAAATATTAGGAAAATTAACACATGAAATAATTATAGGTGTGAAATAATTTAATAAAATATAATTTAAACAATCAAGAAAATATTTTTGTATGGAAATAAAAATAAAGGATCAAAATTAATCTTGCACGATAAAATTTTCCTTGTACGATATAGGCACAAAAAATTACACGAATATATAATATTTTTTGTCTTTCGTTAAAATGAAACTTACTTTTTACTTTTTATATTCTCTTATTTTTTCTTAATGTATTTTATTCTTATTTAGTTGATCTCGAACTCCTAAATATTAGGCAATAATAAAAAAATTACTTGATTTTAAAGTCCTAAATATTGGAAAAGTAACTTAAATTACATATTTGTCCAATGCGAAATTTATTTTTAAAGGGTAAAAAAGACGAATGATATTGTAGATGAGTGCAACTTCTGTACTAATAAATATGTAATTGTAATCGTTCATCATCATTTATCAATTGATGAGATTTCTGCCATTGACCAATTATTTGTTTGGTTGGAGTTACGTTCTTATTATTAAAATGAATCTTTCATAACATTAACAAACTCACCATCTTTCTACCTATTTAAAGGTTCTTGATTACTAATAAATATCTCATCCATCTCAAATTATTTGTCGTATTTCTATTTGATATGCCCTTAAAAAAATTAGTTAGAAGGAATTTAATTATTTTACCCTTATTTATATCTTTAATATAATCTATCTTTATTGAACATTTACTTTATTTATGTGCCATCTCCATCTTCAAGAACAATTACTACTAAGGATAAAGTGGAAAAAATTAATTAATTTTGTCTTGAACTTCTAAAATGACAAATAATTTAAATTATCTATTTTTAGAAATTACGATAAATAATTTGAGACGGAGGAAGCAAAAATTAATTCCCTTATATTAGTCGTATATTGGCTTTTTTTAACTCTAATTCCTCATCTAGCTTTACTTTTAGGATAATTAATAGTACTGGACAAAAAAAAAAATGGACGAATCAATACTTTAAATTAAAAAGTAGTATGTCTTGAACCCAAATCTAACGCTTAGTGGTGACATATTTAAACTTTGAAATTTGAATTCCTAAAATGTATTTTAACGTAAAAAAAATAGTTCTTAGATTTGATTCCTAAATATTAGGATTTTGAATTATAAAAAAAAATTCTAGTTTATTTAAATGTCCTAAATATTGAGATTTTCTACTATAATAAATAAAGTTTTAGTTGATTTCAAAATCCTAAATATTAGAAAATTAATAAAATAACTATTTTATTCAATGTGAGCTCTATTTTTAATGGGTAAAAAAGGCGAACGACATTTCGTTAAGGGCATTCGTGCTTCTAATCTAGCATTGATTGATGATTGATGAGTAACGGCTTTGACTTTTCGATTTTTTCAAAAATCACAATTAAGTAGTAGCTAATTTCTCTCATGTGGAGCCTTCAATATTATAATTGAATCTACAATAAATCTTTTCCCAAATCTTTTCAACTGAGTTTTTCTTTTCAATTATTTTCTCATCTTGACATTTATTTCTTTCTCTCTCACACAACTTGTATTATTCAAAGTATATTACTAGCAAATACCTTACCAAAAAAAAATCTAAAATTTTAATATGCCATAAATATGTGTATAGAAATTATTACAACAACATAATGTATACAAATATATATGTTATATTAGTGAAAAATATAAATGAATATTGATGATATATATTTAAATATAAATAAGAGTATAAGCAACATATGTACATATACATGATTTTCCTTAAAAAATACATGATTTATAATGTACATATATCTCAAATATACATTATATTTTTCACATAATATATATATTTTATTTCTTTCAGAATCTACGATATATAATTTCATTAGAGTTATGTTATATATATAGCCCATGTATATTTTTTTTTACCGGTAAACATTCCAATGTATGGAAAGTAGAAAATTTGTTATGGAAAGTTTTCAACATAAAAATAGAAAAATATATTACGTTATGGAATGAAATAGTTTCTAACCATTTAAATGTGTTAGGGAATGGATTGGTTTCAAGAGAAGATATATGAAAAGATATTAGAAAGTATTAGGAGTATATTTAGTAGTAGCTTAATTGTCGCTTGAAATTTATTATTATCATATCATAATTTATTGGAATCTGCTATATATAAAAATATTTTACTGCCATACTTGTTAATCATTAACCGATGCTATTCTTTTGTATTATATTTCTAATAGTCAGGCTAGTAATGAAAGTTTTAGAGTTTCTGCCAAAATAGAAGTAATTGGGCTTAGATCAGTGCAAAGGTCCAAGCCCAATAAAGACAAATTGGTATTGGATTGGGCTGTATGGCCCGGGCCTTTGGATAGAAAATAGAATGGGCTAGCAAGTTTTCAAACTGCTAATTGAAAAATAGCCAGAATTTGCAAATTCAATGAAAAATAGCCACTATCTCATGCGGAGATAAAATCTAGACAAAAATACCTTAGCTAAAACACAAAAAGTTCCAGCATAATATGTTGGATTATGGAGCTCTTGCATATAAACTTCCTACATATTATGTTGGAACTCCAATATATTATGATGGAATCTCATATGTAAAAAAAAATTGAACTCCAGCATATTATGCTGGAATTTTCTGATTTTAAGGGTATTTTTGTTCAGATTTTATTTTTGCAAAAAATATTTATTAAATTTCGATTAGTTTTGAAACTATAGCTATTTTTCAATTAGCAGTTATAAACCATGCTATATTTTATTTTTTCGCTCAATTGAAAGTAAAGAAAGAAAGAAGGACAAATTTTCTTTTTATCCCCTAAAGTTTTGTTTAAAATTTTAAAACCCCCGATTTCAATCTTATTCACATGCTTTCACTTTATTTGGTTTATTGCTAGTTAAACAAGATGGGAAAATTTAAACAGTGACATATCACTAATTATTTAGGTATAAAATGTTATCACTAGTGATTGGATATTAAATGGATTAATTCAAAATGGACCTAATCCATATTTAGGTGAGCAATTCCACCCTCAAATTAAAAGATCATTTATTTACCTTAGGCTAAAGTTAAAGCATCCTCTAAATTTGTCCATTTTTTTATTTCGACACTAGAGTTTGGATTTGTCCCTATTGAACACTTACACTACTCAAAAGTTATACTTATTTAATACACTTCAAAGCGAATAATTTTTTTAATATAAAAGAAATCCTTTCTTTTCTTCTTCATTCTTTCTCCTTAAACCCATCCACTGCAAAAGACACCAATTACATTTTTAACTCGACCGATTTTTTTTCTGGCAAAATTCTATTTTTTCCATAAGGTTATGTTGGTGAAGTTCAACAATGAAAAAACATGAGAAATTTCAACATATACTTATATCTGTAGGTAAATGACACTGAATAATAACAACAATACTGCGATAATATTATTTGTGAGCAAATACACGAATTAGCTTGAGTCGTGTTGGGTACTATCCTAAAAACTATTTTAACGATGTAAAATATTTCTCCATGATTAAACAAACTTAACTTTATTTTATTTAGGGGATACAAGAATCAACAAAATATTTGTATTACAATAATCCAACAAAATTGAAAAGAGAATAAGGACAAAGAAAATTTATAAATAAAATTGGAAATAAGAGAAGCTAGGCAAGAAAGAGAAGAAAGCTAAGTAGAAAGAGCTTTTTGTTTCTGATGATTGAGAATTGTGTAACCAATGGTGGTTATTTATAGTTTAATTGCATGGAACTTTATTTTTGCATGGCAAAAACGTGGCAGAGGATTTGCCACTTTTTACACTTCTTTTGCCACTTAACATAACCTTCTAGAATGGCTAAGATATTTGTCCAAAAGGCTTTAAAATATTGCTACAATCCTCCGCTACTTTAAAGACTTTTAAAAATAAACTTGTTGAATTTGTATGGTCCAAATGCGATAGGTTTGGTGTCTTTTGGACTATGAACCAAACTTAGACAGATAAAATTTAACTCACAGAATTACTGGTGAAACATAATATTTTTATGAACCAATAATTCATATTGTAAGTCAGAGATTTTATCAATCACATTTCGACTGTCACGATTTTGCTGTTCAACGCGGTTTTGCGCCACTAGGCCATGCGCGTGTATGGTTATTCATGAGAGCTCTACAGACTGGGCCAAAATCTCATAGGAGCGGCCTCACTCCACTCTCATATAGGTGAATTCATCAAGTGTATATTACTTTTAAATACACCATCCATAAGGAATATGAATTCATTTAAGAGTTATAACTCAAACTCTCAATTAGTAGCAGTCAAACACTCTCTTTTAGTGCTTCAATGTCAGTATCAACTTGTTATTACCCACATGAACCTACTTTATGGAATCTCCAATCACATAGGTTGGGTTACCATCTCTATTGACAACATGTTAGTCTTAACCCCATTTCTTTTGAGGTTTGAAGAATTAATTTTCTTCCCACAAGTTTAGTCAGAGGATCGGCCAAATTTATCTTTGACTTCACAAAGTCAATGAAAATTATTCTATCACTCAACAGTTGTTTTATGACATCATGTCTCAATTTCATATGTCTACTTTTACAATTATAAGGTTTATTCTTTGCTATAGCTATTGCCGCTTGGCAATCACAGTGTATAGACACAAGAGGCAATATGTCCTTTATCAAAGGGATATTAGCTAAGAAGTTTCTTAGCCACTCAGCCTCAGAACCAGCTAACTCCAGAGCTACAAACTCTAATTCCATAGTCGATCTAGCAATGATCGCCTGTTTAGCTGATTTCCACAATATTGCACCACCACCAAGGGTGAATGCATAACCACTAGTAGATTTTATTTCATCTGAATCAGAGATCCAATTTGTATCACTGTACCCTTCTAAGGTAGAAGGAAATCCACTATATAGGTGTGAGACCCCAGGTGTTTCTCTCTTCTCTTACGTAATATACGTAACGTGGCGTGGTTATATTAGGTATATATGATTGGGTATAGCACATTGGGAGAATAAGACTGAAAATGTGTGGTAATATCAAGGAACTAAACTAAAGCTTTAAGTCAAAGGAATCCCTTAAACAAAGGTTCATGGTTAAAGAAATGGCTCGGGTAGCACCCCGCGCGTTCGGAAGATTTAAGTTAACTTGCACCTGTGGGATAAGACTAAGAGTGTATAATATGCTAAGAATAATGTGTTATGAGGTATTATAATATAAGACTGGTCACGTGTTAAGTTTTGGAGTCAAGCAAGTTGCGAAATAAAGGTCGGCAAAAGTTATCGTAAACTTCTCTAATAAATTTTCTAAACTTTGGGTCAAATGTATCAGATCATTTCTCCCAATATATAAAGAGTTATGGGACCCACAACCTACCAAATCGAAGGTCTCCGAGTCTAGTTTGCAATCAAAGAAATCTCACATCAAACCGACATTGAAATAAAATGTTATGACTGTTTTACCGCGGACTGTCCGGGCTAAAATCGGGTCGCGAACCGGGTCGGGTCAAACAAGTGGTATAAGTCGGAAAATCCGACTTTTAAGACCCCAAAATATTTCATCTTCGTCCCAAAACAGTGAAAAAGCTTAAGAGAGGGTTTCATGGTATTCTTGAGTGATTAAGGTGCGTTTTTAACGATTTCTATCGTTAAAGTTTGCCCCCGTGCCTAGAAGCGCAATCTCTACGCTTTACAATCGTTTTCCCCTTCTACTAGATGTGTTTGGACCTATTTTTGGAAGATAGAAAATTATTATTCTTGCTGGTTCTTCAGGATTTATACTTGGTTTGCCAAGGTAATCATCTTGGGACTCTTTTATGATCGTTTTTACAAAGTTCTACGGGCGTTTTGTCAAGTTAGGGTCATATGGCAAATCTGCCAATTTAAACTCATTTATGAACTATTTATAGGTGCGTATAAGCTGCATATATATATATATAGTGGTTTCGAAGCTTAGGACGTAAGGAACAACTTTTTTGAAGGAACTACAGGCATTCAGACGTTCGTTGGAGAGGTATGTTAAGGCTAAGCTTCGTCCTTCCTTTTAGCACGAATTTTGGGAAATTCCTAAGACGCCAAATGTGATATTTTACTATTCTGTTGCTAGAAAGACCTTCTGTGAAAGGCATTGGTATCGTAGCTGAAGTATTTTCATGATGCTATTAGGTTGATATTCCACTCGTTCGGTTAAAAAGGGTATTCGATATCTATATATGTCATTTTGTCGGCTTTCTTAAATATATGTTCATATATATGAATTCTTATTCGTCTTTGGGTTATGTGACTTAAAAATAAAGGCATTTAGTATTTGCGATCAGTCCTTCTTCCTTCTTAAAGTGTATTTTAAAATCTCTAAAGTGACACGTCGATTTCAAAATTTTCAAATATAATTTTTATGTTTAAACTACTAAAATATTTGATTTTTTTTAAATACTTTCTTTTACTAATTATCAAGAAATCAGGTATAAGGACTAAGTGAAGCACCTTAAGCTTTTTATGAACATATTCAGAGTTAAGTTATTTTTTTAAAAGTCGAGTTAAGTTTTCAAACTTATTAAAAAAGATATGAGGTTCCACGAGACATTTGTATGCGATACGAAGGTGATTATGAGATTATGAGAATAAGAGTACCAATGAGCCAAGGTTGGCTAAGTTCTTGTTATGGCCTATTATGTGCATTCAAAGTTCATATCATACATGACATATTATGCATGGACTTCGAGCTATAATCGGAGGTAAGGGGCCTATTTTCCCGAAAGACTATATATATTGTACAGATGGCCACAGGTTGGCAATATGATACCGGTTAGCTACCGGGAGAGACCGCCATTGCTAGCATTTGGTTGGGTATGTCAGCATTTGGTTGGGTATGTCATGCATTTACATCAATATATATGTATTCACGACATACGATTACACGAGCATACCATGCATATTTTATTACTATGAGGTCGGATGTCGGCCATGGAGGCTATCAGAGTTTCAGTGTCAGGTGGTATCTTTATTACCTTTTTACATCAGCTATGTATGATTCTACTTTCTGCCTTACATACCAGTACATTTTTATTCGTACTGATGTCCCGTTGCCTGGGGACACTGCATTTTTGTTTCATGCGTGCAAGTCCAGGTAGGGACTCTGATCGACCCTTCCGCTAGGATTTCGGGGTTCAGCTGTGAGTTGGTAAGCTCCACCTCTTCCTGGAGCTTTCATAGGATGGTTACTTTTGTTGTACAGTTTGGGTATAGTCGGGGCCTTATCCCGACAGTGCTTATGACTCTCTTAGAGGCTATTGTGGACACAATATTCTGGGTTTCTTTTTTTGCTGCTTTCAGTCTCCAGCCCATAGGCCTGGTATGTATTTATAGGTGTGTAGGAATGTATGTCTTCAGTCGCGGCCTCGTCGGCCAGCTAGTATTTTATTATTTTGGCTTTGTCTACCTATGTTTATATGGCTTATTGTTATTCATGTCATAACCTTACAGTCCAGGCTTAGTACTTCAGATGTTGTGCTGCCTGATCTGTTGGGCCCCCACTCTAGTTAGCTAGTATGTTTAGTGGCTAACTCGATTGAATACAATATCGAGTGCCAGTCGTGCCTCCCCTAGTTTGGGGCGTGACAAACTTGGTATCAGAGCAGGTCGTATCCCAGGGAGTCCACAAGCCGTGTCTAGTAGAGTCTTGCTTATGGGTGTGTTGTGCACCACACTTATAATCAGGAGGCTATGAGGCATTTAGGAATGGTTACATTTCTTTCAATTAATAGATCGTGCTATAGAGCGAAGTTATAAGAACATATGAAATCTAAATCATGCTTTGTGTTTCCTATCTAACAGGCTACCTACGCTCAGGAGATGGCACAGCGAGAGATAGGTATGGATCCGGGAGAAGGTACCAGTCGTTCCCCACCGGGTCAGAAGGATAGATTTCCCTTAGAGGCTCACAGTGAGTCTCCAGTACCCCTAGTTTCAGCTTCCCCAGCACTTGTTGGAGCCCAGGGAGATGCAGTACCCCCAGCCTCACCAGTTCCATTGGTACATGAGGCAGCTAGAGACACAGGACCTCCAGTACCTATTGCTCCCCCATTAGAGACTGGGGAGCAGGGGATGAGGGAGGCTGTTCAGTTGCTGACTAGGATGGTTACTATTCATGAGCGACAGCAAGAGTCAGGAGTAGATGCCCGGAGAGATCGGATAGGAAGCTCGACGGTACGAGAGTTTCTTCACTTGGCCCCTCCATTATTTACAGGATCCAGTTCCACTGAGGATCCCCAGGACTTTATAGACCATATGTATAGAGTATTGAGGGTGATGCATGCCTCCATCACCGAGGCTGTGGAGTTGGCTTCTTTTCGACTACGTGATGTAGCCGTCCTATGGTATGAGGCATGGAAAAGATCTAGAGGACCTGATGCTCCGCCAGCAGAGTGGGAGGACTTCTCTGAGGCTTTTTTATCCCATTATTTGCCACGGGAGGTTCGGGAGGCCCGTCTTGACCAGTTTCTTAGCTTAAAGCAGGGGGATATGAGTGTGAGGGATTATAGCCATAAGTTTAATTCTTTTGCAAGGTATGCACTAGATATAGTACGTACCATGAGGGCTAGAGTTCATCATTATGTGGATGGTTTATGGGATCATCTGATTAGAGACTGTAGGGTTGCATCCCTATCGGATGATGTAGATATTTCCCGCATACAGGCTTTCGCTCAGACTACAGAGGACTTTTCCCGTCGGATTCGTGATACTCGTAGGGATAGGGAGCAGAATAAGAGGGCTCGTACTATGGGGTCTTATAGGGAGCCACGAGTTGATTTTAGGCCCCCACTCCATCGATATCCACCTCGGTCAGCAGGTAGTTTCCCACCACAGATGTAGGGCCAGCGGTTTGATCGTTATATTCAGTCAGGACCGGGGCAGAGCTCAGGCCAGCCTGAGGGCCGTCGACAGGAGCGTTCTGCACAAATGAGACAGCTTACTCCTCCATGTACTCAGTGCGGTAAGCTGCACACCGGGCAATGTAGACAGGGTTCGAGTGCATGTTTTCATTGTGGGCAGACAAGACATTATATTAGTCGGTGCCCGGGGTTAGGCAGAGGTACACCAGCTCAGCCTTCAGGATTCACAGTAGCCTTTTCTCCCTCAGTCCGTGCTCCCCGACCAGGTCCACAGTCTACTTTGGGCCGTGGTAGGGGGAGAGGTGGAGGAGACACCTCAGGTTCTAGTAGTGGCCAGAACCGCTTTTATGCACTCACAGGCCGACAGGATTCAGAGGCATCCCCAGATGTTGTCACAGGTATATTGACAATACATTCTCATGCCATTTATGCATTGATGGATCCCGGCTCTACATTTTCATATATTACTCCATTTATTGCTGGTAAGCTTGACATGAGATCTGAGTTGTTGCCACAGCCAGTTGAGGTGTCTACGCCAGTTGGCGACTCTATTGTAGCTAATCATGTCTATCGAGATTGTACAGTGTTAATTAATGACCGTCCAACCTCTGTTGATTTAGTTGAATTGGTTATGCTAGACTTCGATGTCATTATGGGTATGGATTAGTTGACAGCTTGTTATGCTAATATTGATTGTCGTGCAAAGTTGGTCCGATTTCATTTTCCTGGTGAGCCTGTCCTTGAATGGAAAGGTAATGCAGCCACGCCCAATGGTAAGTTTATTTCATACCTTAGGGCTCGGAAGTTTATTGTTAAAGGTTGTATATACCATCTAGTTCATGTTAGGGATATAGATAAGGAGCCAGCGACCCTTCAGTCGGTTCCTATTGTGAATGAATTCCCGACGGTATTCCCTGACGAGCTTCCAGGAATTCCCCCCGAAAGGGAAATCGATTTCGCTATAGATTTGCTTCCTGATGCGCAGCCTATATCCATTCCTCCCTACAGAATGGCTCCTGTAGAGCTAAGGGAATTGAAGGAACAACTGAAGGACTTGCTCGATAAAGGCTTGATTAGGCCAAGTACATCCCCATGGGGTGCTCCGGTGCTCTTTGTTCGAAAGAAAGTTGGGTCCTTGCGGATGTGCATTGACTACAAGCAACTAAATAAAGTCACTATCAAGGATAAGTATCCTCTTCCACAGATTGATGACTTGTTCGACCAGTTACAAGGTGCCAAATGCTTTTCGAAGATCAACTTGCGATCCGGTTGTCATCAGCTACGAGTCAGGGATATTGATATCCCAAAAACAGCATTTAGGACGAGGTATGGCCATTTTGAATTCCTTGTCATGTCTTTCGGGCTTACAAATGCCCCAGCAGCCTTTATGGATCTTATGAACCGGGTATTCAAACCATTCTTGGATGAATTTGTGATTGTGTTTATTGACGACATCCTGATATATTCGCGATCGGAAGCTGAGCATGCGGACCACTTGCGAGCTATATTGCATACTCTCCAGGACTACAAGTTATATGCTAAATTCTCTAAATGTAAATTTTGGCTAACTTATGTAGCTTTTCTTGGTCATGTTATTATCGACGATGGTATCAAGGTTGATGGCCAAAAGATTGAAGCTGTGATGACTTGGCCGAGGCCCTTGAATCCGACAGACGTTCGTAGCTTTTTAGGCTTGGCAGGGTATTACCGAAGGTTTGTGGAGGGATTTTCCTCTATCTCTGCACCATTGACGAAACTGACACATAAGGGAGCTAAGTTTCAGTGGACTGAGGCATGTGAACAAAGTTTTTAGGAACTAAAGAAAAGGCTTACTACGGCAACTGTCTTGACTCTTACGGATGGCACCGAGGGTTATGTTGTATATTATGATGCCTCGAGAATTGGCCTAGGTTGTGTTCTTATGCAGCATGGTAAGGTTATCGCGTACGCCTCCAGACAGTTGCGAAAACATGAACAGAACTATCCTACGCACGATCTTGAGTTAGCTGCAGTTGTATTTGCCCTAAAGATTTGGCGGCATTATCTATATGGGGTTCATATTAATGTTTTCACCGACCACCAGAGCCTTCAGTATTTATTTAAACAGAGGGAGTTGAACCTACGATAAAGAAGATGGCTAGAATTACTAAAGGACTATGATGTTGATATTTTATATCATCCCGGCAAAGCTAATATTGTTGCTGATGCCCTTAGCCGGAAGTCCATGGGGAGTCTAAGCCATGTTGAAGCTGATAAGGTCAAGATGACCAAATACCTATGCCAACTAGCTAGTTTGTGGGTGTGTTTGGTAGATGCAGAGGGTGGACGCATTCTCGTTCAGAATACGGCAAAATCTTCTTTTGTTACTGAAGTGAAAGAGCGACAACACGAGGATCCTGAGCTTATAAAACTGAGGGAAAGTATTCCACAGCAGCGACAACCTTTATTTGAGCTAACTGGAGATGGAGTCCTTAGTTACCAGGGCCGCTTATGTGTACCGTCAGTAGGAGAGCTCCGTGCCAAGATTCTTTCGGAGGCCCATTATTCTAGATATGCAGTTCATCCCGGAGCGACAAAGATGTATCGGGACCTTCGACAGATCTATTGGTGGAATGGAATGAAAAAAGATATCGCGGAGATGGTAGCCCAATGTCCCAACTGCCAGCAAGTTAAAGCCAGGGCCGGGTTGGAGGGTAAGGCTGCTTAAGCCATTGCATTGGGCCCCAAATTCTAGAGGGCCCCAAAAATATTATACTATATTATTATGTATTATATATCTTATGCGATTACTCTTAAGAGACCAAATTTTAATATTTGTTTATTTGGTTAAGAATGTAAAAATGAGTGAGTAAAGAGCGATAAATATCCGTCTTATTAGTAGCATACTTATTTTCCTCTTTCGTTCTAATTTTTCCTCCTTTCTTTTACATGACTTTGAGATTTCTCTTTCCAATTTCAAACTCTGTTTCTTTGATTTAGCTACTTTCTCATATTTAATTGACTCATTGATTAGAACAGAAGCTCTTTTGTGTTTAACTGTTACATGAATTTTGTAAAATAGGCCTCTTAATACAATTTGGCTTTAGGCCACCAACTTCGTTGAGCCGCCCCTGGTTAAAGCCGAACATCAGAGGCCTAACTCAGTGTATTGAGCTTCCATTATGGAAATGGGACATGATAAATATGGACTTCATCACTGATTTGCCTCGCACTCCACGGAGGTATGATTCTATTTGGGTAATTATTGATAAGCTTACAAAATCTGCTCAGTTCCTGCCAGTCAGGACGACATATTCAGTCGAGGATTATGCCAAACTTTACATTCGAGAGATTGTTCGCCTTCACGGAGTGCCATTATCTGTTATCTCTGATCGAGGGGCTCAATTTACAACATATTTTTGGAAATCTTTTCAGAAGGGTCTAGGCACGCAGGTAAATCTTAGCACCGCTTTTCATCCACAAACTGATGGACAGGCAGAGCGTACTATTCAGACAGTTGAGGATATGTTACGTGCCTGCGTGCTAGATTTTAAAGGAAGTTGGGATGATCATCTACCTCTTATTGAGTTCGCTTATAATAACAGCTTCCAAGCTAGTATTCAGATGGCTCCTTACGAAGCACTATACGGGCGGAAGTGTAGGTCGCCGATCGGTTGGTTCGAGGTCGGGGAAGCAGAGTTTCTAGGTCCTAACTTAGTCCAGCAAGCAATGGAAAAGGTAAAACTTATTAGAGACCGGCTGCGTACAACACAAAGTCGACAAAAGTCTTATGCAGATGTTTGACGACGAGACTTAGAGTTTGATGCAGAAGATTGGGTTTTCCTGAAAGTATCACCTATGAAGGGTGTCATGTGATTTGGAAAGAAGGGGAAGCTCAGCCCCAGGTACGTTGGACCGTATAATATTATTCGGAGGATTGGTAGGGTGGCGTACGAGCTTGATTTGCCTTTAGAATTGGAAGCAGTCCATCCTGTGTTTCATGTATCTATGTTGCGGAAGTGCATTGGAGATCCTTCACGTATTACGCTTATTGAGGATATTCACATTGTTGAAGACTTATCTTAGCAGAGGTACCAGTAGTTATTTTAGATCGGCAGGTAAGGAAGCTTCGAACTAAAGAAGTGGCTTCCGTGAAAGTGTTATGGCGAAATAACAACATCGAGAAAATGACCTGGGAAGCTGAGGAGGAAATGAGGAAGAAGTACCCCCACCTATTTACGACTTAAGGTGAGTCGCATTTAAATAATTGCCAATTATTTCTTTACAGCAACTTAATTGGATTTTAAATGACTTGAAAGTGCAATTTTAATTTTTTTTTATTGCGAGATAGCTATACGAAGCCTAGTAGTTGGAATCTTCAGAATTTGATTTATGCTTTGCAAATGTAACAAATATAGCCTCGCAAACAATGTATTAGCGGACAAGAAATGAAACCAAGGAATTGACTTGACCCATTCGCGGACGAATGTTCTTAAGGAGGGGAGACTGTGAGACCCCAAGTGTTTCTCTCTTCTCTTACATAATATACGTAACGTGACGTGGTTATATTAGGTATATATGATTGGGTATAGCACATAGGGAGAATAAGACTGAAAATGTGTGGTAATATCAAGGAACTAAACTAAAGCTTTAATTCAAAGGAATCCCTTAAACAAAGGTTCATGGTTAAAGAAATGGCTCGGGTAGCACCCCGCGCGTTCGGAAGGTTTAAGTTAACTTGCACCTGTGGGATAAGACTAAGAGTGTATAATATGCTAAGAATAATGTGTTATGAGGTATTATAATATCAGACTGGTCACGTGTTAAGTTTTGGAGTCAAGCAAGTTGCGAAATAAAGGTCGGCAAAAGTTATCGTAAACTTCTCTAATAAATTTTCTAAACTTTGGGTCAAATGTATCAGATCATTTATCCCAATATATAAAGAGTTATGGGACCCACAACCTACCAAATCGAAGGTCTCCGAGTCTAGTTTGCAACCAAAGAAATCTCACATCAAACCGACATTGAAGTAAAAAGTTATAACTGTTTTACCGCGGACTGTCCGGGCTGAAATCGGGTCGCGAACCGGGTCGGGTCAAACAAGTGGTATAAGTCGGAAAATCCGACTTTTAAGACCCCAAAATATTTCATCTTCATCCCAAAACAGTGAGAAAGCTTAAGAGAGGGTTTCATGGTGTTCTTGAGTGATTAAGGTGCGTTTTTAATGATTTCTATCGTTAAAGTTTGCCTCCGTGCCTAGAAGCGCAATCTCTACGCTTTGCAATCGTTTTTCCCTTCTATTAGCTGTGTTTGGACCTATTTTTGGAAGATAGGAAATTGTTGTTCTTGCTGATTTTTCAGGATTTATAATTGATTTGCCAAGGTAATTATCTTGGGACTCTTTTATGATCGTTTTTACAAAGTTCTACGGGCGTTTCGTCAAGTTAGGGTCATATGGCAAATCTGCCAATTTAAACTCATTTATGAACTATTTATAGGTGCGTATAAGCTGCATATATATAGTGGTTTCGAAGCTTAGGATGTAAGGAACAACTTTCGTGAAGGAACTACAGGCATTCAGACGTTCGTTGGAGAGGTATGTTAAGGCTAAGCTTTGTCCTTCCTTTTAGCACGAATTTTGGAAAATTCCTAAGACGCCAAATGTGATATTTTACTATTCTGTTGCTAGAAAGACCTTCTGTGAAAGGCATTGGTATCGTAGCTGAAGTATTTTCATGATGCTATTAGGTTGATATTCCACTCGTTCGGTTAAAAAGGATATTCGACATCTATATATGTCATTTTGTCGGCTTTCTTAAATATATGTTCATATATATGAATTCTTATTCGTCTTTGGGTTGTGTGACTTAAAAATAAAGGTATTTAGTATTTGCGATCAGTCCTTCTTCCTTGTTAAAGAGTATTTTAAAATCTCTAAAGTGACACGTCGATTTCAAAATTTTCAAATATAATTTTTATGTTTAAACTACTAAAATATTTGATTTTTTTTAAATACTTTCTTTTACTAATTATCAAGAAATCAGGTATAAGGACTAAGTGAAGCACCTTAAGCTTTTTATGAACATATTCAGAGTTAAGTTATTTTTCTAAAAGTCGAGTTAAGTTTTCAAACTTATTAAAAAAGATATGAGGTTCCACGAGACATTTGTATGCGATACGAAGGTGATTATGAGATTATGAGAATAAGAGTACCAATGAGCCAAGGTTGGCTAAGTTCTTGTTATGGCCTATTATGTGCATTCAAAGTTCATATCATACATGACATATTATGCATGGACTTCGAGCTATAATTGGAGGTAAGGGGCCTATTTGCCCGAAAGACTATATATATTGTACAGATGGCCACAGGTTGGCAATATGATACCGGTTAGCTACCGGGAGAGACCTCCATTGCTAGCATTTGGTTGGGTATGCCATGCATTTTTATTTGGATATGTCATACATTTACATCAATATATATGTATTCACGACATACGATTACACGAGCATACCATGCATATTTTATTACTATGAGGTCGGATGTCGGCCATGGAGGCTATGAGAGTTTCAGTGTCAGGTAGTATCTTTATTACCTTTTTACATCAGCTATGTATGATTCTACTTTCTGCCTTACATACCCGTACATTTTTATTCGTACTGATGCCCCGTTGTCTGGGGACACTGTATTTTTGTTTCGTGCGTGCAAGTCCAGGTAGGGACTCTGATCGACCCCTCCGCTAGGATTTCGAGGTTCAGCTGTGAGTTGGTAAGCTCCACCTCTTCCTGGAGCTTTCATAGGATGGTTACTTTTGTTGTACAGTTTGGGTATAGTCGGGGCCTTATCCCGACAGTGCTTATGACTCTCTTAGAGGCTATTGTGGACACAATATTCTGGGTTTCTTTTTTTGCTGCTTTCAGTCTCCAGCCCATAGGCTTGGCATGTATTTATAGGTGTGTAGGAATGTATGTCTTCAGTCGCGGCCTCGTCGGCCAGCTAGTATTTTATTATTTTGGCTTTGTCTACCTATGTTTATATGGCTTATTGTTATTCATATCATAACCTTACGGTCCAAGCTTAGTATTTCAGATGTTGTGCTGCCTGATCTGTTGGGCCCCCAGTCTAGTTAGCTAGTATGTTTAGTGGCTAACTCGATCGAATACAGTATCGAGTGCCAGTCGTGCCTCCCTTAGTTTGGGGCGTGACAATAGGATACCATAATTCATGGTTGCTCTCAAATATTTCATTAGTCTATCTAATGCAGACCAATGATCCATGTTGGGATTATGAGTATATCTACTCAGTCCACACACAACATATGCTATATCATGCCTTGTAAAATTCATTAAATGCATCAGACTCCCAATAATCTGCGCATATTTAGACTGAGCAACTGGGTCACCGTTATTCTTTTTCAACTGAGGATTAGCATCAAAAGGAGTACTCGTAGATGTGACATTAAAATATTCAAACTTCTTAAGAAGTCACTGAACATAATGTTCTTGTGGCGTCATTATTCCATCTTCATTCTCTGTAACTTTAGCTCCCAATATTGTATTTACTTCACCCATATCTTTCATATCAAAATTAGCATACAAAAATAATTTAGTACTTTGCACAATATTTAAATTTGTACCAAATATAAGCATGTCATCAACATATAGACATATTATCACATAATCATTGTCTACCACTTTAGTATAAACACATTTATCCACCTTCACTGAAGAAAAACTGTCTCTCAGTAAGACTTGTTCATATTTCTCATACCACTGCTTAGGAGCTTGTTTAAGGCCATAAAGAGATTTAATTAATTTACAAACTTTATTTTCTTGTCCAGGAATGACACGGCCTTCAGGTTGAACTATATAAAATTCTTCTTCTAAATCACCATTAAGAAAAGCAGTTTTGACATCCATTTGGTGGATAAAAAGTTTACGAATTGAAGCTAAGGCAATTAAAACTCGAATAGAAGAGATTCTAGTTACCGGTGCAAATGTATCAAAATAATCTATTTTTTATTTTTGAGAAAATCTTTTTGCTACTAATTGAGCTTTATATTTATCTAAAGATCCACCAAGATTAAATTTCTTTTTGAAAATCTATTTACAACCAATAGGCTTTGCACTAGGAGGTAAATCAGTTAAAATCCATGTGTTATTTTTCAAAATATAATTGATTTCAACTTTTATTGCCTCTTTCCAATATTTAGCATCGAAAGAAGATATAGCTTCAAAATAATTTGATGGTTCATTATCGACAAGAAAAGTTTGAAAATCATTTTCATAAGAAAAATATTCTTTCCTGGGCCTTTTGCTCCTTTTCAGTTCCTCATTAGAGGTAATTTCATTATTTGTTTCAACAGGTGTATATGAAATTTTACCAGACAATAGATAAATATATTCAAAGAACTAAACATTCTTTGTCTCAATTATAGTATTGCAATCAAGCACATCACTTTTTAAGACAAGAAATCTATATGCAACACTATGTTCAGCATATCCAATAAGCATGCAATCAGTAGTTTTAGAACCTATTTTTCTCTTTTTAGGTTCAGGCAAAAGAACTTTAGCAAGACACCCCCACACCTTTAAATATTTCAAGTTAAGTTTATAACCCTTCCACAATCCATACAGGGTTTTGCCAGTTATTCTATGTGGTATTCTATTTTGTAAGTGACATGCAGATAATATAACTTCACCCCACAAATTATCAGGTGCATTAAAACTAACTAGCATATAGTTCATCATCTCTTTTAATGTTTTATTTTTTCTTTCAGCTACTCCATTTGACTCGGGTAAATAAGGCGGAGTTACTTCATGAATAATCATATTCTTTTCACAAAAATTATTTAAAAAAAATATATTCTCCACCTCTATCATATCTAATTCTCTCGATTCTTCAACTAAGTTGATTTTCAACCTCAGCTTTATAAGAAATAAAAGCATTAAAGGTATCATCTTTATTTCTAAGCAAATACAACTTAGTAAATCCAGAAAAATAATCAATAAAAGTCACATAATATCTTTTACCACCTCTAGTCATAGTCTGCTTTAAATTTCCTAAATCAGTATGAATCAAGGATAATAATTTAGTTTCTCTATTTACAGAAAAATAAGTCTTTCTGGTACTTTTAGCTTCAACATATATTTCACACTTGTCTATATTATTTGAGTCTAAACCAGATATTAAGCCTAGTGACTGTATTTTTCTTATATATGTGATATTAATATGTCCTAGTCTAGCATGCCATAAAAAATAGACTCAATCGTATAAGCAGAAGCATATACATTTCCATTGATAACATCAGAAACATTAAGTACAAAGAGTCCTTGGTTACAATAGCCCTTTTCCACAAACACATTATTTTTGGTCATTATGATCTTATCATATTCAAATGACACTTTCACTCCGGCTCTTCCCAACAAAGATACAGAGATCAAGTTTGTCCTCATAGTAGGAACATGCAGTACATCAACAAGGGCTAAAGTTTTTCCCGAAGTGAGTTTCAGGAGAACTTTACCCTTACCCAAGACTTTGGTAGTACTTGAGTCTCCAAGGTAGACCTCTTCTCTATCATCCTCTACAGGAGTATAAGAGAAAAATACTTCTCGATTTGCACAAATGTGCCGAGTAGCCTCAGAGTCTACCACCCATTCTTTTGCATGTGCTACAATGTTTACTTGAGAAATGACAATTGCAATAATATCACCTCCTTCAACTAAGTTAGCCTTAGGAGTATTAGTTTTTCCTTTGTCATTTTCTGCTCTGTACCTGCACTGTGAGGCATGATGGTCTGGTTTTTCACAAACAAAACAAGAGCCTTTTTTTCTTATAAGGTTAAGATTTTTAGGCTTGTAACCTTGAGACTTATTCTCGTACCTTTTGCGGTTGTTGTTGCTACTTTGCACTAAATTTGCTTTAAGAGCTGTCATCCTAGCTTTGGCAGATTCTTTTCTGTTGGAATCTTCAATTAGGATGTGGGTCATAATTTCCTCAATGGTAAAATATTTCTGTTTGTGCTTTAAATTATTTTTATAGTCACTCTATGATTCAGACTGCTTCTCAATCAGTACTCCAGCAATAAACTTTTCTGGTAATGACATCCTCTCGGCCTTCAAGTCTTCTAGCAATTTTTGATATTCGTTAATTTGCACGTTCATCTCTTTATCATCTCTCATCTGCCACTGATAAAATTTTCCTACTACAAATTTTTGTTTTGTAGCATCTTCAACAGTGAATTTTTTAATTAAGGCTTCCCAGATGGCTTTTGCTTTCTTATAACTGCAATACACGTCAAACAGTTCATTAGAAATAGTTTGCAATATGGTTGACGACATACCTTATTGGCATGTTGCCATGATTCCACTATTTTATTATCAGCGTCTGCACTAGGTTGTGGATGCAACAGTGCATGTGCAACACCATGGACATCAAGCAGTGAGAAAATATGTTCTTGCCAATGCTTGAAATTTTTATTGGCGAAAATTTTAATATTTGACACATCTGAAAATAGCCTGGCATATGGCAGTGCAACTGGGGCTGGAACAACGGACGTAGCGCCAATATTGATTGTATCAGTAGTGTTTTCAGCATCAGTATTGTTTGCCATAGTTTCTTAGATTGTAGGTAAATGACACCAAAAAATAACAACAATACTCGATAATATTATTTGTGAGCAGATACACGAGTTAGCTTGAGTCGTGCTGGGCACTGTCCTAAGAAACTATTTCAGCAGTGTGAA
This sequence comes from Nicotiana tabacum, assembly GCF_000715075.1. NCBI lineage: Eukaryota > Viridiplantae > Streptophyta > Magnoliopsida > Solanales > Solanaceae > Nicotiana > Nicotiana tabacum. The sequence goes on along the minus strand of NC_134097.1, from coordinate 6,516,134 downwards.
ATATTTCTCCGAAATTAAACAAGCTTACCTCTATTTTATTTAAAGAATACAAGAATCAACAAAATATTTGTATTACAATAATCCAACAAGATTGAAAAGAGAATAAGGACAAAGAAAATTTATAAGTAAAATTGGAAATAAGTGAAGCTAGGCGAGAAAGAGAAGAATGGTAAGTGGAAAGAGCTTTTTGTTTCTGATGATTGAGAATTGTGTAACCAATGGTGGCTATTTATAGTTGTAATTGCATGGAACTTTATTTTTGCCATGCAAAAACGTGGCAGAGGATTTGCCACTTTTTACACTTCTTTTGCCACTTAACATAGCCTTCTAGAATGGCTAAGACATTTTTCCAAAAGGCTTTAAAATATTGCCACAATATCAATGTAATCGAACAATAATAAATTAGAGCTAATTCAATTAAATAAATACCCTAAATAACATAATTAAAATAGAGATTGAAGTGAGGGATGGACCTTCGTATAGCAAACAACAACAACAACATACCCAATATTATCCCATACTGTAGGGTTTGAGGAGGATATTGTGTACGCACACCTTGCCCCTACCTTGTGAGGATAGATAGGTTGTTTCCAATAGACCCTCGGCTCAGGAAAGTACAAACACCACATTAATGAAAATATAGACAAGAAGGGACAGTACCAAAAAATCATATAAAAGCATAATAAAAACAACAAGATGGTAAGGTGATCAATAATGAAAGAAAACAATGATTAGTCATAAAAACCTATTACCAACAGAAAGCGAGACTGAGTGCCAATACTACTGTTATGAGCGAGACTGCGTGCCAATACTACCGCTATGAACACTCTAGACTACCTATTCTACTACCCTAATCCTCGACCTTTATACATTCCTATCAAGTGTCATATCCTCGGTCAGCTGAAACTGCGCCATGTCTTGTCTAATCACCTCTCCCCACCTCTTATTTGGCCTACTTCTATCTCTCCGCAGGCCCTCCAATGTCAACCTCTCACACCTACTCACCGGGGGCGTCTGTGCTCCTCCCCCTCACATGACCAAACCACCTAAGCCGCGCTTTCCACATCTTATCCTTAATAGGGGCCACACCCACCTTGTTGCTAATAGCCTTATTTCTGATTTTATCTAACCTGGTGTGCCCGCACATCCATCTCAACATCCTCATCTCTGCTATCTTCATCTTCTGGACATGATCGATCTTGAGTCTTGACTGGCCAACACTTAGCCCCATACAACATTGTAGGCCTGACCACCATTCTGTAGAACTTACCTTTAAGTTTCGGTGGCACCTTCTTGTCACACAAAACATCGGAAGCGAGTCTCTATTTCATCAATCCCACCCCCACTATGATGTGTGGCATCTTCTTCAGTCTCCCCACCCCCCTGAATAATAGATCACGGTATTTAAAACTTTCTCTCTTAGGGATAACCTGTGAGTCCAACCTCCCCTCCCCTTCCCCAAAAATGAACCAAAGACCTCGAAGAACTGATATACAACATCAGGAAAAAGAATAATGATAAATCTCCAACAAAGACTTCGAACGAAAAGCGAGGGAGGTGGGTTAAAACATTACTAGTTTTTTTTCTTGTTGAAATATTTTTTTAAATTAGCTAAATAAATTTTTAAATAGTTTTTTTTCTCAGAATTTATCTTTTAATGATTATTTGGGCCCAAATGCTATATCTCCTCATTTAAATCGCTACCTAGCCACGTTATTTGCGAATGTGCTACACACAATTATTTTTGGCTGGTTACCAAAAAATGTCTAATAGGTATAATTTTTGAGTGGTATAACCGTATAAGTATTTAATAGGAACAAATCCAAGTTCTAATTTTAAAGTAAAAATTCGGACAAGTTTAGAGAGTCACTTATGTCTTTGGCCTTTCTTACAACGTTTAAAAATTTTATGGAAAGAATCTCCATAAATATTCGAGAAATGAGTAAAATGAAGATAAAAAAAAATATTTTTTTGTGTCAACTACACTTGAGAATTGAGCTGTTCTTTTTAGTTCTAAAATAGCATTTGATACTTATAACTTTGATGAAATTAATTAATCTTTACCCATAATAATTTATTTTGAGCATCGCTAAGAAAGTGTATTAAGAATTTGTATAACAACAGGATATACAAACTTCCTCTGTTAGTATATTCGAAACTTTAATTATGTTTTCAATTTTCAGTTAATCAAAATGTCAAAATTGTCACGACCCAAATCGGAGGGCCGCGATAGGCATTCGGTACTTTACTCAACCGAGTACCAACGTAACATATTTTTCTTGTCATATCCATATTGTGAAGACAGTTTGGTAAATCCAACTTTTGATAAGATTATCCTGAAAAAACTAAAAACATCATGTGTTTCAGCTTTAAGGCAGGATTTACTACTTTTTTCAGTTTCATTTCCACACAAAAAGAAAAAAGAAAAAAATTAGTACTACTCAAGAGCTCAATGCTTTTAACCTCTCACCTTAATTCTTCAAAGCACTGGGTTGCTTAGTTACAAGAATTAGAAAAATATCTTGAAATAAAATTTAAAATTATTTTTTCTCGCATTTGATTAAATATTTATTTTGCAATACCGAAATTATCTTATAACCACAATTATAGTACTGTTTTATACAACATTTAAAAAGGATTTTAATACCGAAATTAGCAATCCTTGGATAAAATACTTAAACAAATGCTATTCATTTGACTCTATATTTCATTTTCAATGCAATGAACCAAAATTCGTCCAAAAAGGTACTTGCACTTAATAATTCAAGAAGTATTAATTTCAGTATTACAATTCATACATTATTAATCCCAACATAATTTTGCCTACGAACCAAAAAATGACATTATATAGTCGCTCTAATAAAAAAAATATATTTTTTATATATATATATACATTATGTATATTATATACAAAAATTATATAAATTTTATATATTTTTTTGACTACCAAATATAAATAATTTCTGTCGCGCGCTAAAAGCGATAATACCTTGTTATAAAGAGTAGTCCATCCAGTGGACCTAACAAAAGAAGGGTACGCTCTCTGATAGGGAGTTGTCAACATCGTTCAATTGGATGCATGTTAATGCACGTGATTTAATTGGTGATGCACGTGATTTGTGGAGCCCAAAATCAATAGCCTCTTATCTGTGGCATCATATCTATCAATTTTGAAGGGATCCTTAGATCAAGGTTAAAGTTACCTCTGCGGTCACGGGTTCGAGCCGTGGAATCAGCCGTCGATGTGCATCATCGTAGGGTGCCTATATCACACCCTTGGGGTGTGACCCTTTTCCGAACCCTGTATAAATGCGGGATGCTTCGTGCACCGGACTGCCCATATCTATCAATTTTCATAAGAGTACTGGCCAAACCTTCACAAGGTTCCACATTCTTTCTTGTAAATCAACACAATTATCTCATCCTCAAGAAACTCTATAAGACAATGCAAAACTGTACCAAGTTCAAATGTACCCCAAGAATATGATAATAATAGATAAAATACAAGTATCTAAACATTAATCTCTGAAGCAGCTACCCATATACAGCAGAAATGAAGAAAAATGTCTGTATGAAGATCTCCAATGAAGAACAAAAACTGGTGTATTCCATTTTTAGAATGCTGCCATTATAATGATAGTTCAAACTAAGGATCTTCAGTTTGCACCAGCAACGAAGAGTTCCAGCCACTCAAAATGCATACCGATTACCAATCAAATCAAACAAGTCTCCACCGACGTACCCTGGGTGCTGTACACTTGAATTTTTCTCACAGTACAGTGTAAGATATCCGAATTTTGGGAATGATCCTTCATGACAAGTCCAGCTTTCACAATCCCAAATTAGTCTTCTTGACCCGCCACCGACTGCACGATACATCCAGATCTACATGAAAGAACCAGTTTTTAGACACTAAATGCAGAAAGAGCAAGTGGCATTCAATCAGTAGGTTCCAGCTCAATGAAGAAAAGTTCAAAATTGGAAGCTTTCGATAGCAACAAAAACCGCATATTTAAGTTATGTTGTTTTTTCTACTCATGCGTCAACACATTGCATTCTGCAGTCCCATTTAAGAGGATAACGTTTCAATAAGATGACTGCGATAGCGAACATCTTAATCTATGCAATTAATACTAAAAGCAAGTAGCGGCACTAAAAGCTAAAAATGATTAAAGCCTTGTGATTAAGACGACTGACTCAATTTAAGCCAGACCACAGATGGATAATCTAATCAAGACCCCTATAAATCTCATCCCATTTGTGTTTTTTAAGGCATACAATCCATCTTATCCTCAAACACTACTACAATTCTACCTAGCATCTTGCACCTTTCCCTCAACTGTAGTCACTCCCAAAACCTACTAAAGAAGATGGCAAATGCTCGTATTGCTAGGTTTGTTACAGAGGTAGCACCACCACAGTTTGTAAATGTCATGAGACACAGAGCCTCAAAGATGCTAGATACCATCAAAGAAGAGGAGAGAGAAGCTGGCACAAGCGAGTCACTTTCTCTGAAGAGTTCATCGCCTTCAGCTTATTCTGCTTCAGCTTCAAATGCAAAAACTTCTAAATATTTTCTCAAAGAAGTTCAGAGGTCGCTTTCTGTATTTGGCAGCTAAAGTCTCAACTTAAGCTTGCTGACAGTGCTTTCAAGTTTTCCTGACCAGTCTATTGATATCTAGCTGTTCTCCTTCTGCAAATTTTCTCTCTTCCTTAGTTACAAAGTCCACAAAGCTTGGTCGAGTCCAAGCTTTGCTGAGACTAGATAAATATTGACTGTATCTGTAAGTAATCTGTGTGAGCAAATGAAAATTCCTCCATCGAACTATCAGTAAATTTCTATTGCTGCTACTTTTAATTTTCCAAAAGTTACTTTCTGTACAGTTAAAAAATTGTTATGCACAGTATGTTTTTTTTATAAAGTATTTTTGTTCCACAAAACAAGCACTCGGAAATGGCTAACAAGCATACAATAAATGCTCTCTCTCCGTGAACTCAGCTACACCTATTTAGACAAGAATATGAGAATGTAAAAACATTCATACTTACTATAAGCAACTGAGCAACTTTACCTCGAAAAAACCTATTGCTCCCCTTCCCTACAATTTAATACTAACTGATCTTGCGCCCGGCGCTTCTTCCTTTTGTTCTAAACTGGTGCTTTCCTCCAAACCCCAAGACCAAAGTTTCATGTTCGGTTTTGAATTAGAGACATTAAAAATAATGAATCGACGTTGACTATAACCCCTAGCCTTCCAAGCTAACGATGCGGGTTCGGTTCCCGCTACCCACTCTACATCTAAAAAAGGCAGCCTGGCGCACTAAGCTCCCGCTATGCGCTGGGTCCGGGGAAGGGCCGGACTACAAGAGTCTATTGTACACAGACTTACTAGTACATCATTGAATATACACTTCCCAAAATTCTTTCACATCCGATTCTTTGTGTTTTTTTAAAACAAAAAGTAAAAATACGAAGAAAAAAAAACAGAATGAAAAGCGTCCATTGTTTAATGAATCTTAATTCTTAACGTGTGAGTGAGTTTGCCCTCCAAATTTAATCTTCAGATACTCCTTTCTTCTCCCTCCCCCTTGTTCTCCTTTGCGAGTACTCAGAAAATTGTTTACTTACTTACCACATTTAAGGCTCTCCTCCAACCTCTGTTTACTTGCTATCAGGAATTCATCCTCCTTCTGCTCCTCATTCCTTTTCCCCTGTTTTAACTCTCCCCACCAGATTCCTCTTTCATTGTACCGTTATCTGATTCACGAGATATCAGCACCATAACCCCCTTGTCCTTGTTCCTCCTCCTGGTATCATCCTCTTGACTCACTGGAGTCACCCTCTCATCTTTACAGCCACTTCCATAGCTGCTGTTCTGCCCAGTAGAGGTATTTCCACATAAAAAAGGGACTGTGCATTTGTAATTGATCGACATTCTTAGCTTCCTTTTCCATTGAACAAAAATGGATCAAATGGAATCTGCTAGCTTCATAAATTACCAGCTGACGCGTTAACTAATATATAGTGACTTTAGGGGTGAATGCTTTTATATTTGTTGAATGAATTTTAATATATTTAACTTATATTAAAAGAATTAAGTACTTTTTAATTTTATTTTCATATTTTACTTAAATAAAATAAAAAGATTTAATTATTGCTTGTAATAACAAATTTTTGAGATTATTTATTTACTTATAATATTAACTATTAAGTAAATATATTCATGTCCTTATTCGTAATTTGATACTTAAAAGCACTTTATGAAAAGCTTGGCCAAACACAAATTATTGCTCAAAAGTGCTTTTCAGAGTGATTAGCCAAACACAACTGCTTCTCTTCAAAAGTACTTTTTTCAAAAGCACTTCTCAAAATAAGCTGATTTCTCCAGCTTGGCCAAACAGGCTATAAGTGTCCATAGTAAAAGCCAGAGCAGCTCGAGTTGAACTGTATAATTAAGGTTAAAAAGCCATTAACTAAAGGTCCTCATTCTTCACGCCATTAACTAAAGGTTATTCAAACAAACAAGTTAAGGCGTGGGTGTTGACATTGTGTTACAATGTTGATCAGTAATATCTGATGAAATATAGTTTTTATAAATATACTGCAGGAAATAAACAAGTCTCTAGCAGATAACCCACATAGAGGTATTAGTAGATGCTTAATCAAGTTACTACAATTCTAGAAAGGTACAAATGCATCTCCAGCGAGATGCCTTTTGTTAACATGCACACAATCAATCACAATAATTGTGCATATGCTGTGAATCACTAAATGCAGAAAGGACATGTGTCATTCAATCAGCAGGTTCCAGCTCGATGAGGAAAAGTTCAAAATTGGAAGCTTTCAATGGCAACAAATGCCGCATATTTAAGTTATGTGTTTTTTTCTACTCATGCATAGACACATTATATTCTGAGGTCCCATATATGAGGATATCTCATCAAGAGGATGACTGCAATGGGAAACATCTTTATATTGCAATTAATATGAAAAGTAAGTGCGGCACTAACAGCTAAAAATGATAAAAGCCTTTCGATTAAGATGACTTAGGCAATTTAAGCCAGACCATAGATGGATAATCTAATCTGCACCCCTATAAATTTCATCCTTTTGTGTTTTTTTAGTCATACAACCCACCTTCTCAAACACAACTTCTACAATTCTACATAGTATTTTGCACCTTTCCCTCGAAAGTCTCTCCCAAAACCTACTAAAGAAAATGGCAAATGCTCGTATTGCTAGGTTTGTTACAGAGGTAGCACCACCACAGTTTGTAAATGTCATGAGACACCGAGCATCGAAGATGCTAGATACCATCAATGAGGAGGAGAGGGAAGTTGGCACAAGCGAGTCACTTTCTTGGAAGAGTCCTTCACCTTCAGCATCTTCAGCTTATTCTGCTTCATCTTCAAATGCAAAAAATTCTAAATATTTCCTCAAAGAAGTTCAGAGATCTTTTTCTGTATTTGGCAGCTGAAGTATCTACTTAGACTTGCTGAGAGTTCTTTCAATTTTTAATTTCCGGACCAGTCTACTGATTTCTAAATGTTTTCCTTCTGCAATTTTTTTCTCTTACTTAGTTACTAAGTCTGCAAAGCTTGGATAGAGTCCAAGCTTTGAGGAGACTAGATAATATTGTTTGTATGTAACCTGTGGGAGTAAGGAAAATTCCTCCATCTAACTAGCAGTGAACTTCTATTGCTACTTCTTTAAATATTCCTAAAGTTATTTCTATACGGCTGAAGAAATTGTTTGCACAGTACTTTCTGTGTTTCTTTTATAAATAAACAGAGCATTGTATTCCATAAAACAAGCACTAAGGAAGGAGTAACAAGCATATATTAACAAGTTATAGCTCAGTGAACTCAGCAGCACCTAACTAGGTCAGAATACGAGAATGTCGAAACGTCCATGCTTAATACAATCAATTAGTAACTTTACATCAAAAGAATCTACTGCTCCCCTTTCCTGCTATATAATACTAACTGGTCTTTCTGCCCAGCGTTTTGTTCTGAACTAGTGATTTGCTCCCAAACAACAAGAAACCATCATTCTTAATGTGTGAGTCAGTTTACCCTCCAACTTCAATCTTCTGACCCTCTCCCCTCCTCCCTCCCCTCTCCCTACCCTTAGACTTCCTTTGATAGTCTAGTTCCCTTGCATTTTCAGTTTTCAGTTTCCCCTGCTTCCTTTTCTCTCCCCCTTCAGTAGTCTACCCATTTTGTGGTTTATTCTCCTTTCCATAAAAAGTTCCCTCATTCTTCCCACCTCTGTTTCCTTGCTATCAGGAATTCATCATTCTTCTTCTCCTCCTTCCTTTTCCCTGATTTTAGTTCCCCCACCAGGTTCATCTTTCCTTGTTGTCTGGTTCACGAGGTTTCAGCACCATAACCCCCTTGTCCTTGTTCCTTTGGTATCATCCTCTCGACAGGCTGGAGTCACCTCTCATCTTTACAGCCACTTCACAGCCGTTGTTCTGCATACTAGCGGCATTTCCAAATAAATAACGGATAGTTCAGATGTAATTGACTGACATTCTTAGCTTCTTCTTCCATTGAAACAACATGGATCTAATGAAATCTGGTAGCTTCATAAATTACCAACTTACGCGTTAAGTGGCCAAAGTAAAGGCAGAGAGGCTCGAGTTTAACTATATAATTAAAATACCATCATAAAAGGTTCTTCATACAAGGCTTTCCTTCGGCCCCCTTTTTTTTTTTTTTTGATAAACTAATAATTTTATAAATGTTTGAGCAAAACATGGTCACATACAAGAAGTATACCAAAAAGAAGAAAACCTACAAAACGAGATGGTTTTCCAAGAACGACACCCATTCTTCTACACATAAAGGAATCTTATTGGTGCACCAAAAAGAAATAAGGGATAAAATACTACTCCTTAACTGCACAAAATTCATCTCTACACCCTCAAAAGCTCTCTTATTTCGTTCCTTCCAATCCACCCACATGAGAGCTAGCGGCGCAAACTTCCATGCACTTCGTCTTCTCCTACAAGTTGACTGGTGGCTTATGGTCAATGGAACTAAAAATAATCAGAGAACTCAAAGGTACTATAAGATTATTTGATTTTTCATTTTCCTCTCCTTCAGCTTATCCAATACTAAAAGTTTTGCAAGAATTATTTGTCTTTCTTCACATTTTGATCAATTGTTACTAAAAGAGTGTGACTTTTTAAACATAAAGGAAGAAATTACAAGAATAGCACTAAGCCTGAATGTATTTACATTGTCTGGATGAAGATAACAGCATTAGAAAAGAGATAAAAAAAAGTACAACAAAGCCCCTTACAAATTACCACTGTCAAAAAGAAACATCGGAACACTTTCTTCTGTTAACCATTTTGCACGGCATCCACTAAAAAAGAACCAAGAGCAGTGGTGATAATCCATAGGCAAGAATCGAGAAACACAATCTCATAAAAAATTAAAATCACATAATAACATCGAAATGTAGATACTCACCTATGGTGTAATCATACCTTGCTTGGCAATTCAGTACTACACCGGTTAAGAAAATGGAAGTTATCCCCGCGGCAGCTTTTCACTTCTTTCTGACATTTGAAGACTTCAATCTAATCTTGCTCTTCTGAAACTTTTCCGATTCAACATTCTCTCTAAGTTTCTCCAAAGCTTGAGGATAAGGAAAAAAGAGGTTAAATTAAAAAGACAGAGAATATCGGAAGAGTAATTGCAGAACTTGTGCAAATATTTATTTTCACCAAAAAGGCCAATATGAGATCTCGAGTTGTGTTCTCTTCATAATTCTCAACTACAACCACATTGACCAAACAACTACTCTTGCCGAGTACTTCCAATATGTTGAAAATGGGAAAAGAAAAATACCTGAGGTATACACAGAGTTGAATGACTCTATAACTTCAGAAGAAACAGAATAGGTGGGGCAAGAGTCACAGTCAGCTTTTTGTAACAGCTTCTTGAACCGCTTAACCTGAAATAATTAGCATTAGAGATTCCATATTCAAACAATAACGAATAAAGATAGGAACATTTGCTGCAAAAAGCAAAAGAAAGTTTAGTGATTTGATGTCTCAAATCAAACTCCTTCACCAAAAGTTATTATCTTGGAAATGGTTGTGAAACCTGGTGGTACATGTAGTTAATAGTCAGAGATTACATCATATTTTTTAAGTATGTTCATATATCATACTTATTATCCCACCAAAAGTGAATTGTTGTGACAGTTAGGAGCACAATATGAAGACCGAAGGAGCAAACTGACAATGGAGGACGGCTTAGATTTTATGGTGCTTATAAGCTTCAAGATCAGACTTCTTTTTCAATTTTGTGACCATTTAATGGTTGGGAACCAGCTCAAGTAGTCATAACTCTACTGTTAGAGAATGGTATTGTCTTTTTTAAGTTGATAAGAAAGCAGTTGTTTTAAACAGAGGCCGTCATTGTTAAGCCTAATAGCCTATTATCAAGAGAATGAAAGTTAAAAATGTCAGCTCCCTTCAGGGACGGAACTTAAATTCATTTTACAAAAATAGATCACCTTAAAAACCTTCACTTCATCATCACTAAAAAACATACCTCGTCTTTGCGTAATAAAGTAAAGCAACACCCACTTTGGCCTGCTCTTGCAGTTCGACCCGCCCGATGAATAAATGTTTTTATATACGCAGGCATGTCATAGTTAACGACATTTCTAACTCCTTCAACATCCATTCCACGAGTCATAGCATCAGAGGAAATAAGCACTTGCACTTGTCCTGCCCTGAAGGCGCTCAACGTCTTGCTGCACGAAAAAAGTTCGCGATATGAAATTGCAATACAGTACACTTGAGTAAACAACAAGAAATACCACAACATTCACACAGGTATTCTTGCACGACAATATGTGTCCTTAATAAACATAGCACCACCTTTCTACAGGTATAAGTATGATGACAAAATAGTTTCTTTATTCTCTACTTCCCTTTCTCTTTTTAGAAAAGTTTTCCACTTAATCTAATTTCCAGAGTTCAAAGCCATAATAAACTTAGGTTGTGACCGAGATAGAACAACACCAAACATGCCCTTTTTCTAAACATATAAAGATTAACAGCTCTTAGTAGCCACTTGGATTAGGGTAGACAGGATTTCTTGTGAGATGCAGACATTCTCATATGGTAACACAAGACTGTCTCGTGATACATTTTTTGATAATGAAGATTGTCTCTGATGAATAATTTTGGGAGCAGGGAAAACTATCCCTTTTGTCACAAAAACCTACGATTTTTACACTTCTAATATAGTACCTTGGAAACCGATTAAGCAGAATAAAACTTATAACAGTACAATAGTAAATCAAAATTGTCCAGCAACGTAGGTGCTCCTTGCATGACTACCTTCAGTTAGCTTCAGTAACATGTGTGCTCATGCAAAGCATCTTCAGTACAGCTGACTGCAAAAGCTCAGAACTAAATTAAAGTTGTTAAGGGTATGTATCTACAGTACCTTCTTACAGATTGACGTTGAAGACGAGAATACTCCTTGAACTCAATTTGCAAATTGTCGAAAAACTTAAGCAAGGTGCATAATCTATGAGTGGACTCCACAGATGATGTGAAAACAATTGATTTCTCCCCTTGCAGACTTTGAAGAAGGGAAACTAGATAAAGTGGCTTAAGCTTCGATTGACATATCTACACGGAAGGAAGGTAAAATCACCAATATCAATCATCTTCTAGAGAAGAACAGTGTCTTCAAAAGCAAAGGATGAAAAAATAACAGCAATTCCAATGGGATCGAAAAGTGAGAAGTGAGGTGCAGACTTTTTCAAATTGAACACATACCTGATATACATGAATATAGTACTTGTAACACTAAATTGCAATTGAAATTGCTAAATTCAGCATCCAGTATCCGACAATGAAAATATTTATCCAACAGCTCAAATTAAACATCATTAAAATGTAATTTAGAGAGGAGTCCTCACACTCAAATAGCAAAAAAGCCCTATTCTTTATTTCTTTTCCTCCCTTTTTTAAAACTGGGGGGAAAAGGATGAAAAGAATGGCTTTTTTCTTTTTCATCTTTCAATGTCAGTCGAATTGCTTCTCGCTGGATAAATTACTTTCTGAAGCACATTGCTTCCTCATAAGGCGATAACCCTCACATCGCATTGCTCCGTTGCTTTAAGCAATGAAGTGATGTTTTTAGATAAACCCTCAGCATTACTTCGTCCCATGAAGCAACGAAGTGATGGCTTTTAGATAAACTCTCACTTTGTATCACGCTGTCGCTTTAAGCAACAAAGTCATGGTTTTTAATAACAGTGGTTTGGAGACGTAGGGAAGACAATCATGTATGAGTGTCTAAAGACAATCCATGAGGTAAATACTCAAGACAGTTTAAGCCAATGCTTTTAGAGAAAATAAGGTGCTGCAAACAGAGATTTAAAGAAAGACTACACTGAAGCAGTAACTTCTGCTATGTGAGCATACCTTCAGAACACAAAACAAAATTCCTCGCCAAATAACATAGCTAAATTAGTAAATCCCTTATGACTTAGGAGACAACAAACTTTTTGTTTTTCTTTTGATAGGTTAGGCAACAGTGAGTTCTAATAATCGTTAAGATAAATTATATGCAATAGTAAACACATTTCAGGCACATCAGGAAAGAGCTGATAATGTAAAAATAGAGATTATTTCATTCAAGTAGCATAGTCCCACCACTTTAAATGATTTGAGTTCTTCAGGCAGCTGGTAACGTCTTTCTCCAGTCGTCAAAAGAAGAGGATGATGTAAATCAAGCTGAGCAAGTTTACTTGGGTCTTGTGTTAGTGTGGCTGATAAAACCATCTTTGCAAGCCTTGGATAGGCTTTGCCCTTGAACCCTCTTTCTGTGCCCCTGCATTAGTTTTAAAGCTATGCTTAAAATAATCCCACACGTGAAATGGACAAAAAGAAAACAAGACAGTGAGATGCCTATGTGCACTAAAACCTATTCGACCCCAAGGAGCAAACTCAATGAACCAGCATCACTTGATGTCTTGATCAAAGGTCCAAACCTTCCAGCAAACTTGCATCCACTAACGCAAATACTTACGTAGCCTTAGTTTCAGATAAACAGTGGATACATTTTCATGATCACAAGAACTAGCAGCTCCACAATGAAAGGGTTTGACAGTCAAAGATATAGTGGCATTGTCATAAAGCAATAAACCAGACTTGAATAGTCAGATAATTACTTCTAGTATGATTAGAAAAATCAAAAATGTCATATCAGGACTGAGGAAAGATGTGCATCTAAGAGGAATTCCACATTTAACCAATTCATAAGAGGGAGAATAGGCATAGAACATACACTCTCCTTATTGTCTTCAATGAACCATAACTGCAAGGAAGAAGATCATCAGCAGAAGGGAAGTTCCCATCAATAGAAAAGCTGGTCAGCTGAATGACAGTAGGCAGCCAGGACTGATAAGCTTCCCTTAATAACCTATCTGTTTCATCAACAACCTACATGATACCATGTAAGTCAACCATTAGGATCTTTTCCTTATTTGTTCTTCAACTTTCTTTTCAAAAAAATGTAAGTCAAATGGTTTCAACAAAGCATAAAAAAGAACAAACGAGCAATATCAAAGTGTGTGCCCCATACTCACAAGACCTACTACTACCACTTGAAGTTTAATGATTAAGTTGAAATAAATCTTAGTTGTTCGAGTTGCTAGCATTCTATGTTTTCCTTTTCAAATAGGAAGGAGGCATTGAAGCAAATAGATAACAAATACATTGATTTTTTTTTTAAATCGAGTAAATATAACTTAATTGTTAATGAGAAAGCTCCCATATACAAAAGGTGTACCAAAAAGTAGAGAGTTTACTGAAAGATATGATTCTCTGCAAAAGACACCTCACAGGTGCACCAAAAAGACATTAAAACAGGAAACTATTTCTCAGATGTACAAATCCAGCTCTTTTGCTTCAATAGCTCTCCTATTTCTTTCATGTACAGCTATTACTGATTGATCAATTTATCGATATAAATGAAGATGGTGGAAAAATATCAAGTTCAGGTGGTTATGGTGACATTAGAAAGCTACTAATGTAAAGACAAATAACCAGCACATGTGCTGCTAAAGCATGCACTTTTGTGGTCTGTTTGTACTTAAGTTGGCATCACCCTATTTCTAGCAAAATTCATTCCAAATTATCAAAAGGTACTTCTCACTTTCCAGTGCCTGGTTTTGCTAGTGGCCTTATAGACTAATGAGATACCAGACCCTAAGGTAAAGCAAAAGTTAGCTGGGACACTTAGCTTCTTAAGATGAGCAAGATACTCACAGACAGAAATGCTTTATGCCACGATATGATAATACGGACATACTTATACCAATATGGTAGGATTCAATTAATGGCAAGAAAAAGATAAGACTTGGGGACTGGTGTAAATATACATACTAAGAAATTCTAAGCAACTAAATAAGCAGCTTACAAGATAGCATAGATGCTTAAGGGTAAAACCATCAGTGTTACTGATGTGGTCCATCAGTCTTCCAGGTGTTGCCACTAATATGTCTACTGCACTTTGTAACTCGTATGAGAATTCTTCAGGATCATAACATATGCCATACTCAACATTAGGTTTCTTGATGAGCTCAGAAATTTCATCCGAAATTGATGACTGACCAACTGCCAAGCCGACGGACAAACCTACTGCAGGTGCAAGAGCAGAGAAGACCTCTTTGACCTGAAAACAGAAACAAATGATAACAACATAACCTTCTTCCGAGAAGTTAGTTATCTGTATTTGCATGTTAAAGTGCAAATATAGAGTCTATATATATATATATAATGTGCAAGTGGAAATGTAGATACGTCTATATTCGCATGTGCAGGTGAAAATGTAGACGTCTATTTTTAAAGCCTCTGAGGTACCAAGAAAAAATTCCAACAAATTATTAGATTGCTAGTAAAAGGACTTTCAGGAAAAGCATAAACTTTTAGTTTTTCGGTTTTGGGTGATCGGTAGCATAAAGTTATAGTTCTAAGGCAAAGAAAACCTAGGATCATCGACGTACCTATCAAAAAAGAGAAAGCCAAAACTGGAGGCAAAGTTAGAAATGGAGCAAAGATTTACAGGTAATTGAGAATCTGAGTAATTATGCACTGCACATTTTCCAAAACTAAAACTAAAAAATCAAGGTGAATAACCTGCAAAGCGAGGTCTCTGGTAGGCAAGACCACTAGTGCACGAAGACATTTTACAGCACGTGTAGACAACATCTGAACAATTGGTAACGCATAAGCAAGAGTTTTTCCGCTCCCAGTAGGTGAATTTATACAAAGGTCTCGTTCAAATGAGCCAGGTCCAATTGTCTCTTGCCAGACAGCAAGTTGCACAGGAAAGAGTGAAGTGATGCTCATATTCTTCAAAGCCACCACTAACCTAGTGAAGAAACATGTAGGGGTAAGAACAAGTTGAAGTGGAAGTGTAAGAACTCCAGTATGCAGTGTCACGAAGGCAAAAGGTATTGCAACTATGTTTCAACTGCAGAAATTTATAGACAGTAACGCTTTGAAAGTAATAAACTGACGATATCTGGGATGAAAAATGAATTTTAACTTCAAAAGTGAGATGAAAGGTTAACTATAATTTTCATTCTGCTCATTTCCTTTTCACGGAGGAATGAAACACCTTTTTCTTTTGCGAAGGGATTAGGGAGCGTTATTTAGGTCAGGTAGCAATTTTCACCAACAACGAAAGCATGAAATGATAATCAAATTGACTGCGAGGAAGTATACTCCTATTTTGTAACCTAAATTGATCAGGTCAGTCAAATCAAATTTTAGGAATACTTTGCATGTATGCTTGTGTAGCATTCCCTAATATTTCTTTCCACGACTTTGTAAGAAATAAGTAATGCATGCCAGTAGATTGAAACTTGTTATAATCTACTCCAGTCCTATAACTTGAATAGGATGTACATTAAGGTATGCGACCAAACAGTTTCATCCACCGGAAACTAAGCAATTCGTTTTGATTGTGCATTCCCGGTGTCTAGTTTACAGTGTTAGAGATGTATATAGGTGCCTGGGACAGTGGAAAGTAAATAAATAAATTCCGAAACTTTGGCAGATGATACCAGCATGCTTTTTTTGGTCCATGAGACGAACCATAGATGCGTCTTGAACCTGTTTTCTTGGAGTAATCTACTAATCTTCACTCTGGAAATAGTTTCAATGAGTTTTTTTTTTTTTTACTCTGTTAATTCCTTCGAATGCATATAGGAGATCCACTGAAAAGGAGCTAACCAATCTTTTGCTCACTGTTCAAATTTTGGCATCTACTGGATGCATTACTAATATTAACCTCTAATTTACCTGCTTAAAAGAACTGGTAAAAGCTATAGAAATTACAGCACTAACAACATGGAACCAAAAGCTGGTGTAACATGAATGTAGCTGAAAATGCAGACACCCGGTTACCGTTCATAGAATCTTTTGCATAGATAGACAGGATTTACTTTTTATTTGATCAGTGAGTAAATTTTATTGGTAGCAAAAAATAGTCAAGTACTACGCTAGTACTGAACTTTACAAATTGAAAGGCCTCCTGCACAAAAACAAAAAAGGATAGGCCCCTCTATACAAAGTCACTTCTGTAGTGAGCTAATAAAGTCAGTCATGCCTATTGCCTATTTCATCATATATATATCCTGTAAATTACATGAAACTGTAAGTACGCCTAAACACCTATATTCAGGATCTGAATTGAGCTTCTTTCAATCAAAACACTCTGCTTTCCTCTATAAAAAAATGCTGAAAAACAGCCCCCGCAGTTGTCTCGCTGCCCGTTGCAGAGCCAGGAATTTCACCAAGGGGTATCAATATAATGAAGTATACACACAAAGAAGCTAAGGGGATTCCAAAACATAGTATATACTATACATTAATAAAATTGACATACCTAACCTGTGTAATTTTTCGGGGAAGGGGTATAAATTGACATTGTTTACTTTTACTTTTGCTTCTTTTGGATGTAACTTCAGCACTTTTCTTAGTGCTAGCTTTTGACGTCAGTAATACTTACCTTTTTTCAAATAATAAAATGGAACCAAACATTTTGAGAAATCCCAAAATAAATACAATGCCATATAGATTGTGAAACATGATTAGTTAAAAAAATTCAAATTCTATAATTTAAAAAGACAGCACCTATAAGCAGTTTCTCAAGATTAAAGTGTACCTGGGGTCAAGAAAAGGCACAAAATCGAGAGAGCATTGGTCAAAGGTAGTAATATCAATTGGATTTCTCATCCATGGCAATACAGGGATGTTTTTCTTCTCTTTCTTCAATTCCTTTTCTTCCTCCATATCAAGCTCCTTTTTCAGCTGAATTTTTTTTTAAAAAGGAACACCAAAATATTTTTAAATCTATTTAATAAAAATCCAATTATAAACACAACGACCAACCAGAAACAGATAAAATTACTCAATTAGTGCAGTTGAGGTCACTTTTTGTTGCAGAAAATATCCTATGGACAGTAAAAACACATACTAAAATTTATACCTTTAAAGGGTTTTGAGCGTGAGATAGTGAATAATACAGAGAAAGGAAGTGAGGAGCTTGCTGCAGAAAGAGAAGGAAACTGAGCAAAGTTAACGGCGGGAAGTTGAGGGCTGATTGTCCAATTTGGGTCAACTGTTTTACGGTTTGGGTTGGATCCGGCCCGTTTGAAGGAATTTGGAATTTAAAGAAAATTTGCAAAACGATAGCAACATTAGTTAATTACATTTACGGCACCTAAATATTAACATATCATAATATCTTTCAAATAAATGTTCCTAAAATTCATAAAATTAGCTATGTCTATTTATAATAAGCTTATTACAAAAATTAGTCAATTCATAAAATATTACTAATTTTAGCCAAATATTACCAATATTAGCCAATTAGCTATTTGTAGCCCAAAAAAAGTCAATTTTGTGCTTTCTTTTGATTGAGTGTTATTAAAATAAATTTGGTACATCTTAAGAAGTCAGTTTTGGGATGATTTGGTGGAGTATTTAGGTTGTTTGAATTAAAAATTCGAAGTGGAAGATGAACATGAAAAAAATAATATGTGTATCACATTGTGTATCATTTGTGTATCACAAAAGTATCATATTTGTATCAAATTTGAATCACATGTATATCTGCATGCGTGATACGTATGTCACAAAATAATTTTTTAAACTTGATTTAAACTACGAATTTTGATACCAAATCACCTCCAATCTTCCTCAAAACTTGTATACTGACTCGTCTATATGTTTTTAATAAATTTCAACAATACCAATTGAAAAATATTCTCTTTTTCTCATCACCTTGTTTGCTACCTCATCCATAAAATTTCCTTTCCGTCTTGCTTCTAATATTGTTGATCACACTTAATAATATGGAAGGAGATCTTTGCGTGTGATTTTTGGAGAGAAAAAATCTTATTTATTTGATTTTTTAATTTTTATATGTGCTTGACTAGTTTTGGTAAGTCTATGATTGATGGCTAGAGGTTGGCAAGTTAGAATTTATTTGGGACATTTCTATAAGATTTTCATTTTTATATATGGATTATATACTGGCATATACATATTATATATAAATAAATTTTATATTTTTTGTCAAACTAAAATATTTTTATTTAAGCAAGTAAACTTTGTACAAGATTAAATTACACTCGCCATAATAAAATTACCACACTGTCCGAGTATATAATTTAAGTCCTATTTTATGCTAAAAATAATTTATGTTGAGTTGAAGGGAGCAAGTCTTGTTTGTGGAAATTTTTAAAAAATTTCAAGAAGCTTTTGCATTTTGAAATTTGAAGCAGCAAGGCAGAAGTCATTCCTAAATGAGAATTTATAGGTTGCTAGACTTAACCTTCTCTTTCATTAGGCTATCGATGTGGGATTAAACTATTCTGGACTAGAGTTGTGTAGGATTAGGATGGTTATGGATGAAAGTTTGGATTTAATAATAATTTTGGGACTCAAATATATTTGGACTAGAATAAAGGACTGACTGAAAAGAATTCCTATGTATATACTACTACTTGTTTTGTTCCTTTATTGACTAAGCATCTCAGTCGCCCTAACGGTTTGCCTATTCGGTCCAGCCTCCGCCTGTTTAATAGCTGTTTGGCCAAGTTTCTAAAATCAGCTTATTTTGAAAAGTGTTATTCTCAAAAATACTTTTCAAAAAAATATTTTTAGCGAGAAACTATTTGTATTTGGCTAATTAATTTAAAAAGTACTTTTGAACAGTAGTTAGTGTTTGGCCAAGCTTTTGAAAACTGCTTCTAAGTGTATTTTTTTCAAAAGTGCTTATCAGAAAAGTGTTTTTGGAGAGAAACTATTTTTTTCTCCTTCTCCTCAAAAGTACTTTTATCCATCAAAAAACTTGGCAGTAATAGCTTACCAAAAGACAGTAATAAAGGGCAATACGATGCACAAGGCAGGCATCTCATGTTCACGCATGATTCGGAAAGGGCTGCACCCTAAAGGGTGTGATATAGACAATCTAAAATACTAATGATAAAACAAATATAATTCTAATAAAACTCATCATTAAACGTAAAGATAATAATAAGGATAACAATAGCAATAACACTAATCATTATCATTGTCCTTATTTATATCAATAATAGATAGCTCGAAAGAGAATAAGCAGCCCCCCCAAAAAAGAGAAATAAATATAACATGTCTACAATAGTTTGCTTAAAGGATTGGAATATCTCCAATTCATAAGGTATTCAGTCAACTATATTTTTTCTCTACATTGCTGTTTCATGGTTCGAACCGTGACCTTCCGATCATATGGCATTAACTTTACCAATTGCTGCTATATATCTGCCACTTTACGAAATTCAGTTTATACAAAAAGTAAAAGCAGCTAATCTAAGAGGATAGCTTATTCTATTCTGCCTCGTTTTCATTTCTTTTTTGTTTCTCCCACCTCACTCCCATACTCAGTGCTCTCAAAACATCTAAAACATCCTTCATCATTGGTCTTTCTTCTGGTTCCAGATTCATGCAGAGGAATACCAGATGTGTGATATCTGTTATTCCCGGTCAATATTCCTGTATTTGTAAATATTAATTCTGCAAAATATAAGTTAACGTAATGAAACAATAATAATAAATTCGAGCCCACTGAATTCACAGTGTTTCCTTAAGGAATTTAATCCCCTCCTAGTACCCAAGGTAATGGATTATTTCCTCCCAGGATAGAACGAATAACACAAAGTTATTTCCTGGTGTAGCGGTACTTCAAACCCCAGTGTTTCGGCGAACACAAAGTTCGGTAGCAAATCACACTTACAGTTGCTTTGTTTGAAGTTAAAAACAATGCAGAACGAAGGAGTATATACTCAGAAAAACGTATGGAAGTTCTGAGAGGAAGGAATGCAATGTATAGCCAATTTGTTGAGCGAATTGTATGTTGAGTTTTTGGTATCTTTCTTCAACATTTGCTGCTCATATATATAGCAGCCAAGAAGGAGTGCAAGACCAAACGTCATTACATGTTTGTGGAGCAAGCACTGGAAATATCCGTTTACAAATACGGATAATCTTACGTTAATATTTACTATTAACAAATAAATTTGGTCCAAAAAATTAATCAATCAATCCGAAGCCGGAGCCGGAGCCGGAGCCGGAGCCGGAGCCGGAGCCGGAGCCGGAGCCGGAGCCGAGCCGAGCGAGCGACGACGACGACGACGGCGCGAGGCTTGCTTTCTTCTTAACTCTTTAAGAGCTACAAGAAGAGCAATTATATATATACCCACCAAAAATGTCTTCCACTTCCAATATTGGACAATGTCTCATTGTTAAGAGGGGGAAACTTAAAATTTTACTCAAAATTTCATTTTCCCTCCATTTCCCATTCACCCTCATTTTAAGAATATTACATCTTAAAATAAAACCTCAACAATATCAAGTGCAGTTGGATGATCAACTTCTTTGAAACATTCATGAACCAAATATTTTTCACAAAGTTTAGCCTCCTTTACAACTGAATTTTTCACACTCACAGGATTCTTGCGAAAATTGAACTTCTTTTTGCTTATCAGCTCCAGAAGTAGAAGACCAAATATATAAACATCAGATTTCATCGTCCGCTTACCTGTATCGATCCAGAAAATATAAGAACAGAACTTCACTTAGTAGAGAAAAGCAGATAAATTATGTAAAAAATATTATGCATATAATAGAAACATCAAATATAATGAAAATTCTCCACGGGAGAACGCTCAAAAGTCATAATTCTAAATTCAGACTTCTTTTCACTAGCTCTTTTCTGTTTCAACCAAAAACATAAAAATATGAGAGTTATTGGCAGAGTCAGCTGCTGAACTGAGGAGTTTATGCACGCTAATGAACAATATATAGGAACAAGGCACAAGACCTCTTCAGTAGAAATAGTTATCTATGTTGCTTGGACTCTTCAAATCCTTGCTGCAGGGTGTGGAATATCCCAGGATTTGGTCAACTCACTCAACTCACCGTGGGTGCTATGACCGAGAAGTATTGATGATTGGATAGTCGATTTGATTTTGCAGTTTTATGTCATATATATAGTTATATAAAGTAAAAGAGCTTTTTGCTATTACATGAGATATCTTATGAATTAATATTAGGTGTTTTTAAAGAATTAAATTTTATTAGTTTTATCAATAACTTTGTAGAATTCCACTGGGTTTGTCGTTATTGTATCAATAACTTTAGGTACTCGAATATATACTTATATGCGTCGTAATATACATTTATTGTCCGTATCCTGGCACCCGTATCCATAGTCTGATCCATACCCTCGAATCCTAAAGTTATGTGATGAAGAATCCGTTCTCTAGATCAACACCCGTATCGAATACCCGCACCCCAGTCCGAGCAACAAAGATTATCAGAAATTAATATGATCCAGGATACCTAGATAAGAAACTACAAACAATACCAACTTGTACGAGAGATTTGGAATTTTTTCTTGTACAATTTTTGCATTGCAGTTACTGGAAAGATTTGGAATATTTTCCTGTACATTTTTGTGATAAAGTGGCGACCTCATCAACCACAAAAGAGCTACTAAGTAGCTGGTTGTGCTGCAAAGGGAACAAAGAGTTGAAGAAAATCTGGAGGACCATTCTAGCATGTGTTTTATGGACTTTATGGAAGGAGAGCAATCACAGAAGTTTCGAAGGGAAGACATCATCAATACATGTTTCAAAACATAGAAGTTTATCTAATTTAGAATTCTAGTATAATTTGATTGATGCATACAATGGGGAAAAGGTGATAGAAACTATGAAAGAATTTAAATTCTATATACTAACAGCATAAAGACGACCGATGAATTTTAACATGTGGTAACATGTTAGTTACCGTTTTTACCAGATTACTAAGTAGTACTTATCAAGAGATTTACCTGTAATTACCTAATAAGTGATCTGACTGTGTAACTATCTTTTACACTGCAATGCATAGAACTTATCATTTCTATCAAAGTTTCATAGCTAACCATAGGCTCTGACACATAACTAGAATGTCTTGTCTAACAACTAAACCTAGCTTGTTCATTACAAGGGTAATGAGGATAATAGAAAAAGGGAAAAAAATGCAAAGAAAGGGAAAAAGTGGAGGGTTTTGATTGATGAAACCTAAACCTCAAATAAAAAGTGTTGCATCATGCAATACATAGACAACCAAAAGAAAATCTTTAATCTAGGGCATGAACACATCAGAGATGATGAAGTATGAGAGAACATGCCTGCCCAAACCTCTGGAGCTTCCCTGCCGACAAGATATTTAACAGGAATTTTACAATCGTCGCTCACATGATTTGAAAAGTGACCAAAGTCGAATACTTTTATATTTACTTCCTGCAAGCCAAAACAATGTCCAGGTTCCAGCAAGCCAGTAAGGTAATGACGTGTTAGAATCTTCAAATATCTAAGAGAAATAAAAAGTGCGAGAAGACGACCAAGGGTTCAAACTCAACCTCATCTATCATAATGCATGAAGCAATAACACTGCCAACAGCAACTATCTTTTCATGCAACCATGCCAAGAGATCGGCAAGTTGAGTTGCCACTTTTATCCGGTCATCCCATCCAAAGTCATCTGCGAACGAGAAAAAGAAATCATAAAAAAACACAGAAAATTCGGACTGAACAGTCATTCAACATAATAGTCGAGGTAATAAATACCAGCCAGAAGCACATCAGACAAGACTCTCGTGAATTTTTCATCATAGACAGCTGCAAGCCTCATCTCATAACAGTACCTATACAACTTCAACAAATTTGGATGCGTATTTGCTCTTTCATCTGTGAATAACTCGATCTCGTCCTACAAAAAGAACTCTTGACATCATTTAACTCAAAATAATAGACAGGAAATCAAATTCAGACGTATCTGGCAAACATACACAAAATTTATGTAGGCGTTGGGCATGCTCATCCCCCCAAGGAAGGAGAAAATCCCATGTCTTTACAATCGCCGGTCGTTTTTCAGATCCTTCACCAATGGTGCCACGAAACAATCTTCCTGAAAGAGTCTTCTGAATCAAGCTCTCAGCCTTGAAATCAGTAATGTCTTGCAACTCAGAGTAGCTGCAAAGCTTCACCTCATCAACTATCATGGGCTCAAGTGAGAACTTGAAGCTGCATTTCGGCAACCAGAGAAGATCACTCAGAGCAGAAAGAATAAGATTGTGGATGTCTAGCTTCTTAACTGGTCAAGTGAAATGGGACATCGACAAATTCAGAGCAGGTAGAATTTAATTTTAATAAAAAAGGTATCAAGGTCTTAGGGGCTTGAAGCAAATGCACTTTAATGCTATAGTGAGAAAATATATGATGCAAGAAAAATAACTCTAAATACAAACGATAATAATATTGGCAGAGGAATTAATAAAAGTATAACTTAATGAAATAAAAGTCATGTCAATCAAGTTCAAAGACCATTTAATAAATCTGATTCAGATGCAAAAATGTTGTTATAATTTCCTAATTCAATGTTAGTGATTAGTTTTTTTATTTTATTTTGATAACCTAGAAATCCCCCAACGCCAGAGGCCCACAGTTCGAAACTCGGTGGATTCTCCACTTAAGTACCATGCTTTTGTCCACGGCGGGGTTCGAACCCCATGACATGGGCCTAACCAAAAACATCACGTGGTGTCGCTCTAACCACTAGTACCAAAGCCCTAGGGGCTATTAGTGACTAGTTTTCTTATACTACTAACACTATTTTAATCTTTATATTCCTAATCATTAACATATTCATTGATAACCATTTCTTTTCTTTATAACCGTGGTATTCGGGCTAGGGACTAATTCTACGGGGTACCAACTAACTTTGACCACCAAAACTTGGACAAATGGGGAGAAATCAACTAGTGTTTTGCCTCCGCTGGGATTTGAACTTAGACACCTCATGATCTATGAGTCATGGACAACGGGGCAGTCCGATGCACTAAGTTCCTGTTATGCGCGGGTTCCGCGGAAAAGTTGGACCACATTGTACGCAACCTCAAGAGGCTGTTTACATGGCTCGAACTCGTGCACTCCTGGTCACATGGAGACAACTTTACTAGTTACCATTTTGCCAACAACGATAGCTTAGCAATTTAATAATATCTCACTTTGCTAACAAAAATAGGGGATGTGCGTGTGTGTAATGAAGGAGGAATAGCAAGAGAGATAATGAAAATACCTTTGATAGTAGTTGCATTGCTCGTAGAAAAAGGCTAGCATTCCGTTAGCGGTACGATCGGTGAACAAAGGGTGGCGCCAGTTGGGAGACTCTTCCTTGTTGAAAATTTGGTACTGGTAAGGCAAAATGTCCCATTCCTCCAACTTCTTTCGGATCATCTCAAACCCTCCGCTCTTCTCCTCCTCGTCTCTCATCTGAACGTCAGTCATTAGTTTTTTCTAGGGCACACAAACACAAAGGAGAACGAACAAAATTGGGGAAAAAAGAGAGGTTTTGGTGCTTGGTATAGCTAAGCCTTGATAATTTGAATTCATATTAACTGCATGCGCCATCTGAAGGAAGTGGGACTTGATTGTGTTACCTTATATTTCCTTGTATCAAAATATTGTTTAAGACATATAAGCAGTGGCGGAGCCACCTTATAAAAAGTTATGTCAAATCACACCCCTTGCGCGAGAAAAATAAATTGTGTAGGTAGGTAAAAAAATTATATGTATATATATATATATATATTATGTATTGACTCCACTTAATTTTATTATATGTTTACTTTTATATATTTTGACAACTCTTAACGTAAATTTTGGTTCCACCACTGCATATACATGGTTCGAACCAAAGTTACCGGATTTAGTGTGATCCGATCGGGGCACTCTAGCTCCGCCCGATGATATTGAACTAAGCAAATTCAACATTCAATGGAATTTTTACTTCTCATCCCTCGACTTTTGAATTTTCAAGAATTTACAAAATTATTTTGTTTCCACACTGTGCGTATTCGACTAATTAAACGGGTACTGCTCCCTCCCACTAGCATAAGTTATTGGACATAAGAGAATAAATTATCTACTCTTTCATAAATCTCAATCCAATTCATTTGACCTTTAAGGAAAGCTAGTTTATCGATTAATTAATTATAACTCGATTTAATTATGCATGTGTTATGTTAAGTTTTTAATGTTACTCTCTATTTTAGGATAATATAGTTCTAAAAAAAGCTAAATATTTCTTACATAAAAGGATAACAAATACACAATTTAATTAATTAAATATATTTAGTCATATATCATAAAAACCAAAATCAGAATTTACTATTATTATAGCACAAATGGGTAGTTTTGTGGTTCTTTACAAATTTATTTTTTATTTTATAACCTTGCCTCTCTTTTTTATACGTATGAGATTTACTTTTACTAAGAGATGTGTTTTCACACATAAGAAATCTAAAAAGATTATTTTCTTAATTTTAAAATTGTAAAGGGGTATAATGTACAAATAACACTAATAATTAATGCACCAAAAGTGCTATATTATCCAAAAGAAAAGTAATACTAACTCCGTTCCAATTTATGTGAACCTATTTCTTTTTTGGTCTGTTCCAAAAAGAATGACCCCCTTTCTAAATTTGGAAATAATTTTGCTTAAACTTATAATTTTACCATTAATAAAAAGTTTTTATAACCATATAAATACTTTGGACCCATTTTCTAATTGTTTAGAACTGTAAATTTTAATTTTTTTTTTAATAAATTACGTGTCAAATCAAACATATTCACATGAATTGGAACGGAATGAACGGGAGAAAAGAGGAAAAATTCTTCTTTCTTTTTTTCCTTGTATACAATCCTTCGGTTTTCCGTACTCAATTATCCGGATTCGGGCCGGGTAGAAAATTCCCTTCTATTTCAAGCGCTCAGCACCAAAACCCTCATTCTCCCCTTTTGTGTTGTGTGCCCTAGAAAAAAAATGACAGACGTTCAGATTAGAGACGAGGAGGAGAAGCGTGGGGGGTTTGAGATGATCCGAAAGAAGTTGGAGGAATGGGACTTTTCACCTTATTACTTTCAAATTTTTAACAAGGAGGAATCTCCCAATTGGCGCCACCCTATGTTCATCGACAGCATCGCTAACGGAATGCTAGCCTTTTTCTATGAAAGATGCAACTATTACCAAAGGTTTTTTCATTATCTCTCTTTCTAAAGGAATAGTATAGGGTTGTGTTGTGCTTATGTCAATTTTTGTCTAGGGTTTATTTTATTTTATTTTTTTCATCAGAGAGAGTTAGGTTCTGCCAATATAATAAATAGTTGTTATAGTTTTGTTTGAGGTGAGCTTAATTAACACCCGAAATTAGCTGCAGTGAATCTGCCAATTTTGTATTGCCCTCTTGCTTTGACTCGCAAGCAATTATCATTTGCAAAATGATATATTAAATTGCTAAGGAAAACCTTTATCAATGAATATAAGTATTAAATAGTTTAGTATAAAAAACTAGTCACTGATAGCACCAGGACTTTGGTTCTGGTGGTAATAGCGCAGCAGGTGATGTGCAGGTTTGGCGAGCGTCAAGGTTGCGAAGCGTACTGGTATATAAGTGTAGAAAGGTAGAGGGGCACACCCATTATTCGTTGAGTTTTGAACCGTGCGCCACCGGCTCTCGGGAATATCTTGGTTATCAAAAAAGGAAAAAGAACTAGTCACTATTGTTGATGTATGAACTTATAACAACATCTTTGCATTTGAATCAGTTTTTCAAAATGGTTTTTGAACTTGATTGACATCCACAATGTTATTATTTCTTCTCCGAATGTTCTTGTATGTTTGCCAATATGCAGCTTCAAGTTCTCAATTGAGCCAATGATAGTTGGTGAGGTGAAGCTTTGCACCTACTCCGAGTTGCAAAACATTACTGATTTCAAGCCTGAGAGCTTGATTCAGAAGACTCTTTCAGGAAGATTGTTTTGTGGCACCATTGGTGAAGGATCTGAAAAGCGACCGGCGATTGTAAAGACATGGGATTTTCTCCTTCCTTTGGGAGACGAGCATACTCAACGTCTACATAAATTTTGTGTATGTTTGCAAGATTGGT
The DNA here is from genome assembly GCF_000715075.1 of Nicotiana tabacum. Lineage (NCBI taxonomy): Eukaryota > Viridiplantae > Streptophyta > Magnoliopsida > Solanales > Solanaceae > Nicotiana > Nicotiana tabacum. Next base: position 6,488,537 of record NC_134097.1, on the reverse strand, counting down.
CTGAATTTGATTTCTTGTCTATTATTTTGGGTAAAATGATGTCAAGGTTTCTTTTGTAGGACGAGATCGAGTTATTCACAGATGAAAGAGTAAATACGCATCCAAATTTGTCGAAGTTGTATAGGTACTGTTATGAGACGAGGCTTGCAGCTGTCTATGATGAAAAATTCACCAGAGTCTTGTCTGATGTGCTTCTGGCTGGTATTTATTACCTTGACTATTATGTTGAATGACTGTTCAGTGCGAAATTTGTGTGGTTTTAGCACATCCTTTATGTTTTTTTTTCCTCGTTCGCAGATGACTTTGGGTGGGATGACCGGATAAAAGTGGCAACTCAACTTGCAGATCTCTTGGCATGGTTGCATGAAAAGAGTGTTGCAGTTGGCAGTGTTACTGCTTCATGCATTATGATAGATGAGGTTGAGTTTGAACCCTTGGCCGTCTTCTCGACTTTTTATTTCTCTTAGATACTTGAAGATGTTAACACATCATTACCTTACTGGCTTGTTGGAACCTGGAAATTGTTTTGGCTTGCAGGAAGTAAATATAAAAGTATTTGACTTTGGTCACTTTTCAAATCATGTGAGCGAAGATTGTAAAATTCCTGTTAAAGCTCGTGTTGGCAGGGAAGCTCCAGAGGTTGTAGCAGGCATGTTTACTCAGACCTCATCATCTCTGATGTTTTCATGCTTTAGATTAAAGATTTTCTTGTAGTTGTCCATGTTTTTTCATGATGCAACGCTTTTTATTTGAGGTCGGTTTCATCAATTAAACCCGGCCACTTTTTTCTTTTTCTTTGCATTTTTTCTTGTTCTATTCTCCTTAGTACCCAAGTAATAAGCAAATTAGGTTTAGTTGTTGGACAAAACAAACTCTAACTGGAATATGTGTTGGAGCCTACGGTTAGTTATGAAACTGTGATAGAAATGGTATGTTCCATGCACTGCAGTGTAAAATATATTTACGCAATCAAATCAATTATTAGGTAATTACAGAAAAATCTCTTGATAAGCACTAATTAGTAATCTGGTAAAAATGGTAATTAACCTGCTATCACAGGTTGAAATTCACTGATCGTGTAAAAAATCCTTCATGGTGTCAGTGTACGTAACTTAAATTCTTTAGAGTACAATGACTCGATCTTCTGTAAGCTACTAGTAGATTCTATCATCTTTTCCACACTGTATGCATCAATCAAGTTATACCAGAATTCTAAACTAAAATAAACTTCTCTGTTTTGAAACATGTATTTGATGATGCCTTTCCTTTGAAACATCTGTGATTCCTCTCCTTCCAAATAGGCCGTAAAACACATGCTAGAATGGTCCTCCAGATTTCCTTCAACTCTTTGTTCCCGTTACAGCACATCCAGCTACTTAGTAGCTCTTTTGTGGTTGCTGACATCACCCACTTTTATCCCAAAAGTGTGCAGGAAAAGATTCCAAACAAGTTGATGTTGTTTGTTGTTTGTTATCTAGATATCCTATACTGAAGACGTCTTGTGATGCCTTGTTTCTATGCATTGTTCATTAGTGTGCATTAACCGAATTCAATTTTATGGGGTTTGGATTTTGGAACGACGACTTTAAGTACTGATAACTGGGGTTTAAATTTCATATTTGTACATATTTAATGATTTTTTTTAACACAAATACATTTTTTGAGCAAAAGATACTGGGTTCGGCGAACCAATACTCGGGCTTTTAGCTCCGCCCCTGGCATTAACTCCTCAGCTCGGCAGCTGACTCTGCCATGACCCTCATATGTTTTTATGTTTTTTGCTGAAACAGAAAAAGAGCTAGTAAAAAGAAGTCTGAATTAGGAATTATGACTCTTAGCTTCCCCCCTGTGGAGAATCTTCATCATATTTGATGTTTATATTATGTGTATACTATTGTTTACATTATTTATCTGCTTTTCATTACTAAGTGCAGTTCTGTTCTTATATTTTCTGGATCGATACAGGTGAGCGGACGATGAAGTCTGATGTTTATATATTTGGTCTTCTACTTCTGGAGCTAATAAGCAAAAAGAAATTTAATTTTCGCGAGAATCCTGTGATTGTGAAAAATTCAGTTTTAAAGGAGGCTTCACTTAGTGAAAAATATTTGGTTAATGAATGCTTCAAAGAAGTTGATCATCCAACTGCATTTGATATCACACGTCTGGTATTCCTCTGCATGAATCTGGAACCAGAAGAAAGGCCAATGATGAAGGATGTTTTAGATGCTTTGAGAGCACTGAGTACAGGAGTGAGGGGGGAGAAACGAAAAAGAAATGAAAACGAGGCAGAATAGAATAAGCTATCCTCTTGGATTAAGCTGGTTTTACTTTTTGTATAAACTGAATTTCGTAAGGTAGTAACTATAGACTCGATTACTAATAGTACTAGTTCGAAAGGCTCGTTGGAATTGAACCGCTACGGGATTAACATTTAGCAACTTGTGTGGCAGCTTCTTTGTAGAAAAGGGAAGTATTGTGATGGAGTTATGTAGAGGAAGAATGTAGTGCCTGAATACCCTATGAATTGGAGATATTCCAATGCTTTAAGCAAACTATTGTAGACGTGTAATGGTTTGCCTCTTTTTTCCCCTGCTTATTCTCGTTCAGAGTTATCTGATATACAAAGTATCCTAAAGATAAAAGTTGATAATTTAAAGGGTAAAATGGGTATTTAGCCACCGAAAGCTTGAGCAATTTTGTTGAGTGATAGAAATAGTTAAGTAATTTTTTTTTTGTTAAACGTGACTTTACTAGGTAATTTCGAATGGTAATTTCGAATAGTTGATTGATTTTTGAGTAATGAAATTTATTATCTATGCCGCATCAATCCTCGATTGATTTATGATAGCCAAAAAAGGATTATACTGTAGAGAAATGCCATGTGGTTTATATATTATAGGCTCTGCGGTGCCAAGAATTTATTTCTCCAGCAATTTGATATCCCTTTCAGCAAAATGACATAAAAAAGTACTAGAAATCATTATGATTTTATAAAATTTTAAAAATGTTTAAACAGTGTATTAATAAGTATCAATCAAAGCAAAAAGACGTTTGACTTCTAAAATCAGTATTCTATGAAGTGGAACAGAGGGAGCGATATTTAAGTGGACATAAATCTATATCTACAACAAAAATAACCTTATAATGTTAAGCATAATGACTCATAATAAAAGGACATAATCGAATTTTAGATATTAGCCTATTATCCTATTAGTTTTAGGATATAATACTACACGTTAGGAATCCTATTAGTATAATTACTTTAGGGCGGTCTAATTCATATAAAATTAAACAAGTAAATATCTTTAGTCATGTAATCCTATTACTTTTAGAATATACTTCTTAAAAATTTCTATTACTAATTTAATTCGAAAACGTATTATAATGTTCTATCACTAATTTAATTTGAGAATGCATTATATTGTCCAAATTCATTTAGAAAAAGGAGAGTCTATTTTATTATAAAAGTATAAATACAATATTAATATACCAAAATAGCCCTAAAATATTAAGCGGAAGAACTCATAGGGAAATGACATAACTGCAATAACCTATTTTTTTGGACTACAATACCGTCTTTGCAAATTTTTAATATTTAAGATTTTAAAATTAATAAAATTTGTCTATTACATTCTTATTAAAAATATGTAGGAAGGTTTAATAAAATTAATTTCAGTAGAATCCTCTGTATTGACAATACATTACCACTCCATATTGTCCAATACCAAACAAAATAATATTAAATGGACTGCATAAAGAGTTAAAATTGAAAAAAAAATACCCCCACGATAATATATTTTTATATTATATTTGAACTATTTTCCTACTCAAATAATATTTTTTTTATATCAAATTTTCGTGTAATATTGAAAATTACCCAATTATTAAACAACACCTAAGAAAATATTTAAGAATATAAATGTGTGAGAAAGAGAAAAAAAATAGTTTGTAAGAGTCAATACCACTAATAATTCTACAAACATAAAGATCTAAAAGTGAAATGTCATATAAATCTTTTACTCTTTTGACACGACCCCAATTCACCCTCCGTAGGATGTCGTGATGGCACCTAGTCTGTAAGACTAGGTAAGCCTAAAGAATTATGGAATAACATAATAAGAGTCTGAAACTCAAACATCAATAGTTGTAATAAATGAAAACTGCAAGTCAAAGAACTACAATCTCCCACAACTCGGTAGAAACAAGCCACAAGTTTCTAAGAAAAATACTAATATCTCTATACATCAGAGTCTACTAAAATAAGGAAAACAACATGATAAGGATAGAGAGGGACTCCAAGGTTTGCAGGCGCTGACAGATGTACCTTGAAGTGTCCGTGTACAACTAGTTCACTGATACCTGGTCTGATAGGAAGTACCTGGATCAGCACAAAAAGATGTGTAGAAGCGTAGTATGAGTACACCACAACGGTACCCAGTAAGTGCCACCTGGGTAGAGTAGTGACGGGGTCAGGTCAGACCGCACTAGAAATAAAAATAAATAAGGAAGAAATTTATAATAATGTAATGAAGTGATTGAGAAATAAACGAATTATACAGAAAGATAACAACACAACAATTAGAGGTAAACAACATGGGCTCTCCCGAGGTACCGCCTCGTAGTCTCAAAAGTAAATAAACAGTATAGGGGATCTCCCGAGGAACCGCCTCGTAGTACCAAAAGTAAATATGCAGTACAGGGGGTCTCCTGAGGAACCGCCTCATAGTCCCAAAAGTAAATATGCAGTGAGGAACAACAAATTTTCAGCAAGAAATCTTATAGTTAAAGATTTAAATCAAATCAAGGAAAGAAGGTAATTCAGCTAAGCAAGTTGCACATATTGCACGTAAGAGTTAAGGCACGTAGGCATCTGATACTAGGCTAAACATGATCACTACATATGCTAAGGCAACTCAGTTAAAGAAAATAAACGAAGACTACTCAGCAAGAACCGATATTTCCAAATTTAGCCCGTGTACGTACTCGTTACCTCGCGTACACGTGCTCACATATCACAAAATATTACAACAATATCAAATCCTAAGGGGATTTCTCCCACATAGGGTTAGACAAGCCACTTACCTCAAGCCAAGCTCAATCAGTCAATAAGAATGCCTTTCCCTCAATTTTTCGACTCCGATCGGCTCGAATCTAGTCATAATTAATTCGATTCAGTCAATACAAATTATAGGAATTAATTCCATATGCAAATACAGATTTTTCAATAAAATTTTGAAATTTAACTCAAATATCGCTCGTGGGGGCCACGTCACGGAACCCGTCAAAAGTTACAAAATATGAACGTCCATTCAACCATGAGTCCAACCATACCAATTTTTACCAAATTCCGATATCAACTCGACCTTCAAATCTTAAATTCTTATATTGTAATCCTTAATCCCAAATCTTCTAATTTCACATCAAAATACGTAATCTAGTCAAAATATTCAATGATAATCCAAATATTATTGACTAACAATGATCATGAGTGACTTACCTCAAGTTTCCCGTGAATTCTCTTTGAAAATCGCCCCAAACCCGTGTTGGAAATGACCAAATGGAAAAATCTCGGAAACATCTATTTTTGTATATTTCCCATAGGTTCCGCTTCTGTGAAATTTTTAACCGCATATGCAGTTCCGCTTTTGCGGCAAATCTCCCACTTCTGCGATAGCCTTCACTTCTACGGACTCGCTTCTGCGATGAAGCGTCCGCTTCTGCGGTCCCAAGTGCACCTGCGATCCTTCGTCCGCATCTGCGGTCGCACAAATGCGAAATTTTCCTTCGCACCTGCAGCCACTACTCCATTTTCCTTTTTTCGCTTCTGCGCTCTCACGCTCGCTTCTGCATTAGATGACAAAAAAGTTCCAGCTTTGTTCTAAGTCCAAATTTCGATCCGTTAACCATCCGAAACTCACCCGAGGCCTCCAGGATCTCAACCAAATATACTAATAAGTCCTAAAGTATTATACGAACTTAGTCGAATCCTCAAATCATATCAAACAACGCTAAAACCATAAATCATACCCCAATTCAAGCTTAATGAAACTAAGAACTTTCAACTTCTACATTCAACGCCGAAACCTATCAAATCAAGTCCGATTGACTTCAAATTCTGCACATAAATTATAAATAACATAAGAGACCTATTCCAATTTTCAGAATCGGATTCTGGCCCCGATATAAAATAGGTCAACTCCCTGATGAAACTTCCAAACTTAAAATTCTATTTTCGCCATTTCAAGCCTTATTTAGCTACGGGCTTCCAAATAATTGTTCGGATACGCTTCTAAGTCCAAAACCACCATACAAAGATATTGGAATCATCAAAACTCTATTCTGTGGTCGTTTGCACATAAGTCGACATCCGATCACTATTTTAACTTAAACTTTAAGCCTTGGAACTAAGTGTTTGAATTCATTCCAAAACATCACCGGACCTGAACCAATCACCCCAGCGAGTCACATAACAACTGTAAAGCATAAATTGAATAGTAAATGGGGGAACAAGGTTGTAATACTCAAAACGATCGGTCGGGTCGTTACATCTTTACAAATAAAATTTATAGTGGATAAAATTATAATTAAGATTAAATATTCAAAACAAGAGATAAACTAATATTAAGATCTGAATCAACATAGAATAAATTATTTTTTATACTAAAAATAAATAATTAAATCTTTTAATTAATTATTTAGCAAGAGAATCCAATTCAATTATTTTTTTAAATTTATCATATGAGTAAAATTCTTATTCAAGTTAAAAAAAACTTATGATACATAAATTTATTCCATAAAAGAGCGTTAGAACGCAAAGTAAAATAGTTAGTATATTATTAAGAATCAAAATGCTATACAAGTGAATGAGGAAGCGCAATCAAAACTAAATCATAATCAAGAACAAGCTTTCAAGACTATATTATAAAGAGTCGGCTCTGATATAACGAGATTATTCTTTATAGATGCCTCCGTCAGAATCAAAATTATATTTCTATGTCATGCATTACTTGCAAATATCATATCAAGAGGCATGCCACTGTTAGCAATAATAGCAAGTGGTGTGCCAACAACGATTTTATTGTGAGGCCACCTACTTTAGATTTGATATACCTTTTCAAATAACTTAAATAACAATCACAAATATTCAAAGCAGAGTAATGGTGCTAAATTTATAAGGAAAGCAAAATTGATAATACGGGATGAAGCACTTATGGCAAAGTGTCAAATGATCGAAATGATTGTCCGAAGTTCTTATTAATGAATCGTTTGGTGGAAAATTAATGGTTTGGGAGGTGATTTCTGTCAAGTACTACCAGTAGTTCCAAATTCAAAAAAAGCAGAGACTGTAAAAGCTAGCTTGTCAAATTTATACTTCTGGCCTCAAATGAAAATGATTCAACTGACAAGAAATATAAAGTAAGATCAGATCCAGTATTCAGTGTCTTTTTGCTTCGTGTTGGAAACGAAGAAAAGTATCCAATAAAATATGATTTGATTTTTTCTGAACACTTGGTTATCAATCCCAATGGTAATAGTAGTGCATTTAATAAGAGAAATATTTCTATCATTATATTAAAACGCAATTTGTGCAAATCGCATGATAGAATTAAAAAGATATCTTAGCTAGCAAAAATGAATATGTTCATCAACTAAATAAAAGATTGATTGCAAAATTTTATAATAAAAATAAAATATTTTTCAGTTTTTGACTCAACAGAAAATGTGTCACGACCCAAAATACCAACTTGTCGTGATGGCACCTATCTTGATACTAGGCAAGCCGATAATCTCGATAAACCATAATTTTTCTTAAGTTTGAAAATACCATAATTAAATACAATACAAAATCCCAAAAATACTGATACGAACACTCCCCAAAACTTGGTGTCATTGAGTACATGAGCATCTAATATGAATACACGTCTGAAAAAGCACGGTCTATAATAGTGTAAGACCAAAATACAGTAATAAGGAGATAGGGAAGGAGAGACAAGGTATGCGAAACACGACAGCTACCTCAAAATTTCTTGAAACTCAATTGCGCGAAAGGATCAACACCAACTATGTTCGGGAACACCTGGATCTGCACATGAAGTGCAGGGTGTAGTATGAGTACAACCAACTCAGCAAGTAACAATAATAATTAGGGAAGTGAAGATAATGACGAGCTACACAGTTATAGTTCACTTTCAGTAATTCCAGAAAAGAATAGACATGCTTTCAAATCTGGCAGCTTAAGTCAAATCAATTTTATACTGTTCAAGTTCATGTAATTCAGATATAAAATCTTTCAGAGATTTCACAACAATGACAGATAGAAACCAAGTGCAACAACAAATGCAATGCAAGTACAGCCTCTCAGGCAACAATCACTCAACTCATCACAACAGCTCAACCACTCGGCTCTTAACTCTTAACACTCATACTCAATGGGTACCCGACTACCCGCACTCACTGGGAGTGTACAGACTTCGGAGGGGCTCCTATAGCCCAAGCGCTATAATCTGCACGGGCAACTCACGTGCCATAATATAAATATCTGGATCTGCACGACCAACTCACATACTATAGTATAATATAAGGATCCACACAGACAACTCAGGTGGTGCACGACCAACTCACGCGCTATAGTATAATATAAGGATTCGCACGGACAACTCACGTGATGTAATAATATATCTCTCGGGCACTTATATATCGTGAAAATCACCCCAAACAATAATGATATGATGCATCAATAATGAACAATAGAGACTGAGATAAAATAATCAAGTAAACTGTGATTGAGTACAAACAACAATTAAGCAAATAGTTCAACATGTACACGACCTCTGTGGGTCCCAACAGTACCAACATATAGCCTAAACATGATTTCTAGTCATATTTCCACAACACATAGAGAGCACATAGCTAACAACAAGTTATTCAACTTTACAGTCTCACGGGACGGATCAAGTCACAATATCCTCGGTGCACGCCCACACGCCCGTCACCTAGCATGTGCGTCACCTCCAAAGTAATCACATGATACCAAATTCTTGGGTTTCATACCCTCAGGACCAGATTTAAAACTATTACTTACCTCAAACCGTGAAATCTTTATTCCGCTAAGCCCTTGCCTCATGAATTGGCCTCCAAACGCCTCGAATCTAACCACAAATAATGCGGTTCAGTCAATAAAATTTATTGGAATTAATTCCATATAAAAATACAATTTTCCCATAAAAATCCGAATTTTAGCTCAAAATTCGCATGTGGGGCCCACATCTCGGAACGCGACAAAAGTTATAAAATCTAGATATCCATTCAACCACGAGTCTAACCATACTAATTTTACCAAAATCCGATGTCAACTCGACTCCCAAAACCTTAAATCTTATTTTCAAATCCCTAAGTTCAAACCCCCGATTTACACCTCAAAAACATATAATCTAGTCAGATTATTCGGTGATAATTCAATATTATGGAGTTGAAATGATCACAAGTGACTTACCTCAAGTTTTCCTCTTTACAGTGTTCTTGAAGATTCTAGCATTTTCTTGGTCGTTCATCTATAGTAGTGGCCGTGCCTTCCACCAAATGCAATTTGTTTTCCCCTTACTTGCTGCACAATGAGTTTTTGAGCAGCTGACCAAATCTTTTTGAAGCTATTTAGATGAATGGACAACAGACCACTTAATTCCTTGTCTTTTAAGGAGGAACCAAGCAATTAATATCCTTGGTGAAACCATATGAACTCCCATAGCAGTTGTGACTGGCTTCACACAAGTGGAACTTTACCCACTAATTGTTATAAATATACTTCTCTTATGCACCTCTCAAATTGAAGCTCAAAATCTCACTTTAAGAGTTTTAAACGTGGTTGTCCACTTACCACTATATTAACCAATATTTTGGATACTTTTTAGTCACCTATGCAAGGTCTAGTTTGACCAATCAACTCTCATTTATTAGACATGTCGTAATACACTTCTTTATAGTCTTTATTGCAACTATTATGGACAATATAATGAAAGTGCTCATTGCACTTCACATAATTAGCCATGAATTAATTTACAAGATCTCAATTTACATCTCACTAAACTGTAGCCTAGAGAGAGCTTCTTATCTCTTCAATTATGAGACTAAGTGTCTCATTTCACTCCGTAATCTTTCTGGACCCGAACCAACTAACCCGGTAAATGATAAAATAACTGTAAAGAATAACTTGAGCAGTAAATGGCAAAATGAGATTATAATACTCAAAACGACCGGCCGGATCATTGCATTCTCCTCCTCTTAAACAAATATTCGTCCTCGAACTAGTTTAGAATCATACCTGGAGTTTCAAATAGGTGTGGATATTTGCTGTGCATCTCCTGCTCAATTTCCCAAGTAGCTTCTCTGACTGGCTGGCCTCTCCATTGTACCTTCACTGATGCTATATTCTTTGACCTTAGCTTTTGAACCTGCCGGTCTAAAATAGTCACCGGCTCCACATCATAAGTCAAATTACCGTCCAGCTGCACTGTACTAAAATCCAAAATATGAGATGGATCCCCGGCATACTTTCGAAGCATGGATACATGGAACAATGGATGGACACCTGATATACTAGGTGGCAAAGCAAGTTCGTAAGCCACCTCTCCAATTTTCTTAAGTATCTCAAAGGACCCAATATACTGAGGGCACAACTTGCCTTTTTTCCCGAACCTCAACACGCCCTTCATGGGTGAGATCTTAAGCAGAACCTTCTCCCCAATCATGTAAACAATATCAGGAACCTTCTTGTCAGCATAACTTTTAGACTGTGCCGTGTGAAGCCGTTCTTGAATCACTTTGACCTTCTCTAACGCATCCCGAACCAAGTCAGTACCCAATAGCCTAGCCTCACCCGGCTCAAACCAACCCACCGGAGACCGGTACCGTCTCCCATACAAAGCCTCATACGGAGCCATCTGAATACTCGGCTGGTAGCTGTTATTGTAAGCACACTCCGCGAGTGGCATAAATTGATCCCAAGAACCCCTAAAATCAATGACACAAGCGCGTAACATATCCTCTAATATCTGAATAGTGTGCTCGGACTGTCCGTCCGTCTGAGAGTGAAATGTTGTACTCAACTAAACCTGTGTGCCAAATTCTTGATGCACTGCTCTCCAAAAATGCGATGTAAACTGCGTGCCCCGATCTGATATGATGGAAACTGGTACTCCGTGTAGGCGAACAACCTCACGAATATAAATCCCAGCTAACCGCTCTGAAGAATAATTAGTACCAATTGGAATACAATGCACAGATTTGGTCAACTGATCTACTATCACCCAAACAACATCAAACTTTCTCAAAGTCCGTGGGAGCCCAACTACGAAATCCATGGTAATATGCTCTCATTTCCATTCCGTAATCTCAAGTCTCTGAACCAATCCACCCGGCCTCTGATGTTCATACTTTACCTGTTGATAATTTAAATACCGAGCTACAAATCCAACTATATTTTTCTTCATTCGCCTTCACCAATAGTGTTGCCTCAAATCCTGATACATCTTTGCGGCACCTAGATGAATAGAGTACCGTGAACTGTGAGCTTCCTGGAGAATCAACTCACGCAAACCATCTACATTAGGCACACATAGCCTACCCTGCATCCGTAATACACCATCATCTCCAATAGTGACTTCCTTGGCATCACCGTGCTAAACCGTGTCCTTAAGGACAAGCAGGTGTGGATCACCATACTTGCGCTCTCTGATGCGATCATATAAAGAAGACCGAGAAATCACACAAGCCAAAACTCGATTCGGTTCAGAAACATCCAATCTAACAAACTGGTTGGCCAAGGCCTGAACATCCAATGCTAAAGGCCTCTCTGCTACCGGTAAGTATGCTAAGTTGCCCAAACTCTCCCCCCATGACTCAAGGCATCGGCCACCACATTGTCCTTTCTGGGGTGATAGAGAATAGTAATGTCATAATCCTTAAGCAACTCTAACCACCTTCGCTGCCGCAAATTAAGATCCTTCTGTTTAAACAAATGTTGTAGACTCCGATGATCTGTATATACCTCACACTGGATACCGTATAAGTATTGTCGCCAGAGTTTTAAGGCATGAACAATAGTTGCTAACTCAAGGTCATGGACTGGATAATTCTTCTCATGTACCTTTAACTGTCTGGACGCATAGGCAATCACCCTACCGTCTTGCATAAGTACTGTGCCAAGAACAATACGCGACGCGTCATAATATACAGTATACGACTCTGAGCTTGTAGGCAACATCAATACTAGAGCTCTAGTCAAAGTTGTCTTGAGCTTCTGAAAGCTCTCTTCACATTCATCCGACCACCTGAACGGAGCACCTTTCTGGGTCAATTTAGTCATAGGCGATGCAATAGACGAGAATCCCTCCACAAAATGATGATAATAACTGGCCAAGCTGAGAAAACTTCGAATCTCAGTAACTGAAGATGGCCTGAGCCAATTCTGAACTGCCTCTATTTTCTTCGGATCCACCTTAATTCCTTTACTGGACACTATATGTCCCAAAAATGCCACCGAACTAAGCCAGAACTCACACTTAGAGAATTTGACATAAAGTCTCTCCTCTCTCAGCCTCTGTAATACAATACCCCAAGTGTTGTGCATGCTCCTCCTGGCTACGTGAGTACACTAGAATATCATCAATAAATACTACGACAAATAAATCAAGATATGACTAGCATACACTATTCATCAAATGCATAAATGCTGTTGGGGCATTAGTTAACCCAAAAGACATCACAAGAAATTCATAGTGGCCATAACGAGTTCTGAATAGTGTCTTGAGAATATCCGAATCCCGAATTTTCAACTGGTGATACCCAGACCTCAAATCAATTTTGGAGAACACCCTCGCTCCTTGAAACTGGTCAAATAAGTCATCAATACGCGGCAAGGGATATTTAGTTTTGATTGCAACTTTGTTCAACTGCCTATAATCGATGCACATCCGCATAGTACTATCTTTCTTTTTCACAAACAGAACCGGTGCACCTTAAGGTGACTAGGCCTAATAAACCCCTTCTCAAGGAGTTCCTAAATTTTCTCTTTCAATTTCTTTAACTTAGCCGGTGCCATACGATACGGAGGAATAGAAATGGGTTGAGTGCCCTGCACCAAGTCAATACTGAAATCAATATCCTTGTCGGGTAGCATACCCTACAGGTCTGCAGGAAATACATCCGGAAAGTCTCGCACGACCGGTACTAAATCAATAATAGGAGTATCTGTATCAACATCTCTTACAAAAGCCAAATATGAAAAGGATCCCTTTCCAACCATGCGTTGGGCCTTCAAATAAGAAATTATCCTGCTAGGAACAAGATCAAGAGAACCCCTTCATTCAACATTTGGCAACCCCGGCATCGTCAACGTCACGATTTTTGCGTGATAGTCCAAAATAGCATGACATGGAGATAACCAATCCATACCCAGTATTATATCGAAATCAACCATACCGAGTAATAAGAGATCAACTTTAGTCTCCAGTTCCCCAATAGTTACCATACACGACCGATACACATGATCCACAATAATAATATCGCCCACCGGTGTAGATACACAAACATGTGAAACTAAGGACTCATAGGGCATATCCAGATAATGAGCAAAATACAATGATACATATGAATAAGTGGATTGAAGCCTCCATATGGCATACTAAAACAATACATGTCATCACTGCATCTGAGGCAGCAATATCTGGTCTGGTAGGAAAAGCATAAAATCGAGCATGTCCGCCTCCTGATCGGCCTCCCCTTCTTGGGCGACCCCTAGCTGCTTGACCCCCACCCCGAGATGGCTGGGCGGGTGGTGTAACTGCTGGTGCTGGTGCCATCAGTATAGAACTCTACTGTGGATCCCCACTCAACAGCCTAGGACACTCTCTCTTGAAATGACCAAATTCTCCGCACTCAAAACAACCCCTCCTCTGACGGAATTGTTTCTCCTGATAACCCGAGGAATAACCTACAGAAGCCTGTGCGGACGAGGCACGATGAGAACTCTGTGTTGGTAGTGCACTGAATGAAGACTATCCTGAGTGAGCATTGTAAGAACCGTGGCTTCTGATGCACCACGATGAGCTGGACGACCCGCCTGAGCATGCCTGTAAGAACGACCCCTACCGCGGTAAAACTGACCCCCTGAAGGAACACCATTGAAATCACCGAAACCACGAGGCCTCTTAACCTACCTCTCAACCCGCTCCTAGTTGCGAACCATCTCAATCTGACGAGCAACGTCGACAACCTCGTCGAAAGTAGCACCAGACACTCTCTCTCTAGTCATAAGTAACCACAGCTAAAATGTGAGGCCATCAATGAACCTCCTAATCCTCTCCCTATCAGTGGGAACAAACCATACTGCGTGACAAGCCAACTCCGAAAATATCATCTCGTACTGCATCATGGACATATCATATTGGCGAAGCTGCTTAAACTATCTGCGTCGCTCCTCTCTGCGGGATTGAGGTACGAACTTCTCCAAAAAGACCACAGAGAACTACTGCCAAGTAAGGGGTGCTGCGCCAATAGGCCTACGCCTCTTGTAAGTCTCCCACCATCTGAGTACAGCCCCAGAAAACTGAAAAGTAGTGAATGAGACCCCACTGGTCTTTAGAATACTCGTTGTTCGAAGCATCCATTGACACCTATCCAGAAAACTCTGAGCATCCTCTGACTCAGTACCGCTAAATGGTGGAGGTCGAAGCCTCTCAAATCTCTCAAGTCTCCCCTGCTCATCATCTGCCATAACAGGAACTACCGGGGTCTCAGCAGCTGCAACCGACTGGGCTGGTAGTTTCCCCGGTATCTGAAGTCCCTGTACTACCTGGTCTGTAGTATGGGCAACGGGGGTATGAGTACCTCCCCCGACCTGAGAAGTGGCAGGTGCGTCCTGAGCCAAAACCACCTTAGCAAGACCAGTGCAAGCTGCCAATATCTGGGCCAAAGTCTCATGAAGGCCTGGAATCTCAATGGGCACAGATGGTGCCTAAGCTGGAGAAACTAGTGGTACTACATGTGCTGGACCAACTGGGGTACGAGCTACACCTCGACCTCTACCTCTACCTCAACCCCTGCCTCTACCATGGCCCGGGCCTCTCACGACCCTAACTGGTGTCACTGGTGGCTGACCGTCCGATCCGATAGTAGATGTTCTCACCATCTTTGAGAGAATAGAATAACAAAAATTTAGTTTCTGGAATCAACAAATTTGCACGACAGAATACAAGAAAGTGAAATTTTCCTAAGGGTTATGCAACCTCTCAAAGATAAATACAGATGTCTCTGTACCGATCCGCAAGACTCTACTAAACCTGCTCATGACTCGTGAGACCTATGTAACCTAGGCTCTGATAACAACTTGTCACGACCCAAAATCCCAACCTGTCGGGATGGCGCCTATCTTGATACTAGGCAAGCCGATAATCTCGAGAAACCACCATTTTTCTTAAGTTTGAAAATACCATAATTAAATACAATACAAAATCCCACAAATACTAATACGAACACTCCCCAAAACTTGGTGTCATTGAGTACATGAGCATCTAATATGAATACAAGTCTAGAAAAGTAGGGTCTATAATAGTCTAAGACCAAAATACAGTAATAAGGAGATAGGGAAGGAGAGACAAGGTCTGCGGAACACGGCAGCTACCTCAAAATTTCCTAAAAATCAATTGCGCGAAAGCATCAACACCCGCTATGTTCGGGAACACCTGGATCTGCACATGAAGTGCAGGGTGTAGTATGAGTACAACCAACTCAGCAAGTAAGAATAATAACTAGGGAACTGAAGATAATGACGAGCTACACAATTATAGTTCACTTTCAGTAATTCCAGAAAAGAATAGATATGCTTTCAAATCCGGTAGTTTAAGTCAAATCAATTTTATACAGTTCAAGTTCATGTAATCCGGATATAAAATCTTTCAGATATTTCACAAAAATGACAGATAGCAACCAAGTGCACTAATAAATGCAAAGCAAGTACATCCTCTCAGGCAACAGTCACTCAACTCATCACAACGGCTCAACCACTCGGCTCTCAGCCCTCAACATTCACACTCAATGGATACCCGCGCTCACTGGGTACCCGCGCTCACTGGGGATGTACAGAATCCGGAAGGGCTCCTACAGCCCAAGCGCTATAATCTGCACGGCCAACTCACGTGCCGCACGGACAACTCACGTGCCATAATATAAATATCTGGATCTGCACGGCCAACTCACATGCTATAGTATAATATAAAGATCCACACGGCCAACTCACGTGGTGCACGGCCAACTCACGTGCTATAGTATAATTTAAGGATCCGCACGGATAACTCACGTGCTGTAATAATATATCTCACAATCAATCCCTGGACCTTGCTCAGTCATAAATCTCTCCAGTCTCTCGGCCACTCATAAATCGTGAAAATCAGCCCAAACAATAATGATATGATGCATCAATAATGAACAATAGAGACTGAGATAAAATAATCAAGTAAACTATGATTGAGTACAAACAACAATTAAGCAAATAGTTCAACATGTACACGACCTCTGTGGGTCCCAACAGTACCAACATATAGCCTAAACATGATTTCTAGTCATATTTCCACAACACATAGAGAGCACATAGCTAACAACAAGTTATTCAAATTTACAGTCTCACGGGGCGGATCAAGTCACAATATCCTCGGTGCACGCCCACACGCCCGTCACCTAGCATGTGCGTCACCTCCAAAGTAATCACATGATACCAAATTCTCGGGTTTCATACCCTCAGGACCAGATTTAAAATTATTACTTATCTCAAACCGTGAAATTTTTATTCCGCTAAGCCCTTGCCTCGTGAATTGGCCTCCAAACGCCTCGAATCTAGCCACAAATAATGTTTTTCAGTCAATAAAATTTATTGAAATTAATTCCATATAAAAATACAATTTTCCCATAAAAATCCGAATTTTAGCTCAAAATTCGCATGTGGGGCCCACATCTCGGAACGCGACAAAAGTTATAAAATCTAGATATCCATTCAACCACGAGTCTAACCATACTAATTTTACCAAAATCCGATGTCAACTCGACTCCCAAAACCTAAAATCTTATTTTCAAATTCCTAAGTTCAAACCCCCGATTTACACCTCAAAAACATATAATCTAGTCAGATTATTCGGTGATAATTCAATATTATGGAGTTGAAATGATCACAAGTGACTTACCTCAAGTTTTCCTCTTTACAGTGTTCTTGAAGATTCTAGCATTTTCTTGGTAGTTCATCTATAGTAGTGGCCGTGCCTTCCACCAAATGCAATTTGTTTTCCCCTTACTTGCTGCACAATGAGTTTTTGAGCAGCTGACCAAATCTTTTTGAAGCTATTTAGATGAATGGACAACAGACCACTTAATTCCTTGTCTTTTAAGGAGGAACCAAGTAATTAATATCCTTGGTGAAACCATATGAACTCCCATAGCAGTTGTGACTGGCTTCACACAAGTGGAACTTTACCCACTAATTGTTATAAATATACTTCTCTTATGCACCTCTCAAATTGAAGCTCAAAATCTCACTTTAAGAGTTTTAAACGTGGTTGTCCACTTACCACTATATTAACCAATATTTTGGATACTTTTTAGTCACCTATGTAAGGTCTAGTTTGACCAATCAACTCTCATTTATTAGACATGTCGTAATACACTTCTTTATAGTCTTTATTGCAACTATTATGGACAATATAATGAAAGTGGTCATTGTACTTCCCATAATTAGCCATGAATTAATTTACAAGATCTCAATTTACATCTCACTAAACTGTAGCCTAGAGAGAGCTTCTTATCTCTTCAATTATGAGACTAAGTGTCTCATTTCACTTCGAAATCCTCCCGGGCCCGAACCAACTAACCCGGTAAGTCATAAAATAACTGTAAAGAATAACTTAGCAGTAAAGGGCGAAACGAGGTTATAATACTCAAAACGACCGGCCGGATCGTTACAAAATGATACCAATAATTACTACGAAGAAGAATACTTAAATACTTTAATACCAAATGGCCTTCTGCCATACATGTTTATTGTCAAGTTTATTATTTCTTACATATGTTAATGTCACTGTATATATAACAGACTAAGTTAAAATTGATCTTCCATTGCATATAGGTTAATTTTGAAACAAATATGCTCGTCATGCTACCGAAAAACTTAAATACGCCGAATAGCTTATGTAATAGCACACAGATGGTAGTGGCGAAGCCAGAGATATTTTCAAGGGTGTTCAAATTTAAAAGAAGTAAAAAATCATTCCTGACAAAAGGTGTTCAATATCTGCTTTATATATTTAAAATCAATATTTTACTTATATACACAGTATAATTTTTTATAATATTTCGACGAAGGGTGGTCAACTGACTACCCTTAACAAAAGGTAGATTCGCCCTTGACTTATGGTATATAGAAGTTTTGACAATAATGTCATACATGCAAAAATTATGATATTAGTCAATGTGCTTCTAAGTATTTTATGCCTGGCGGCAGCTCGGATCTTATGTTCTTTAGATGCCCAGCTTATCTGCTAGTTGTCTGGCTGTAAAAGGAAGAGGTTAGTTCACAACTCTGAAAGCCGAAGACGAAGCGAGGAAGGCAGCTACAGAGCAGCAGATATCTTCCTTGATTCCTTTGACCTGAGACTGCTACTTGTATTTCCTTTACTACTCTTTCTCTCTTCTCAGTTGCTTCTTGAGCCAACAAAGTTTTTGCTTGTCTTTCCTTGCTACTTTCAATCAATCAAAAAAGGAGGATTGAGAAGTGGCTTGGGAAATAAGATAACACTTGATGGAAATTGAGGAGTAGTAAGGAATGATAAAGAGTAAAATTCAGTCACCCTGTCCGCTTTCTTTTCTTGAGAAGAATGCTCTGGTTTGGCTTATATTTTTATCATTGAATTCAACTTTCGTCTTCAAAAACTAAGGAATATCCTTTTATATTTGTGTGAAAATAATTTTTAGTATATTCATGTTTTGCAAATATAACAAATAAAGCACAAGGACAAACATCCTAAATATTGAACTATTTTTACTGCAATATATTTTCTTGCACGAACAAGTGTATGTTGCACTTTCAAGAGGGATATCAAGATCGACAACAAGAGTTTTGGATAAGGTAGAGCAACCAAAGCATTAGGAGGAGACATACACAAAAAAATATTGTCCACAAAGAAATGTTCGTTAAGATACCATCATATTAAATACTTTTAAACTATAATACATAATTATCTAACTAACATGACAAAATTGATCATTTGTGTAAGTTTTGATAATGTTATTTAATTTTAAATTCATGTATTATGCTAATGTAATAATATTTTTTGGCATTTCAATGATTGTTGTATTATTATACATAAAATTTCTCTCATTAATTAATTTTTTTATTCCTTCATATAAATAAATATTTAAATCATCACGTGTCATTATTAACGTGCAACACACGTTCATAGATACTAGTTTATGACAAAGAACCAAAGAAGACCTTCAAAACATAAGTTAAAATATAATAAAATATTCCAAAAGTGTTTAATTACTTAACATATCATGCAAGTTTTATGAGACGAGATAATATTGGAGTGCAAGTTCAGTGATGCAGTTCATGAAGTGGACAGGGATATGAGGCTTGATACACAACTCAACCCCAAGAGAGGAAGTTTCAATACCTTGGGTCGGTAACCCAAGGAAATTGGGAGATTGGCGAGGATATATCTCACACATAGTATTGGCAGAGGTGGATGTAGTGTTCCACCGACGGGTTCAATTAATCTCATAACTTTCGACGCAGATTAAAAATTTATTAAAATTAGAAAAATAGTAGATATGAACCCATAACTTTAAATATATAATGAGTTCAATGCTAAAATTTTTAAAAATTGAACCCATAGCGTTTAAATTCCGAATCTGCCTCTAAGTATTGGAGCAGGATGGATGCAAGGACGACTCTAATGTTCTACCTAATAAGGGGAGGGGGGGGAATTTGCATCTATACCCAGTTTTTGGGTCACATTATAACTTATACCCACTTTGCAAAAAGAATTGCAAGCGTACCCACTTTTCAGGTAACTTCAAACATACGTGCTTGAAGTAGCAAAAATTTATATCTAAAGTTTGAACTTCAGAATGTTTTGCCTGAAGTGTAGCCTTATCAAAGCAAAACTTCAGATATTTTTGCCTGAAGTTTGGCCTCACTTGCAAAGGCAATCACGCAAACTTCAGTTCATAGTGCAATGGAAAATTTCAGTTCAATAAAACTACATCATGTTTTAACTGAAGTTTTTGTTTTGTAATTGCTGAACTTCAGCATTTTAGGAGCTGAAATTTTATTTTGTAATTACTGAACTTCAGCATTCTAGGAGCTGAAGTTTTGTTTTGTAATTGCTGAACTTCAGCATTCTATGACTGAAGTTTTATTTTGTATTTGCTGAACTTCAACATTCTAGGAGCTGAAATTTTTGTTTTATATTTGCTAAACTTAAGCAGTCTTAGAGCTGAAGTTGTGTTCTGCCTTTCTTTGAAGTTAAATGGCTTTAAAATATAACTTAAGCCAAATTGTGCTGATGTTTTAACTGATTTTTTTTATAATGTTCTGAAGTTATTTTTCCTATCTTTTATTTTTCAGTTCTGTAGCCCTTTTCTGTCGTTTTTCCTGGAGATGATATCATAAAGCAAAGGGTAAGCGAATTCCAAGAGATCGCGAGAGTCACTATTGTGTATAATAAAGTTCACATGCATGTGTCATTCTTGTGGCATGTAACTTGGAAGAGAGGACATGTAGTGGTCAGTTGCTGTTGTATGTTTAAGAAGGATGGATCAGGGGAAGATATAGTAGTTGATAAGATTTAATAAAAACTTTATAGATCCAATCAATAATACTTATACAAAGTCTTATGTGTTTGAGAGAGAAAAGAAGAAGATGAAAATAAGAGGAGGAAGAAAGGAGCGCATAGGTCACGTGGAAGAAGAGGGGGCGTCTGAAATTGTCAAAATTGGGGTATAGGTTAAAGAATTTTAAAAATATGGGTATAAGTTAAATGGGGGCGACCAAATAGGGCGCCCCGTGCAAGTTTTACCTAATAAG
Source organism: Nicotiana tabacum (assembly GCF_000715075.1). NCBI lineage: Eukaryota > Viridiplantae > Streptophyta > Magnoliopsida > Solanales > Solanaceae > Nicotiana > Nicotiana tabacum. Next base: position 6,467,410 of record NC_134097.1, on the reverse strand, counting down.
GTTTGTTCCTTAGGCTCCCAAATTTGGGACCCCTATTTTTATAAAAATAATAGGTTTATAGGTACTTTAAAATAATAATATTTAATACTTCTAATACAAAAGTAGACTTTTTCATATAAAAGTAAAGAAACTTTTTTTTATAAATAAATAAAGTAACCATTTGACTTACTTATAAATAGATAATATGAATAGTTTTCCTAACGTCTGAATTTGAGTTCACGTTTTTTTTGAATTAAAAGTGTTAAAGAGAAATAATACAAACATAAGATAATACTCTAATCGAAATAAAAGTGCAGGCATCAAAGACTAGTTTATATAAAATTGTGGAACAAAATACAAGTTGAAAGGGAAAAAGGTGTTTACTTGTTCAAATTTAACGGACTAAGCCATACATAATTGTTTGCGGAGATAGATCTTGTATCCAAATTAATTGAAAATAGATTCTCGTACCTCAAATACAAGCGCATAAAGATCATGTCGCTTTGAAGTTTCAATCTTTTTTCCAGTTACCTTTTTTTTTTTTTTTTTGTGTTAATAAAAAGTTTATTTACCAAATTTTTTAATATGTATAGCTCAAGAGAACAAGAAAGAGAAAGAACGAACTAGGCTGGGCATGATGCCCTAACCCCTCTGCACCTAAAAACACTTTCTAGCATCTCACCATCTTAGACAACACTAGCGACATCGAGGTATAAGGTATAAGAAGGTATAATGCTAGTATAAAAATTTAATATATATCACCCTAATATTTTTTTTGGTTAGCAAACCTGGTATAAGTTATCCCGGGATTAAAATTAGTACCGAGATAATTAACTTATACCTTGTAGAGGGTGGGGTAATTAGTGCCGGGATAACTTATACATTCTTCTTAGAAATTATGCAATTGTCATTTTTAATACAACATACCAAACAATGGATAAACAACAATACCAAGATAACTAATCCAGCATAACTTATCTCAGCATAACTTATCCCGGCATAAGTCGTATTCAAACCAAACAACCCCTAAAAGGTGTTAAAGTATAAAAAATTAAACACACAAGGGAAAATGACTATGTATAGCCGCTCTCAAAATAATAGCCGAAAAATATATTTTTTTTTTGTATATATATATATAGATTATGTATGTTATATATAAAAATTATACAAATTTTATATACTTTTTAGACTACCAAATATAAATAATTTATGTCACGAGCCAAAAAAAAAATTACCTAACTACACAATATTTTTTCGACAAAGGGGTGTCAATTAACACTTCTTGGTATAAGGTTGAACCGCCATTGGACAACACAGCTATACAGGATAGAAATTAAGTTTCCTAACATACATGGCCAGTTTAGAGAATAGATTTGCTCTAAAATAGACTTCCTGGATATTGTATAAGGTTGTTGCATATAAGTTTTTTCCAACTCACTTTCTAAAATTCTCTAAAGTTATTGCCATGTGAGCAAGATGTTACGGGTTTGAACCGTGAAAATATTCTTTTACAGAAATGTAGGGTTCAATTCATGTGGTCATGCCCTTCCCCGAGGTTCGCACATAACGTGAACATAGTGCACCAGGCTGCCCTACTTGAAAATCTCCCTGGCTTTGAAGATATCAAAGACATTCTATGTCTTTGATTACACATGTTTATAGTGAGTGGTGGGGTCAGTTTTTCATCTAACTAATTCAAAAAATAAAAATAAAAATAGAAAAACACAAAAAAAGGCAAGGGGATTAAATATCTAATGTATATACATACATAATATTTTGATCTTATATATACATTGTAATATTCCACTCATGCTTGTAGTATAATGGTTTTTTAAATCTTTAATTTAAATTTTACAATGTTGATTAATTTATCCATTTAATCCAAAAAACCAAACAGTGAGAAATGGAGTGAATTTAGTTATTGGAGGGATAAACACGAAGAGAAATAATTAATGAAGAAGGGATGGGGTGAGATGGAATAGAGGTTTTGAGAAAACAATTCATAGATTAATTTTAGGATGTACAATTCTCAACTTCTTCTTCTTCTTCTTCTTTTTTTCCATAGAAGGTGTGGCCTAATGATAATGAAGCGGGTTAAGACTTGAGAACCAAAAAGTCTCAGGTTCAAATTCTATTGGAGACAAAAATAATAGGTGATTTTTTTTCATTTGTCAAAGTCGTAGACAGAGTTAACTGATACTTGTTGCTAGTAGAAGGTAGCAGATATCTCATAAAATTAGTCGAGGAACGTACCAGCTGGCTCGAACAGAAAAAATTATTGTTTTTTTTAATTTTATTTCTACATATATCAAGTTAACCTTAATCATTTCCTAATTATTTCAAGCACTTCCCTTATTTTATTTTAAAAAGTTCCGTATTATATTGGGTTTGGACCTTTCTATGGCTCTAAAGCCCATTACACTTCAACCCAAAGTAGCTGCTAAAAGCAATTTCTCTAAAGTCTAAACCCACAGTTGTCTGAATTCTTAAACCCTTACCGGAGCAACGTTGACGGTAATACAGTCTTAGCTTTTTCCTTTTTCGTTCGTTAAACTGAAATTACTTTATGCTTATTTTTCTCTATTTATGGTTCCATGTTCAGGTGGAATTTTGAAGATTGCACGAAAATTGAATTTGGAGTTAGTGGGCGCAGTTGTAATTCACAGCAATGGTAGCACTACTTCTGAACATAGCAGATCCATTCTATTTACAATATGATTATTTTGTATAAGTTTCAGTGATTTGTAAGACTGTAATAAATGGAATTCTGATCATTTCTTCGTTCATGCATGTCTGCGTTAATCTTCTCTGTAATTTTAATACGTCCCAGATATTAAAATGCTTAATTAAGTCAGAAAAACACTCTACAACAAATCGGAATATATTAAGAAATATAATACTCCATCCAATAAGAAATATCCCCACATTGTAATCCCTAAAGAACATTTAAGGGTTATCTGATTACTGGAATCCAATTTGAATGTAGCATTTTATGCTGAATTCAACATAGAATAAAACACCTAAAAGACCAATATAACCTTGATCCATCTTCCATATTTTTTCTTTTTTTACATTAAAAAGAACAGTAAATTTTAAACTTTATATTATGCACTGATTATTTCATTTTTAATGCAAAGAACCCAACGTCCGCTTAAAAATATTGATTATCAATCCATGCATTAAAATACCTGCATTGAAATCCATGTATTCATCCTTTAAAAAGAACTCGGTAATTTCAAAGTCTTTTAACCTCATTTTCCATGCGGAAGAAAGGAAAAGAACATGAGTTGCAACCACGGCTCCCGCCTCCACCGCCCCCACTGCCACCACCGCCACCATCACCACGGCCTCCGGCTGGACAGCAGCCTCCGCCTCAGCCTCCCCCTCAGCCTCAGCAAGTCCAAAGGTACATGGGTTTATGATTCCTTTAGAAAATGATAACAAGTCATAAACTGTATTGTGAAAATTCCCCTAAAAAGGCCAAAATCATACTATAATTATTGAATTCGTCATTTGCAAATGGTCAGAAATAACAAATAACAAACTTATGTTTGTCCCATGAGGACACTGAAAGGTCTTAGGTAGAGTTCTGTGCAGTTGTAGCTGGTGAGAAGAAACACATCCTCCTTTAGTACCCTTCTTAAACAACTTTTATCCTGCCTTTAGCTCTGTATTTTTCAGTGTGTGCTCATCAACTGCTATAGAAAAGGAAAGCACACTACGAGGAAAGTCACACAGAGAAATCTGCAGATAAGATTAGTTAGAACCAACTAATGTACCACAGACCAAAATGTTTATAGAAATACCACATTAAAACCGATCTATCTAACAAATCATTCAATTTCTCCATTAGCTTCAAAAGAAATCATCATATTCAGTCATATCAATCAAACGCGCATGTATGATTCTGATCTGACATATTTATCACGTGTTAGGAGTAGAAACCAAACTAAAGAGTAGAAAAACCTACAAAAGTATTCAGTTACGTGACAAGTATAGCTGCAAGTGTCTCATACTAGCTGATTATCAGGATTATCTGGTGAATTACTGAGACGATGCATAACTAGTTCTCATGCTTCTTACCCCACCTCCGACTCTTCTTTTTCCTTCCCTTTCACCTTTTTTTTCAAAAATTATGCATTGTCTATTTTGTCCCAAACAAATGATGTCTTTCAAGGTTTGCAAGAAAATGAATAAGTTAGTGGTGTAAATCATAAGTAACAGTACAGGATGCAAATAAGACAACAGTGCAGATATTGAGAAAATACAAAGAACTCGAGTGGATATGAAGATCACATATCGATTTCTTCATCACTATGCTTGTCTGCACATCTACAAATGCACTAAGTTTAACTTGACAAATTTAGACTAAATTCCCCAAAAACCAATGCATTTTGCAAGAACGTGCTAGCAAACAAGTGCTTGTGATTGAAAAAACATTTTACAAGGAGATATGAAAGGACTGTAGGCTGTAATCTAAGAGGATGACAAGCACAAAACCTAGCACTAACATCATCTTGGTTGCAACACAGGTCACTTTACATTAGAGGAGCCGCGTCATTGAACAGGGCCAGCATAGGTGCATTAGACATGCCCACCCTTTGCCCTACATCGATGGGTTGGTTAATGTATCTTAATGTTGTGAAGATGGTTTTTCCAGATTTTCAGTTTAATACACACTTCAATGACAATGAAGGTAAATTTAGTACTGCATGATAATTCTCCTTTTTACATAATTGATAATCAGTCACTCTATTTCCGTAAACATACGAAAAAGAAAACTATAAGTAGTCAATCATGTTAAAGATATTATTTTTATAACATGTCTTCCGCAGTTCCACGATTTCATATGGGACAAGATGTCTACTATAATCTGGATGACTTTAGTAGCCATACACCTTTTTCATTGGAGCCCAAGGCAACAGAGGCGCACCAACAACTTATACTTAACCAGGTGCAAGAAAAGAAGCAAAAGATGATGGTACCTCTAACTAATTTGAAGAATGCGTATATGTATGGATATAGTTCTTTATGCCACCCAAACACGGAGTGGATTTCAGAATCTCTAGCTGACATTAAAGCAACAGTACGTATTGACAATGATGAAATACTAGAGAAACACGTAAGTTTGTCCTTTCAATTGTCACTTCTTAAATTGAATATATTTTATAGATCAACATCATTAAAAAAAACACAGTGAATCAACTATATTCACTACTTTATGATACAGTTGGAGGCAACAATGAGGGATGCTTGTCAGACCTTGTCCGAGGAGCTAGGAGAAAACACCTATTTCTTGGATAATTTGTTAGTCTAACCAACAGTTACTTTGATTTAGCTTAGAGTCTCCTTTTTTCTATTACTAATTTTGACTTCTTTTTTCTTGTGGTGGTCTTTGGTAGGAGGGGTCAGTTAGAGGACAAGACTGTGTAAGTACATTCTTATTATGTTCAAAGTTAAAGATAAAAAATAACTTGATTTGTTTAAATGCAACTTTTTTTTTGTTTATTGTTGCTTTTCTTTTCTCCTTTTTGCTAGGGCATTGAGCATGACTTCTTTGTCGATATTAGATGTCCAACACGCTGCAACTGCAATATTAATAATGAAATGCTTTGAGAGTAGACAGGTGTGTATATAATTCTAGGTGTGTATATAATTCTGTTGTATACTTCCCTATCTTGCACATAACTAGTAACACGATTTTATTCTTTGCACCAACAGGAACATCCGTTGCAGCTCTATACCTCGAGAATCCGTAGCATATTGAATAGATCCATCGCACTTTGGGCTCATGCCGATATTATATATTCATGGTTCATCAAGAAACGAACCTCGGGTAAGTAACATATTTCAACTTCCTGCGATCCAATAGCAACTACTCCCTCCATTCCATTTTACGTAAAGGCGCTTGACAGGGCACGAAGTTTAAGAAATTAAAAGACTTTTGACATGGAAGCCAAATATAAACAAAGTACCAACATTATCCTTCTAAATGAATGGTGGTGAAAGTATCACGTCTTTTCATTCATCATCCTAATAGAATAATGAGCTTCGATATTAAGTGGGTCCAACAAATCATGCCATTAAGGGCTTGTTTGCAAAGCCACCTTGTAATTGGATTTGGATATAGTTGGATGTAATTACACAGTTTTGGCATGTTTGTCTGATCAAGTAATTACTTGGTCAGCATGTAATTAGGTGTAATTGAGAGGATGCAATTAAACTCTCCAATTCTCAAGCGGGGGGAAGGACTGAAAATTGCTTGTAATTACATGGTGTTATTTGTTGAATTTCTTTTATTTTCTTTTTAATTTACTTTTTATTTCTATTTTTTTTTCTTTTTATTATTTTTTATTTAACTTTTTAAAATTCGTTTTTTCAAATATTATTCTTTTTACATTATTTATCTTTTATTTTCTTATTTCTCATTTCTCAACCTTTACTTCACGTGTTTCTACATAATTTCTCAAATTTTATTTCTTTCTTAACTATTTTTCTTTATTTTTTTTGCTACACTTAGCTATATTATATTCTAATTTTTCTAAAAAATTATACATCGTAATCTTAGAAAGAATAAGTCATCCACAAACTTGACTTATAATGAGTGATGTCATTAAAATTGAAATTTATTATTTGATGAGGTTATATGCAAACTTAACTATGTTAAAATGATAGATTACTTTTTCATATTTAATAATATTCTCATTTTTCAACCTTTATATTTTTGTGATTCCATGTAATTGCTCATATTTTTTATTTTCCTTTATTTTCTTCCTTTAGCATAATTGTGCTATTATTCTAGTTTTGAAACTACACCTCCTATTATTAGAAACAATAGTCATTAATAAACTTGGCATATAAGGAGTGATATTATTAAAGTAGAATCTCATTGTTGAATGAGGTTATAGACTTATGTTCTCCTTTTCTTTTGGATTATATTTACTTGAATTATCTTAAAATTTATTTTATGTTATGTTGTAATTTTACATAAGAGTATCATGTTAATTTATTTTTTTTGGATTTTGAATTTATGTTATATATTCGGTTCCATTTTATTTGCTTTAGTAGTATTGACTTATTAATTCAAATTGTTCATTTTTCAGTTAGAATGATATATTATTTTTTCGTAAAACATTTGAGTAATGTTATGACATTATATTTATAAATATTAATCTTTTGTACTTTTAGTTTTTATAATTAATTACAGTAAAATATTATTAATTTGAAATATATATATTATTTTTACAATATTAGTTACAAATATATGACTAGTAATTAATATATTTTCAAGAAACATATGTATCTTAAATGTCAAATCTAATATCATTTATAAAGGCATATATTTGTTAAATCTTAACTTTTAATTTTTGATAATTAACTTTATATTTAAAATTTAATCTAACTGTGTAATTACACATTCTGCAACCAAAGAATACACTTGTAACACTGTAATTACATTATAACAAACAAACAGGTCGTCGTAATTACAATACTATGTAATTACTAGTAGTTACTAGCCTGTGTAATTACTACCCTAGTAATTACACCAATTACCTGGTGGCTTTCCAAACAGACCCTAAAGGTAAAAAAGGGGATGCAAATATTAAATAGATTTAGGAATGAGAAAGGTATCAAACTTTCTAGGACAGACTAAAAAATGAAAACGCGTTACACAAAATGAGACAGCGGGAGTATGTGGTTTTGGGCAGTGTTTTTGAGAGCGAGAAGCGCAAAAAAGCGACAGGGGCTCGCCTCGCTTCAAAAGCGAAGCGCACGCTTTATTGAAGTGAAGCGCAATTCTTAAAAAACATAATATAAACCTTGCAAAGACACAATATAAATAATCAAAAAGTTCAATTTATATATAAGAAAAAAACATAATCAAATAAACTAAAAATATAATATATATATATATATATATATATATATATATATATTATATTTTCAGTTTATTTATTAATTCTTATATTTTAGCCTTTATTTATTAATTCTTGTGTGTATTTCAATTTATAAAGTTAATTATATATATATATATATATATATATATATATATATATATAATAATTAACTTTATAAATTAAAATACACATACAAATTAATAAATAAAGGCTAAAATACTAAATAAGAAGAATAAAAAAAAAAAAATCGCGCATGTCCTAACTGTGAGCAGACGCCTTGACGGGAACAAGAAGAAGAAAGAAAAAAAGGAGAAGAAGAAAGGAGAAGAAGAAGAAAGAAGAAAAAAAGAAGAAAAATTACCTGGAGGATTGGAGGTCTCAGGCGACTTGAACCCTATCAGCACTCAACAACAATTGATTTGGGAAGAAGATAGAAATGATCTTCACTTTGATCTTAGGGGTCTGTTTTGTATAATAAAAAAACAGACCCAACTTTTTTTTAAAAAAAAAAACTGACCCCTCTGAATAGAAGTGAGCGATTTTGCGCTTCTCGTTTCAAGGTCGCTTCGCACTTTTTCGACTGAAGCGAGCGCTTCATGTGGTCGAGTCGCCTCAGACATGGAAAAGCGAGCAGCCATCGCTTCGCGTCGCTTCTCGCTTAAAGCGATCGCTTCGTCGCTTTTTAAAACACTGGTTTTGAGTATCACTTATGCAGTGAAAAAGTGATGAACCCATGCTGCGTTTAAGATTTAGTCGAAAGCTAGACAATTAAGCTTAAGTAGTAACAACGTAAGGAATGGAAGTACGGAAAAGCATGAAAAAACATTACGTTCTTTCACCTAGTTATTGTTTCGCGTAAAGCAAGGAGAACATACCCACATATTCTTGAAAAAGATATAGCCCATTGAATGCTCATTGATGCAATGGTAAGAGTTGCCACCTCGTGACAAAGAGGTCATTGGTTTAATCTGAAGAAACAACCTCTTATAGAAATGCAAGGTAAAACAACGTACAACTGACTTGTGGTGTCCTTTCCTCGAACCTTGCGCATAGCGTGAGCTTAATGCTTCAGGTTGCCTTTTTCTTTAGGTGCTCCCTTTCACAACCTGTTACATTATGAGTAGCAAAGTACTCCTATAACGTAATGAGCTCTACCAAAAAGAATAAAACATCCAAAAAAGGAGAATGTCATAGCTACTGTTGTCCATCTTCTAAGGATCTTCTAAAGGAAAGGTAAAGCTTAAAGTCAAAGAATGTCATAGCTTGGGTTTCTGTTGTCCCAGATGGACAGGACCACCAGATATATTCGACTTGCTTTACTTCGTAGAAACGGAGTGCAAACTTTGCCCCTTCACATCTGTCTAGTGCTTCTATTAGTCCTGCTAAATGCAATGGCACTTGAAGTTCCTTTCCAATCAACTTGACTGCCTTGTTAAAAAATTAGAATGCATCTAAAAGTTCCAACCTTTAATCAAGTTAATAAGTGCACCCAATGCGTTTATAGTCATACTGACAGCTCTAAGAGTTTGAACAGTCCAAAACTATACTACAAAACTCCTAGAGAATCCAAGCCTGTTAGCTGCAGTTTTGAGGGAATCAGGACCTCAAGGACCTCAAGCTTCTGGATCGTACGGTGATGTTTACAGAGTCCCTTTATTGCTTGGAAATGTTTGGGGACTACGGCCCGGTGAATATGCATTCAAAGTTTCTAAAGGTCAATTTACTCATCTTGAGGTGATACAATAGTTTGTTCTGAATCTTTCAGTAGTTTGTTTTGTATCTTTCAGTGACTGAAGTTATCAATCCAACTGAAAATTTGCTTGTGCAGACTGATGCAAGTATTTTGCAACTCATGCCATACGATAATATGATTAAGCTCATAGGTCAAGGTTATGGACTGCTCGATTCCAATAAAGAGGTTTATTTCCTAGTTACAAAGTGGATCCCTGGTGGAGATTTAAGTACTAGAATAGAAGGTACATCTTTCTGTAGTTCATATGTTGTCTAAACCTTCTCATTGCATTTTAACTTACATATTTTTATTTTCTTTGCTTCAGATTTGAGTTGGGCTCAGGTTAGAAAAGTTCTACGAGGCCTTGCCTATATACTACATTTGGTGCACAAAACCAGAGGCAGCTGTTTGTGTGATCTTAAACCCCCAAACATTTTATTAGATGGGGTAACGAATTTCCTAGATTATTCTTATGCAAGTTATATATATAGATAGATAGATATTCAATGTTATTAAAATGATTGTTTCTATTTTTTTCATACTTGCGCAGAGTGATAATCCAATCTTATGTGATTTCGGATTATTAAGCTATTCAGGAGACAACATAGGAAGCATGTGGCACACCACTTTATAATGACTCCAGTGATGGTATGAGCTAAACAACATTTTTTCATATAGCCTTTAAATTTGTGGTACAACCAAACGCTTAATGTTCACAACAATTATATGTTATCATAGGGTTCTGAATAGTGAATGAGAGATGGTCATGAGTGGTATATTGCAACATAACTTTGTCCAAAAAGGTGGTGTGTCTTGATGCAACGGTGTCCACTTGTACGGATAGAGCTGTTTCTATTTAATATGGTGGACAACATTATATAGGATCTCATAGAAATTGGGGGTTGCGGTTGGGATCCATAGTCTAATTTCTATTAAGGTGGAAGAGAGAGAATGTGGGATGAATGAGATATTATATGTTTAAGGGCATACTTTCATAGTCTAATTTCTATGAAGGTGGAAGAGAGAGAATGTGGGATGAATGAGATATTATATGTTTAAGGGCATACTTTGCAATATATTATAAAACCCTATACAATAAATAATCTCTAAGAACACAAATTTCAATTCAATGAATACATTTGTAATTGTTCCAGACAATGATTTGTATGCCCCTCATACATAATATCTTTTAGCTGAACAGTTTCCAGTCATTTTGCAAGATGCGTTTATCTTATAGATTGAATGAGAAAGATTTGTCACATCTTCAGTTTAAAAAGTTCTCTCCAAGCCTCTAATTAGCCAGAATCGAAAAATTTCCCACTACCATTCACTATTAGATAAACCTATATATAATTACCAACCCAAGAATTCTTGTACATTCAAAACTATAGCAAGACTTGTATAATCAGTAGAAAGATGATTATCAGATATCCAACTGTAATCACTAAAAAGATTATTATCATAATCCAATTAATGCTTATTTTTTTCGCAATGTGTTGGTTCATGGTTGTGTCATGGAAATACTAAATTATCATGTCCATTCACTTTCTCTAGATGCAAGCCCTGGACGTGATGTCTTTGCCTATGGGGTCATCCTATTCCAGCTCCTCACACACGCAGTTGAGGTACCGGAGAATGGCTACCGATTCGGTACACGAATAGATGCATATCTCCACCAAGGTAAGGATCTCACAATATTCGTCAAGCAACACATGAGAGCTGCTGGATGCGAAGGAGAAATAGCAAGGAGACTACTTACTATAGGGGCAAAGTGTGTCAGTATAAGAGCAAAAGAAGAACGTCCCTCTGCTTTGGAAATCCTTGAGGCATTTCAGGAGATGAATATAGAGTTTGGCTTTCTTTTTTGACTGGTAATGTTATTGATGTAAGTAACAGACCACATACAATAGATTTGGTATCATTGCAGATCGTGTAGAAAACTAAGAAAGTCAACTATGTCTTCAGCCTCTAACAAATTGGCGGAAGTCAAGTTGCACTAAAAACTAAGCATATGATTTTTGCCTTTCAGATGGTTAGATTCATAATTTTTTGTTTTGCTTAGCTGCATAATTAAGAAGCGAGAAAACAAGAACTAGTGTATATGATTTCTTCAATGTGCATAAGCATTCTGAGATGAGAAGATCAAGAAAAGCAAGCAAAGATCATTAAATAGATACAAATACCATGAAGAATCTCCTTGTCTGATGAAGCCCATGGAGAGCCAAGACTAAGATGTAACCATCAGCTGTTTCATCCTTCTGCAAACAAAATTGCTCTTCACAGCATGGCAGACGAGAGGTTTAGCTGCATGAAATAAAAAGAAATATCAATAATAACTCAATCAGTATTCATTAACAAAAGGTAATTGCTATTTGTGCAGAGAACTATTTTGTACCAACAGCAGTATATAAGTTAAAGAGAAAGATAAATTTTTGAAATGGAAAAATGAATGGGTTTGAAAGATAAATAAGTATACAAGGATAATCAAGAGATAGAAAATTGGATAGTAAAGAATCTTGAGAAACGGAATTAAACACTTGCAATCAAAGAAAAAACACAACAAGCACCAACAAATAGGGACTATCTTTTAAAATTCAAGAGTTCACTCTTTCAAAATGCCCCCATGCACTTTTCCCGAGGTTGACACCTCCTAGCCTTTTCTTCTAATTTCAGAGAGTTTTTCCGGACGGTCCTAGCTGGAAATACAGCTGATAATACTTTTCTTAAAAGATATTAACCAACCGAGATGATGGAAGACAATGTAATCAACTTTGCTGTAGGTTTCAAATCTTATGACATACCCAGAAGTGAATCAAGAGCAGAGATACGGTACAACTGGACATAACAAGGTCGTGACATGATCAGAAGGACAATTTTTCAGTCAAAAGGCAATGGTTTGGTTATGCTACACTCTCAAGGAGGCTTCGAAAGTGAAGGGAAACTCAGTGAGAAGATGAAAGTTCCAGGACCACTTTTCTCAGTTCTTCTGCTCGAGAAACTACAACAAACAGGGTCGTTGTATAAGTATTATAAGCACGCAAGGCAAGACGAGATCAGTCATTATTACCCCTGAACTAGCATCTAATACTGGGTGGTTCGATATTGCATTCAAAATATCAAATTTCATCAATATCAAAGCCAAGAAGGCAGTTACAACTGCTCCTAGGATTACAGAGGCAGGACTTCCTTATGCAGAATCAGTCAGAAGAAATAAATGGACAACAAGAGAAATGAATGCAGCCACTATGCAGGAGAAAGAAGGCATCATTCGCATTTCTGGAGTAATCAATGCTATTTAAAACGATCTTCTTTCTAGGAGTCTGGTGGGTGACTTTCCAGCCGGGATCTCTGAAAATCCTACTCTCTCAGAGATTCGTCGATGGGCCAGCAGCAACTGTTTGCAAATGCTCTCAAGTCTCAACATCTATGAGATGGGTCAAGGCTGTTTTCTCTTAGATTCTCATTGAAGATAATTGCAGAGCATGTCCTATGAGGGAAATGGAGCTGGAAACTTCACAAGCTTCACCTTCAATGGTGGTCACCTGCAATCAACCATTTTGGATCAGATTGGTAAGTATCCCTCTACAATTTTGGTCCCAGAAGGTCTTCAAATAAATTGGAGATCATTGAGGAGGATGGTTACAAACTGAGAAAGAAACAGATCTCCGAATCATGGTATCATTCATCAAACATCTTGTCCATACACATCTCAACAAAATGGGGTAACGGAAAAGAAGAATATGCACCTCATTGAGACTGCTCGTACCCAACTCATACAATCTCATGTTCCGTTGCGTTTTTTAGGGGATGCAGTTCTCACGTCTTGTTCTCTTATTAATGGTATGACATCCTTAGCTATCCAGAATCAAGTTCCATTCTCTATGTTGTTTCCTCACTCACCCTTGTGCTCTCTTCCACCTCGTGTCTTTGGGAGCACATGGTTTGTTCATAACTTTACTCCGGGAAAAGATAAGTTAGCTTCGCGTACTCTTGAAGTGTGTATTTCTAGGTTACTCAAGAATGCAAAAGGAGTATCGATGCTACTCACCTGACCTCCAGCGGTGCCTTATGTGTGTTGATATTACCTTCTTTGAAACTCAACAATACTTCACAGGCCTAGGTGATCACTTAGACATTTCTGAGGTGCTACCAGTTCTATCTTTTGGAGATTCAGACACCATTTCCCATTCGCCTTCCTCCACGGCTCCATCACCTACAACTCCAACTTTAGCTCCAGTTCCACCACCTATAGCTCCTCCTCATCCTCAACCACATAAGTCGTACCCATACCAACCATTGAGGAATCCAGTGATGATCCTCCTAGATCTCCACCCACAGGAACACCACTCTTGATTTATTATCGTCGTCCGCCCCCAGCATCAAGCGCAGCTGATTCACGTCCTACACATGACCTTGATGCTACTGCGGACTTATCTCCTCCTAGTCCACTAATTGCACTTCGAAAGGTATACGATCCACACTTAATCCTAATCTCCATTATGTCGGTTTAAGTTATTATCGTCTGTCATCACCCCATTATGCGTTTGTATCATCTTTGTCCTCTATTTCCCATCCCTAAGGTAAATCTCATCCAGGATGGCGACAGGCTATGATTGACGAGATGTTTGCTTTACATATGAGTGGTACTTGAGAGCTTGTTCTTCTTCCTTAAGGTAAATCTACAGTTGGTTGTCGTTGGGTGTATGCAGTCAAAGTTGATCCAGATGACCAGGTTGATCGACTTAAGACTCGTCTTGTTGCTTAACTCTTAAGGGTATACTCAAATATTTGGGCTTGATTATAGTGATACTTTCTCTGTCGTGGATAAAATAGCATCAATCTGTCTTTTTCTATCCATGACCGTTGTTCGCCATCAACCTCTTTATCGGTTGGACATTAAGAATGTTTTTCTTCACGGTGATGTTGAGGATAAAGTTTATATGGAGCAACCACCTGGTTTTGTTGCTCGGGGGAGTCTAGTGGCCTTGTATGTTACTTGTGTCGGTCACTCTATGGTCTAAAGCATTCTTAAGAAATTGACATCGATTAATATTTTTCCCGTTTATTATTTCTCACAACAACAATGTTCCTTAAGAAATTGATCTCTGTTTTTTAAAAATCTGTGTTCAGTTTTTGGAAATTTCTTCTAGCATTGTGCTCCAATTGTAAACTAACCTTGAGTCCTTGACCGTTCAAGTCAAAGTAGACCATGTTAAGCCAGCCATTTTCATATAACCCACCCCAACTCATTTGGCATGGATTGATTGAACTCTCAATGGTTATCATCAGCTTCAAAGCACCACTACTTCTCTAGTCTATTATGCCCATTTTATCCTTATTTCGCTTCTCTCCATCAATTTAAGTTGAGCCTGAATTTATTTAAAGGTAATAAGTAAATTTTACTAACCGAAAGCGAACAACCCATATTTTTTATCAAGTAGAAAAAAGAAACAACCCATATACAAGACATAAACATTAACATATCCCTGAATAAAAACTTTCATAAAATCTTTGTTATTTAGCATTTGGTGCTGAACTTTTGATAATCTGGTTTCACTTAGGACCAAGTCCCAAACCAGAGAACTTTACCTCAAGCCACTCAAGGAAATGGATCCATACAACTCTATATAGCATAACTTACAAATACTTCACATAAACAACTCCGATAGAGAACCAACGGCAGCAGCTGTAAGCTATCTACATAAAAACAAACATAAAAGTACCTTAAAATCCTGAGCTTGGCAAATATACTGGGCTAACAACATCCACCTTACCAACTTATAACTAAAGTCTTTCTTTGGGATCTGGTTAAAGATCTGCGATAATATGCAAATAGTCATTGTTATCCAGCTAGATAAGGCAATAATTGTCGCTGGTGAGAGATTCACTCTCATAATAGTGCAGTTGATAGCATACATGCTTACCAAATATCACTTTTTCCTGTTCCGCAAAGATTGAGAGGAAGCTAGACAAAACTAGAAGGGATTTTCTATGGAATGGAAACAAGAAATACCTTTGATTTGGTAGGCAGGACAAGGTGATTAAAGGATATAAGGAGGAAGGAGTTGGGAATCAGAAAATTGAAATTACACAACAAAAGCTTGCTTTTCAACTTGGCTTTGGAGATACCGCCAACACATACATTGTCGGAAAATTAGTCCAGACGAAGTTTGGTGGTGAAGTTCCTTGGTGCACCAATCCTGTCTCACGTTCCACAAGATTAGCCTAAACTAATACATGCAACATAGATATTTTACATACATAAATGACATGCAGTTTTACTTTACTTTTAATTGTTAAGATTGACTTGCTTGATTTGATATATTATAACATCCAATGCGAATAAATATGGTTCTGGTATTTTTTTTAAATCCTTCTGGATGGATAGAGGGCAAACTCACTAGGTGAGCATGCCTATCTTCAGGGGCGTATTTGTAGCCTAGATGATCAAAAAATTTCAGTGATGGCAAAGAGATATTATTCTGGAAAGATGCCAGGATGGACCACCCCCTGAATGAAACAATTTCTAATTTCTTTTAGTTTTGACTACACAGTGATGCAACTATTCGTAAAACAAGTAATGGCTCGGAGGGAATGTAAGGAGTTTATTATTGTGGTGATAGGGGTAGAAGATTTCTGGAAGGCTGAAGATGCTACGGAATACAATCCTTTTGTGTATTTTGGGATTGTTTGACTGGATTGGTGGAGGATTTTCGTCAATTACTTCAGCAGCTGGAATCAGTATATATTGATCAAAGTAAGGTGGACTCGCTGATTTGGTCCGCCAGTAAAGATAAAAGATTTTCAGTTAACATCTGCTACAACATGTTGATAATGCAGCCAAGCCAATGGGATGTTACTTGGCCTTGGAAGATGATTTGGAAGACAAAAGCTCCTGTCAAGACAGCAAGCTTTGAATGCATTGCAACTTGGGAGGCCCGCTTAACTAAAAACAACTTGAAGAAAAGAGGTTCTGCCTTATGTAATAGATGCTACTCGCGTGAAAAAAATCAGGAAACAGTTGATCACATATTCCTCCATTGCAGATTTTCTAGACAATGTTGGAAATTATTTTTAAACATTTGTGGCATTTAATGGGTGATGCCCCAGAATGTAAGGGGCTTACTGAAGAGCTGGCAACATCAAATGATACCTAGAGGGCTGAAGCAGATGTAAAATCACTCCACTTCGCATCTTCAGGACTTTATGGCGGGAGAGGAACAAGGCTTGCTGTGAAGGGTAAAGAAATCACATCTCTATAACTAAAATAGATGTCCGCATAATTTGTATTTGTATTACTGGCGTAAAAAAAGCTTGCTAGTGAGCTTGAATCAGTACAAGGATTTTTGGATTTGTTAGGAAAGAAAGTGTAGTAGGCTGCTTGTTTGGTCTCTGTATGAGTTTGTACCCTTTTGTACCATCTTCTGTCGATATAACTTTACATTATCAAAAAAAAAATGCGGGCGAAATAGATAACATTTCTTTGTAAAAAATAGATGTTTACAAAATTGTTACTTTTGGTGTAAGGTTCACAAGGTAGAGGATATGGCACAGTTTTTGGATTTTTTGGATAGTTCTTTGATAAAGGTGGAAATCATAATCTCCTCATTTTATAGTACCTCTTACAATACCTGCTTGGTATTAGTTCCAGATGAAATTTACATTACTTTATTAAAAAAAAATTAACGGGGTGGGAGGTAACTTTCATAAGAAAAGTCCAAGCTCTTGAATAGACTAGAAAACTTTTTGTTGTGAGGTTTTCTATTTTTGGTAGACTACTTGTATACTGCCATGTCTTGCCCTCTTTCTTTCAATGAAATTATTATTTTATCCACACAAAAAAAAGTCCAGTATTGGGAAGTAAAAAAGAATGTCTAAGCTCTTGAATAGACTAGAAAATGCACAAGGTTTAACTGAGGAACCAGATTTCCTGAGATGGAATGTCTAAAACTTTTTTGGAGTTATAATTTGTAACATATCTTCTATGTGTCAATAGAGGCTGAAGACATCAAATACTGGTTTACGGAACGTTTGACTGTTACTTAGTTGTGGAACTTGTTCTTAAACAATATTTGTGGGTAATGCCACGGGCATCTGAAGAAACTCTTTTTTCAATTAGTACAATGAGGAACACTATCTGCATTAAACTGGGAGCAAAATATTCAGGCCTACAAATAAGTCCCTGTCCATAATGACATAATTAACGATAATGTTCAGTTCTAAAAATAATTAAGCTCCACATTTTTCTGGTCCTCTTTTCCAACTCTTTTCCTTTTTCTCCTCTCTCTCTCTCGATCTCTCTCTCTCTCTCTCGATCTCTCTCCCTTTATTCTTCCTATTCCTAATTCAACCAAATTACAAGCAAAAAGAAGAGAATTTCCTGGTTTCTAAAAAGCTTTCACCTTCAAATTAATTAGCAGACATGGAGTTACGGCAAAACCAATGACAGATCTGAAATACTAACACACTTTCGCCATAACAGAAGAGAAATATATAAACTAAGAAGCGCATATTAACAGGTATATATTAGATTTTTAGATCAACAACATACCGTCAAAAATAAATCTTCCATAGCCGTTCCGGCAGTAGCTCAACGCCGCCGCAGACAGGTACATAATGTCAAAAATAAATTTTCCATAGCCGTTCCGGAAGTAGCTCAACGCCGCCGCAAACAGGTAAATACCGTCAAAAATAAATTTACCATAGCCGTTCCGGAAGTAGTTCAACGCCGCCGCAGACGGCAGATATGGTCGCCGCTGGAGAAGAGGCTGCGGGAAGAAAAAGGGTATCCAGAGAGATAGATTTACTTCCTGCCAAATCTGAAGAAAAAGTACAAAACCATTCACGTGTATTTGGGTCCCACATGTACAGTACACCTAAACTGACTAGTTAGGTGGAACTCTTTAAAAACATTTTTTTTGGGGCCAAATTGTGGGTCCCACTCCACTCATTTGCTTTTCTCTCTCTCACCAAAATTAGTATAGGACTAAAGGCGTGCGTTCTTTTTTTCAGTTTCGATTTTCTTTTATTTGGATTTTGTTTTTCTTTTTTCCATTTCTGCTTTTGAAGAAATACAATTCTCAATTTGAATCCAAATAATTTGGTTTATTTTTATTTTCCTCTTGTTGTTCAAGTTTTGGGTATAGTTTTTTGGATTTATTAATGCATATCTGGTTATGAAGTGAGCGATAAGTGTGTATAATAAAATATTAGTGCGCTACACTGATGAATTGAACATATGCCAATAATGATATCTTTTTTTCTTCTCTAATAAGTATATAAAGTTATCTAGATTTATTTGAGCTTGCTGCAAAAAGATAAGTTCGTGAAACAAGAGTAACTTTTGTTGTATACCAATAAGTGGTTGTTTGGTATGCAATATATGTAGGGTAACAACAGCATAAATGCAATGTTATATAGCATTTGGTTAATTACCGCTTACCATCGTAAAGCTTAGCACTTTGAATCACAAATAACAACATAAGTTTTATGGGAAGCTATGTATTATTATTTGCAAGATAAAATATAGAAGTAGTAATACATGTAAGAAAAATTCTTCATATTTTGTTTAAACAGTAAATAAATATTTGAAATTATACATTGTATACTAATTTGTAATACATTTTATAAGAAATAATTTGTGCATTACTAATGTAGTGTCCTTACAAATTCTAATACTTTGTATATTAATGTATGTGTGCCAAATAACTACGGAATAATACAATAACATATAGACGTAATGTTGGGTGTATAACAATATTTGAAAGTGAGATAGCCCTAGAAAAAGATCACAAAAAGAAAGAACAAAAAATCTAAAAAAAAAATAGAAAAGCCCATGTTCACGGCATGCCTCCCATCGCGCGAGCCTGCACGAGGGTCAGGCCTATGCGTGAGCGAGGAGGCAAAAATGTAACAAGGCAGCGAGAGAGGCGCGCAAAAGTGCCAAGCGAAGATCAGCCTCATGCCGGCCCTCACAGCGCGTGAAAGAAGACACGTGACGTTTTAGATCTGAATAGTTTAAACTTATTAAGAGTTATTAAATAATTTTAAAAGAAAAAATACACTTAATAAATTAGATATTTGATGAGTAATTCAGATTCAAACGTCAGTTAAAGGAATCAAATGGGGCGAAAAACTCTATTTGGGATTATTTTAGGTTGAAATGGTAGGAAAAAGAAATACAATTGCTGGAAAATACTAACCACATAACCATAGATTTCAAAAGAAATGGGTTGCAGTTTATATAGTTTCCAACTAAGTTATCAAGTAAATGATATAATAAGGATTTGTGACTTTCTGTTTAAAACTATTTTTTTAATGTTATTCCAATTTCATTAAATACGTTTCCAGAAACAATATATAACAAGCTTGATAATATAGTCATTTTCTTGTTCCTTCGAAATTCCTTAAAGATATCTGTTCCAAAAATAAAATTATAGGCATTTCAATATTGTAAGTAATACTCCCTCCATTCCATATTATTTACGTTTTTGAATTTTTTTGTATACCTCTTAAGACAAATATTTAATAATCTTAATCATAAATATATTGTTTAGATTACCAGCTATTTCTCTTCAAAAAATTCACTTAATTAATACTTTGTTTAGACTACCAGCTATTTCTCTTCAAAAAATTCACTTAATTAATACTACACTAATTTAAATACTAGTAAGAGTAGATCAGGAAAAAAAAACAATAGCACTGCAAATAACTTCTTGCTTTTCTACAACAAACCCAATATAATCTTACGAGTGGAGTTTGGGGAAGAGTAGATTATTCGCAGACCTTACACCTATCCGATGAAGGTAGAAAAGTTATTTCCGATAAAATTTTAAGTCGGCCTCGGGAGGATAGGCTTTTTCTAAATCAAAAATTCTAAAACAAATTCAATTTTGTCAAAACAATTAATATTTGCGACAAAATGTAATATTTATCTATACTATTATATAGCACGAAGTCACAACATAAAATGTTGATCAACTTGTATGTATGGGTCAAAATCTATCTTTAGAATATTTAAGTCAAGATAGTACTAAGGGAAGAGTTCCTAAGTTGTCATTTGTCGAAGTGGCCCAAGAAGCGGCAAAATGAGTGGTCGAATAGTCAACAAGGGCCGAAGTCGAAGAGTCAACAAGGGTCGAGGCTAATATCGAGTACCTTTGTCATAGTTTAGGCTAATATCGAGTACCTTTGTCATAGTTTTAACCGCAGTTTCAAGATAGGATATTAAAGAGAATATTCACTGAATATTCTCTACACTTGTACTATTAGAGTTTCTTAGGAACATGTTCTATATAAATAGAAAAATACACAATGATAGGGAACATGTGATATTCATTTGTAAAAAAACGCACTTTGACTTGAGAAAGAGAATCGGATCTCACTTACTAAGATACAAACACCACATTTTTACTAAGATTCTTGTCTATACTTGTCACGACCCAACTTTCCCTCAGTTTGGGTATCATGATGGCACATAGTTTTAGGGATTAGGTAAGCCTAACAATAATTAAAACAACAACATTATTTAAATTGAATCTCTTAAAAATTTCCAAAACTGGTAGTACAAGTCATAAGCTCTGCAGAGTATTTTCTAGAAGACTTCTAAATACAACTGTCCAGAAATAAGAATAAACAGTGCAAAATAAAAACTGGAAGGTGACTCCGAAGCCTGCGAACGCAGCAACAGGTTTACCTTGAGTCTCCACAGCAACAGTCCACACAGCTAGCTAACGAACAAGTACCTGGATCTGCACAAAAATGTGCAGAAGAGTAGCATGAGCACACCACAGCGGTGCCCAGTAAGTATCAAGACTAACCTCGGTGGAGTAGTGACGAGGAACAGTCAAGACACCTACTGGTCTAATAAACCGTACAGATATCCGCTAAGCCCGTTAACTCGTTAACGAGTTTTTAACAGGCTACAGCCTGGTTCAGCCCATTTTTAACGGTTTTTTTGGACCTTTGCCAACGGTCAAATTCAAATATTGCAAATTATCCTACTATTGCAAATGGTTTGGTTCATATTGCTGAAATTTCTCTTTTACTACATAATTTGAAGAAGAAAGAAGGATATACTTCTGTTGTTGAATCTATGCTAGATAAGTTAAAAAAATATTTCTACCTAATTCTCTCTATTTACCTAATTTGTGCTATTTTAAACCCTTCTATCAAAATGGACATTTGTCGCCAATTAATCACTACTTTATATTCTTATATGGATATTGGACCAACTGAAACTCCTGATATTGACACTTGTATTTCTGATCTCCACAAATATTTAGAAATATTATATAATTATTATGCTAACATTGTTGATGCTTATTCTGTTGTAGATGCAAATATTCCTTCTTCTGTGGCAACGCTTTGGAAATTCTAGTTTGCTTCAGAGATTGGATAAGATCAGAACGGCGAAATCAAGGGCGTGACGAGGTAGATGAAGCGGAAGACCAAGAAATTGGAGATATAATGGTTTATGGTTCTGATTCAACCAATGCCAGAAACTAAGAACATCATGTTGACATGGATGAACTTACAAAAATGATGCAAAGCATGTGATGTACTATTTCTTTTTCTTTTTTTATAATTGTTGTAAACTTTTAATTTGCAAGTTCAAAAATAACAAAATAAAAAAAGAACTTGTAACTTAATTTGAAGTATTATATATTATTCAATAAAAATATCAAATGAAAGTCTTCGGAGCTTGATCATTACATATTGCCTATTGGTCTTATTAAATAATTTTTTGTAGCTACTTACTTTCAAATTTCAGTTTTAAAATTATAAAATTCAAATTTCAAATTTAAAACTTTAAACTTCAAAGTTTAATTCTAAGCCTTAAAAGTTTGCAAACACTTAAGTATCAATAACATTGAATAAGAAAAATAAAATTTACTTTAAAAAAAAATGCACGCCCCGCTAACAGCCCTCTAAGCCTGAACCCGGACTGACAAAAAAAACCCGAAAAAATACAGCCCACAACGTTAAACGGACGGGCTAGTTTTTTTTGTGTCCAGCCCGTCCCAACCCGCCCGTTAAACACCCATACCTGGATCTGCACAAAAAAAAAATGTGCAGAAGAGTAGCAAAAGCATACCACAGCGGTGCCCAGTAAGTATCAAGACTAACCTCTATGGAGTAGTGACGGGGAGCAGTCAAGATATCCACTGGTCTAATAAACTGAACAAATATAAGTACACGAACAACAGAAGTATGATGTCTACATAAAGACTATGCAATACGGCTCACAGTACAGTAATGACAATCAGGAAGGAAACAACAAGTATCAGCGGAATATTATGAAAATGACATAGAAAAGTAAATGGAACATAACCTAAATTCGGAATCACAAATACATCAAGGACAAATAATAACTCAGCAACTACAACTGCTTTTACATCAGGTTTTAGTCAGCAACTCCACGAGGTACCGAACCTCGGACAAATCACAACTTACGGGTCTCAATACCTGAACTCTAACACTTGGCATCATGTGCCCTCATAACATCTCATAACCGCATTGACGACTCACGTGCCAATAGAGCCATTCTTACATAGAAGGCAAGTAAACAAGGGTGAGCATCTTTGCTCAACAATATCAACAACACCTCTTATCTGATTAGAGTGCTTAACTACGTATATGTTTGTGCAAGTGTCCTACCATAGTCCATATCAGCAAATAAGCAAAAGGAACAAGAACGTACAACACGTAGAATATTTTCTCACAGCTTTCATAAGATAAAGCTCACACAGGTATGTATACCACTTCACAAATATCAACAACAAGAATGCCCTCATGCCACAAATCATCACAATTCAATCCCTGACACATCCCACCTTATCTCGCCACGTGTGCAATAGTAACATAAATGCCCTCCTTGTCTCGCCACACGTGCATAATAATATTCACACACACACACACACACACACACACACACACACACACACACACACACACATATATATATATATATATATATATATATATATATATATATATATATATATATATATATATATATATATATATATCCCAACTTGTCACGCCGCATGTGCAAATATCAATAGTAACAATAGTACAGCAGAAACCTCGTGCAACCCCATAACAATAACTGCACGGCAGAAACCTCACGCATCACAATGATAACAAACGCACGGCAGAAACTCGTGCATCACCACAACAAATACAACAACAACAATGTCAATAATACAAAGTACGGCAAGTAAATCAACTCAAGAACTTTTAAATCATAAGAAAATGTAGAACCAATTCATAAGGAATAACCACAGTCTGGAATGTTAGGCGTAAAGAGAACAACTCAACAAAGGGAAAACTAATGTGTAGCAAAGATCCCATAATATACACTTCAACAACAAGGAAGCTAACACGAATCAAATAATACCAAATAAAACAAGTCGACTAAGATATAGGATATCTAAACTTTTTCTAAGGTTGAGAAAATTACGAAGGATATTCAACAATTCAATTAAGGATAAGCAGCGGAAAAATAATCATAACCTCAATAAAGACCGAACAATTATAAGATGAAATAATATAAATTCCAAATAAATATAAGCAGTTATGAAAAGATAACATGGCTATAAAAGAGATAACAGTTTCAGTTAAGGTACATATGAATCAAGTAACAATAATAGTGGATCATGAAGCAATTGATTCTAATTAAGCAGGTAGATGTGAATCTAGTAATTAAGATATATAATCATAACAAGAACAACTGCATATTCAATGAATACAAGGACCTAAGAACCCTAAAAGGCCAACTTCCCACAAATAAGTTTGTGCACGCACTCGTCACCTCGTGTACACGGACTATAATCAATATAGAATACTCAAATCCTAAAGGGAAGTCCCCCCAAGGTTAGGCAAGATACTTACCTCGAACCAAGCTCAAACAGTCTGTAAGAATGTCCTTTCCTCAATTATCCGACTCTGAATGGTCCAAATCTAACCAAACACAATTGCATATCATGAATACAACGATAATAGACTCATCTAATAAATGGAATCAATATTTTAACAAAAATTCTGAAATTCGCCCTAAAAAGTCAACCCGGGCCCACATCTCGAAATCGGGTAAAAATCACAAAATATAAACACCCATTCACTCATGAGCCCAACCATATAAGAATTACTCAAATCCGACCACAATTCCTCTTTCAAAACTCGAAATCTTTATTGAAGAAGTTCTTCCAATTTTTCCCAATTTCAACCCCAAAATTCCGAAACTAAATGGAGAAAACAACTATAGATCAATGGGGTACAACTAAAAACGAGTTAGGAATCATTACCCCAAAGCTTCCTCTGAAAATCCCTCGAAATATCGCCAAATTACGAGCTCTCAAGTCCAAAAACGAAGAATGAAATCAAACCATTGAATTTTCTTTTATGCCCAGGCGTGACCGCACCTGCGACATAATTAGCCGCATTTGCGTGACCGCAAGTGCGCATGTCCAAACTGCACATGCGTTTCCTCTCGTCTCTGCGCGCCAAAATACGCTTCTGCGGAGCCGCTGATGCGCACAAATTCTCCGCACCTGCGGAGACTGTCAAGTCCAGCTCTTCTCGCATCTGCACCTCAATCTTCGCATCTGCGGGCATTGCAGATGCGGAATTTTTCTCGCACCTCCGACCCTTGGCACTCCTCCATTTTTGCGCTTCTGCGCTTGCCTCTCCGCACGTGCGCTGTCACACTTGCTGTCTCTTCACCGCAGGTGCAAAAATACTATAAGCCTGAAGACTTAGCAGCAACACAAATCAAACTTTTAATCCGTTAAACACCCGAAACTCCCTCGAGGCCCCCGGGACCTCAACTAAACATACCAACCAATCCTAAAACACCATACGAACTTAGTCGAGCCCTCAAATTACATCAACTAACGCTAAAACAATCACGAATCACTCTCCAATTCAAACTTAAAGAACTTGAAACTTTAAATTCCTACAACCGATGCCGAAACCTATCAAATCAACCCGGAATGACGTCAAATTTTGCAGGAAAGTTCTAAATAACATAACGGAGTTTTTCCAACTCTCGGAATCGCATTCCGACCCCGATATCAAAAAGTCCACTTCCGGTCCAAATCTCCAAAAATTCGACTTTCGTCATCTCAAGCCTAAATCAGCTACAGACCTCGGATTTACATTCTGGACACGCTCCTAAGTCCAAAATCACCCAACGGAGCTAATGGAACCGAAGAAATTCCATTCCGGAGTCGTTTTCACATAGTTCCGACTACGGTCAAAATCCTAGGACTTAAGCTTCCGTTTTAGGGACTAAGTGTCCCAAATCACTCTGAATCACTCGGTAATTGAATTCAATCACGCACGCAAGTCGAGGCACATAATACAAAGTTATTCAGGGCCTTATGCCGCCGGACGGGATTTAAATTCTCAAAATGACTGGCCGGGTCGTTATAATACTTTTCCACTAGATCCGAGAATAACTCAAATATTCGAGGGATTGTCTATCATTCATATTGTTAGAAAGAACATCCACTTATTTCATCCCTTCTTGGGTGAATCATTCCTTCTATTTACTTAAATGTCATTTAGTGTTATTCATTATTATTGAATGCTGCATTATTGCTTCTGATTTTTAGAATATTTATTGTATGCCACTGCCACTGTCCGACCAGATCCACGTAATATTTGTTGCTTCTTTAAAAACTTCATCTAAAGATATTATTGTTAGCCAAGATTAATCCTTATTTATATAAATTTCATTATTTGAACCAAGATTATATTTTTGGTCAAACAATTTGGCGTCGTCTGTGGTGATTTCTTAGTTAAATTTTTAGTTTCTTCTAGATCTACAATTAACGCAGGTCACTAACATCAAAAAAATCCTGAGATATACATTCTTTGTGTGTACAAAATCATATATGGCAGGTAACCAAGAGGAAAGGACGAGAATAACAAGTGTCTTCCCAACCAACCTCATGAATGTCATCAACAAAAATTGTTGACACGACCCAAACCGATAGGCGGTGACGAGTGCCCGAGTTCTACCTATCGAACACCCATAAGCATTCGTCTAAGATATAAACATGAAATAAGTGTAGGTCATGCATAACGTCTGGAAATAAACTATTAATTCATATGAACAACCTACGTGGGAAAACATACCCAAAAGACATATATACATACATATATATACTGTAGGGCGAGCCGACAAGGCCACATACTATATAACTATACATGACTGTCTACAGACCTCTAATAGAGTGTACAACTGTATAAAGGACGAGACTGGGCCCCGTCATACCCATATATATATATATATATATATATATATATATACTAGGCCTCGTCGTACCCATATATGTGTGCAAACACATCGTACCAAAATTCAAAGCAGCTCCGGATCAAATGGAGCACACCAACTCTCGTTGATCAAGGATCCTAAGAAAGGGGACCGTCAGCCTGTCTACCTGCACCTGCGGACATGAAAAACGTCCCCAAGCAAAAAGGGACGTCAGTACGAATAATGTATTGAGTATGTAAAGCATGAAAATCAGTACATAAAAGACATAGATGAAACATGGGGTAAAGAATTCCACCTGTGAGTCTAAATAACTTTGTGAATCCTGAAGCATTTATAATGTCATGCACGTGCGCGTAAATGTCGTATCATGCAAAGGTATAGGTGTACATAATATCATCAAGCCTATGAGGGCATCCCATCATATCATCTCGGCCACTGTGGGCAAAATCATCAACATATACCAGATGATCAGGTGGTGGTGCGTATATAACGCCTTAGCCTTTTCCCATATCCCATATACATATAATATACACGTATATAACGCCTTCTAGTCATGGGTAAATGTACATGTATAAATGCATGAAATGCATAAGAAATATGTTAATAAGATTTCTCGAATATCATAAAATTTATATTCATTTCGGACAAACTTTATCAAATACATATTTTTCTGGGACCTATGAACAGAGGATATAATAATAATTCACATGGGGAATCAAGAATATAGACACCCCTAGTATTTCTATGAATAGAGTCATTTATGAAAGTTACATATTTTGCTCGTTTGGTTTGTATCATTTGGATCATGCCAAAAAGAAAGAAGGGATAGCCTTAACATACCTCAAGTCGTCAATGAAACTCAACAACAAGCTTATGACAACTAGAGTTCCAACCCTATAGCAAAGAAATACGTTTATAATTTAGATGGCGGTAGTATATTATGTATCTCAAACGATAACTCGATTCTAAAATAAAACGGGCAACATTTCCCCTGATTTTACTGCTCCCTCAAGCCTAATATAGGCGAGATACAAACATAATACAATAAGCAATTTAAAACCAACCTAATTACAATCTGGGACCTTCAATACAACAAAAACCCCAAATATACCATAAGACACCCAATCAACAAATTATCAATTAGCCTGCAACTACAACGACGAACGACCAGCCTACTACCCTACCACATGCGGCGTTTCTCCACACCATTTTTATCCTTCCAAACTCCATAAATCAGCAGCACAATAGACAGCCCAAAAGAAACACAAAACAAGCCACAAAACAGTCCACTACAAATCAAATAACTCGAACTCACTGCTTTCGATCACCGTCCCGTGAGGTCTAACTATTAGGAAACGAATTTATCAACTTTTCTTGATATTTTAAAGCTTAAATACAGAAATTAAATATTTTTATTAACTATTAAATACATTCCAAAACTCAAACTACAAAGAAAAATAGAGGTGATATAGTGATATTTACGTCGTAGGGATCATTCTGATGTTATCGCTTCTCGATTTCATACTCGTGATGTTAGTATTATTTGAAGCTATTAGAGAGCTCAATGACCGTTCTTTTATGGTGTCTCTGGTCAGATTCTATGTAAAATGAACAGATATAGACGAGTTAAAACATATTTATCAAACTTTTGAAAAGTCAAAAGGTGCTAGCTTGGCACCCTATGATTCGCCCATTTTCCAACGCTTATATCTTTTTATCCAGATATCGTATGAATGAACGATTAAGAGAGTTGGAAACTACATTCCAAGACCTTCAATTTGGTATATAATATGTCCCAAAAATACCTCATATAGCATACGAAATATATTTCTCAAAAAGCTCTGTTATAGGGCAAATTCTTAGTCGGTTTTTCCGCAACATTAATCCGATTTTTCCCAAACTTTATGTGTTTTGTCCAACCATCATATATAGTCATATTATGACTTTAAACTCATTTAAATCATGATTAACAAGACTCATATTTATTATACGTCACCTTCGGACGTACAGGGTGTAACAATCTTCCCCCCTTAGAAACATTCGTCCTCGAATGTTAAACTCCTAGAGATTTATAGAAATTTTGGTAGAGTCTCCTATGTAATGGTATTACTACCAACTTGTCAGACAGAAAACCCAATAATACAAAGCCACATAGGTCCACAATCATCAATAACACCAATGGTCTCACACAACCAATGACAATAACTAACATAAGAATCAAGTATCATATACGTAACTAAGGTTGTGATGTCTCAGTCCGATCCTCCTTCGGAAGCGGAAACAAGTGAGGATACCTAGACTTTATGTCTTCTTCAGCTTCCCAAGTCATCTACTCCACATTATTGTTCCTCCAAAGTACTTTAACCGAAGATACATCTTTAGTTCTCAATCTCCAAACTTGTCTATCTAGTATAGCAATGGGAGCTTCCTCATATGATAGATGTTCTGTGACCTGAATATCGTCAACTAGAACGACTCTAGAAATATTTCCAATACACTTGTGGAGCATAGATACGTGAAAAACTGGATGTACTGACTCCAGGTTGGAAGGCAAGTCTAACTCATATGCTACCTGGCCTACTCTGCATATGATCTTGTAAGGTCCAATATACCGAGGGCTAAGCTTTCCTTTATTACCGAATCTCATAACGCCTTTCATCAGATTGAATCGAGAGGGTTCAAGAGCAACTAGAAAGTTGTAGAATTGATTGTGAAGTATCATCTAACCACTTGGGACAAAATCCACAATGCTTATTGTGTCGAGGTCCGAGCAGACGAAGACGATCTCAACAGACCAACTCACCGGTTAACCTCGGTACAAGCCGAATCCATAAAAGAACAAATAGACAGTACCAGAAGAAATCACCTGATTCCATGACCTACCATGGAACGACACCAACCATATGTCAGGACGGCCGCACCCTCCCTTCGCTAAGAAGAAGGCATGTCCATACCCACGACATGGACTCATCAGAACGAAAGAGGTATGCCTCATTTATTATTTGCTCACAATTTTTATGCATCGCCTACAAAAATAGTCTATGTCCTTGAGAAACTCGGAACAAAAGTGAAATGGCCACCAAAGATGAGATCAGACCCAAACACCAGAAAGTCGGACGCCCTCTGTGAGTTCTACTAGGAACACGACACAAAATAGAAGATTGCATTGCCCTTAGACAGGAAGTCGTGAACATGTTATGGTAAAGGCACCTCAAAGAACTGTTAAGCGACAAAAGGAGGACTAACTTTGCCATAGGACGTGAACATCATGGCCCGCCAAAGCCGTCATCATCAGCTCGTGCCATCAATATGATCATAGGCAGTAGCGATAATGCCTCTGTTCACCACCACACACAAACTCAAGCGGTCGATCACCCGTGAACGGTATGACGGACTCGAAAAGAGTATCATCTTCGACGAGTCAGATGACGACAGTTTGACTTTCCCTCATAATGACGCCCTTGTTATTACTTTACGCATTTTAGATACCGATGTCAAACGCATCATGGTGGATGATGGAAGCGGTGCATGCATTATCCAACCCCGAGTCCTTACCCAAATTAGGCTCAAGGATAAGATAGTGTCGCGATGCATCACGCTAATCGGTTTTAACAATGCAATTGACCAAACATACGGGGAAATTACCCTCCCCGTCTTGGCCGGCGGCGTAACAATAGAGACAATATTCCACATCATGGACCAGATCACCGCGTACAATGCCATAGTGGGCCGACCATAGATACATCCCATTAGAGTCGTCCCCTGCAACCTATACCAAGTGATTAAATTCCCAACACAATATGGTATATTCAGTATACGAGGAGAACAACGCACATCTCGGGAATACTGCCGCATTGCCTTAGATATCACGACCACCCAATATAGAAAAGACAAAGAAAAAGAGGAATAACAATCAACATGCTCGAGGTCGAAACAAGATGAGACCGAGAACATCATTAAGGACCGCGACATGGACGAAGCCGCAGGATCGACCATAGAAGACCTCGGCCACGTTCAATTGGACCTCAACGATCATTGCAAGAAGGCCTATATCGGTTGAAAACTTTGGGAACCAAATAAATCCCATCAATGCTTAAAAGCTAACGCAGATTTGTTTGCTTTCAGCCATGCAGATATGCCGGGTATACCAAAGAAAATCACCACGCACAAATTAAACGCGTTAGCCGAGGCATTCGGTGTAGCCTCGGGAAAGTTCTTGGGTTTTATGGTATCACAACGAGGGATAGAGGTCAACCCAGATCAAATCAAAGCCATTGAGGGGATACCAAAACTCTTAACCACCAAAAAACAAGTTCAAAGGTTGACTGGTCGTATCGCCACCCTATCAAGGTTCATTTCGCTTATTCGCTATCTTCGGATAGATGCCAGCCCTGCCCTACCAAAAGCATCACAATCGGAGATAAAAGCGTGGTTCACCTCCTCAACTCATCGCTACACCAAATCGAGGTAAGAACCATAAACTTAACTTGGGACTAGCACAATCGCATTATCTCATATTTGCAAGACGACACACTCCAGGAGACAAAACAGAAGCCAAGAAACTAAAAATGCAAGCGGCCAAATACAGTCTCCTTCATTACGACTTATACAAGAGGACTTTCGGCGGCCCTCTGGCGAAGTGCTTAGGCCCGAACCTAACCCAGCGCACCCTCGAAGAAGTCCATGAAGAACATTGCAGAGCTCATTCAGGTAATGGAGCACTGGTCAGATGCCTCATATAAGCGGGTTACTACTGGCCCACCATGAAAAAGGATGTTGCAGACTTCGTGAGGAAATGCAAAAAGTGCCAGAAGTGCGCCCCAATGATTCACCAAGCAGGAGAACATCTCCACTCAGTCACCTCCTATTGGTAGTTCATCAAATGGGGAATGGACATCATGGGCCCCCTCAATAGGGTGAAGTAATGTACGATTCCTTTTGGTTTTAACTGACAGGGCGAGGTAATGTACGATTCCTTTTGGTTTTAACTGACTATTTCTCTAAATGGGTGGAAGAAGAAGCATTCGCCAAAATACAGGAACAAGAGGTAATAAGAAACACCATATGTCGATTTGTCCTACCCAAGGAAATCAACTGTGACAACGGACCACAGTTCACAAGGAAGAAAACCATCGAATTATTCGAGAAATGACACATCAAGAGAATACTCTCAACCCCATACTCCCATATTCTTTGAGAAATGGAACATCGAGAAATGGGACCGAGGAAGTAATACTAGTCGAGGTTGGAGAACCCAGCATAAGATACTCCCATAAAAGCGGCACGAGCAACGACGAAAGAAGAAGACAAGAACTCGACGAATGAAGAGATACGGCCTACATAAGAATGGTCGCCCAAAAATAACAAGCAGAACGTTATTACAACAAGAAATCAAAGGTCAAGCCGCTTAAAGTCGGGGACTACGTACTGAAACTCAAGCGAGCAAAGATCCCTAAGAAGGCAAGCTGGGAACAAACTGGGATGACGTGTACAAAATCACAACCAAAGCGAACAGGGGTTCATTATAACTAGAGACAATGGTAGGAAAGCTACTACCAAACAACTGGAATATCAACCACCTGAAATATTTCAACTTCTGAGATAATAAATGTCCCCCAAGTCGTACTCTTTTTCCCCTCACTTAAGTTTTATCTCATTTGGGTTTTCTCAAAGAGGTTTTTAACGAGGAAGCGAAGGGAACGCTTCGAGTCGAAGTACGCGAAGGTAGGGTCATGGTTACTATTTCATTGCTCGACCTCTCATTACTCTCCAAGTGAACCAATGAAGGGACTAGATAGACTGAGACTAGGATTGGAACGCTAGTCAACAACTAAAAATTTGTAAATTTCTCCAGGTATGTAACCAAAGAACCAATGTCAAAGCAATAAGAAACTTACGCTTATCAGCACACCTTTTTTTGTGTAATGTTATGTTCGACCCCGCTTAAACAAACACCTACCGACCCTCGATTATGATCTAATGAAAGGTTATGTTTGACTCCGCTCATTTTTGGGTTTTTTATAACCCGACCCTACTTTGTTAGATAGACGGTTTGTACCATTTTTAGCTAATATCTGATATTTTGAGGGTGGGAGAGTGCCTTAGAGTGGGAGAGTGATCTTCAACAAATTATCCTTCAATTCATGCTCAAATCTTTGAAGATTAACAAGGAAAAATCACTAGGTCTTCATCCCAGAGGTAAGATTCTACACCCTAGCCCTTAATTTCAAAATTTATCTAAGAATGGGTAATTAACAAGACAATTCTTGGGTATAGGAGTTGTTTATTTTGCATGCATGTGTTATCAAAGGGTGTAGGAAGATTGTGGGTTAAAAATAGTAAAGAGTGGGTTGTGGGATGATGGAATACCCCATAAAAGGACCTTGAAACCTTAATGCACACCTAGTGTTTGATAAAATGTTCAAATGTGCTAGAACCATGACCAACTTCCTAATTTTAGTTCAACTTGTTATATTTCTAAAATAGATTGAAGTTGCTAAGAATTCCGAAATATTTTAGAGTTCAAGGAAGCTCAATTGAGGTATGTTGGCTAAACTCTTCTTTGGAACCCCAATATCTTTGTAAGTTCCAAGATATTTATAACAAGTTGAGTATTCCAAATGTTCCTATCATATTGTATTATAAATTGAGGATGTGTTCCAAATTATGGATTATGTATCTACGTGTTATGATTCCAAGTCGTGATTTATGTGGAAAATTATTATGCCAAATTGTGTAGAGATTGTGATTGGGGTTACACCTCCACCTAGGGTTGTGCATAATTTGGTAAATATCGAATTACCATACTGAAACCGAAATTTTTGGTATTTGGTATGTTATTTGGTTTACATTTTAAAAATATTTGGTATTAGGTAAGGTATTTGATTTTTATTTTTTTAAAATACTGAAATACCGATACCGTACCGAAATATATATTGGATAACTTTTAAATATCCAGTCATCCTTACAGCCCCCAGTTATACCAGAGAGCTTCAGGAGAATGTTTCTAGTTCTATGTTCTTTTGTGAAAACCTGTGTGCCACCTATTTTTGTCTGTGATTAATGGATGTTACCCGAATGATTTATATAAAAAATACGTGAAAAACTTATTTTGGTCACATTTGTGAAGCTTACTAGTGTCTGGTATATTACAGCGATGCATGTTAGAGCTTTAGACCATGCATACTTACATGTTGATAAAGTTTGCAAACGTTATTCTAATCTTATGCTCATGTTTATAGAAGTCCCATTTATGATGTATAGTGTTGTTGCATTCATAAGATTGATTTTGCTGGCTAGTTATAATTTTAATTTTGCTAGCTAGTTAATGTGTTAATCGCCCCTAAATATAACATTCAGAAGCTGCTTTAGAACCGAATAAACCGAAATTACAGTACCGTATAAATCGAAAGGCAAAAAATCGAACCATACAGAATTTAATTTGGTACGCTATTGGTATAGCATTTTAGGATACCGGATATCGAAAATACCGAACTGAAACATCTAAATACCGTACCATACCGACCGACAAACACCCCTACCTTCACCAGCATATATTGGGGTGAGGCGGCATGACCGCTTTGTGTATGATTTTGGTATTGTTGTTGCACCACCACCCACCTATATATATTGTGTAGTATTGGTATCGTTGATGCATTTCCACCCGCATATATTGGGGTGAGGCGGCGGGGCCGCTTTGTGTAAAAATGGGTATTGTGTTTACACCTCCACCCGCATACATTGGGGTGAAGCGGCATGGCCGCTTGAGTAGAAATTTGATATTGTGCTTACACCTCCACCTGCATACATTGGGATGAGGCAGCGAGGCCGCTTTGTGTGAAAATGGTTATAGAGGATCTCATCTTAAATTATATAAATGTTAATGATAACTCTTGATAAGCTTGCTTTGGTTTAAACGACTATTTGTGTTATTCTATTGTCATCTTTATTCATCATATTCATATTGTATTTCCGAGTTCTTAAATTGGTGTTTGGTTTTCATACTAGTACTATTCGACATGTACTAACGTCCTTTTTGCCCGGGGCGCTGCATCTTTAATGGATTCAGGTGGTTCCACAACGGAGGATACTAACTAGTGATAACAATGCCCATTCTTCCTAGCTGACTTGGTGAGCCCCATCTCATTCCGGGGGAGTGCATCTTTTACTTCGTATGTGTTATCATGTTTTGAGGTATAACCTGAGCCTTGTTGCTGGCACTATCATTGTACTCTTTGGTATTTGTAGAGGCTCTGTAGACTAAGTGTGGGTTGTGTATGAGTGTTGGGGATGTTAAAAAATTGTGTTGTGATTAAATCACTTGTTCCACTTTGAACCATGAAGGTGTGTGTGTGTGTGTGTTTTGAGACGTATTAAATGAGGTAACTAATGGAAATGAATTTGTATTGTAGACATACCTTATTGTCTAATTAATGAAATTATGTATTCTATTTATTCATGGATGAGTTGGGATAGAAAAAAATCTAATAGGCTTGCTCGGCTAGGTTCACTCAGTTGAGCGCCGGTTGCGCTCCTCGAGTTTAGGGCATGACAGCCTCGGCATGGATCTACTCCCCGTACAACTCCCGAGGAATATTGGAAAAATCTGAAGTGGGGGGAGAGGACGACTGTGCCAGTAATTGGGCCTTCTTGGCCTCCAAAACAGCAACCTGGTCGTAGAGACCAGAAACCTTTTTCTCCAACTTTCTGATCCTCTTATCAAGTCGCTCTTCTTTAAGCCTTGTTGTTGCTAAGTCATTTTCTCGCTCGGAGCAGAGAGTCCAAATCACCACTTCAAGAGACTCTGTCTTCCTCAAAGCCTCTGACCTAGTGGACTCCGCCTTCTTTAGCTCCTCCGTATTCTCGACGACCTCGCCACTAAGAGCCTCTGCCCTGAATTTACACTCCTTAAGCTGAGCTCGCTGCAAAACACATGAGCTTGGAGTTCACTACACTGGGCTTTGACCCCCTTTCTAAGCTTGAGCTCTTCCTCCTTGCTCCTCAACATCCCCCTCCAAGACGTTGCACTTCCCCACCATCCGCACTAGCTCATCGTCCCTCCCCTTAAAGTTATCCCTCGATTGACGCACATCGCCGCTTTCGCGTTGTCGGCACCGAAGCTCCCTATACTTGTCAAGGACTTTGAAGTACTTGTACTTTAACTTCACATTGATATCTTTATGCATCTACTCCCTACTAGCACTCTCAATTTCCACGACAACCGTCCACAAAATGAATGAAGTTAGGGCCTACGAAAAGACAAAACTTAAGGAAAATAATTGATAGCAAATGTACTTACTCGAAGGGCGAGGCCGTCAATGTTGTTCGACAGGTCGCTGTCATTCATATTCTTGAGGGTCGTACCCTCAACTTCAGAACTAAGAAGGACAATTAAGGGGATAATCTTCTCGGTATCCACGAGAATATTAGGGTCTATCGGGATCGTAATAGTCCTCGAACCCCCCTCCAACCTCACTTCAAGTTGAGTAGGTCCCTTGTCGATCATCATCAACTCATTTACATCCATGTCGGAATAGGATATAACATCCTTATCAGCAACAACCTTACCTCTATCATTAGTCGAAGGAGGTACGCTTGCAACCCCGGAAGACGAGGCCTTTGCGAGCCTTGGAAGAACAGGGTCGCCACTGCTCACCACGCATTCGACCAAAACCCCCACATGTCGTATATCCGTATCCTCTAAAGAAACGGCCTCATGACTAGCCTCAGGACTCTCCCCGATATGTACTATAGCCGTCTCCCGAAGGACAAAACCATAGTTTCCTGTATCGGAAGCTATCGACTTCTCTCCCCCGATATCCACGACCCTTCTCTTATAAGGCATCAAAACACCATCACCAGGCAACAATTCATCTTCCTCGTTTATGAGGGCATATAAGGGAAAAGATGAGGTCTCCACGTCCGAAGGCGGGATAGATTTAGACGCAACAATATGAGGGACCGGGACAAAAGTTGGATCATCCATAGTTAAAGAAGGGGTGGGAGCCGAGGTCGTAGTAGCTTTCCCCTTTCGGAACGAGGGTGTGGGAGCTCTCGACCTCCTCAAAGACCCTCTTGCCGAAGCTATGAAAACATAAGGAAAGGGAAAGGTCGGCAAAGGTAAACAAAAACAAAATACTAAGACACCGATGATAGAAGTAACTTACCCGTCCAAGGAAGAGCATGGCCAAACTTCTTGAAGAAAACTGACCACTTACTAATCCCTATGATGTGAGGGAGGAGCCGACCAACCCAGTCAGAAAT
Source organism: Nicotiana tabacum (assembly GCF_000715075.1). NCBI lineage: Eukaryota > Viridiplantae > Streptophyta > Magnoliopsida > Solanales > Solanaceae > Nicotiana > Nicotiana tabacum. The sequence goes on along the minus strand of NC_134097.1, from coordinate 6,430,254 downwards.
ATGAGTGACCGAAGGAGGAGGCGAGGTCTTTGCTGCATGAGAAAAGGATAAGATGTCAAAGCCCACGACCAAGCACAAGAGAAAAATCAAATACCTACAAACAAGGAAATTAGGTACTTACGAGCATAAATCTAAGCCTGAGGAAAACCGTCGATGTTGGCTACTACGTCTTCGGTTCTAACAAAGAAAAAGTTGAACCAGAATTGGCAGTTGGCTTTGTCATCCATCTTCACCACCAAGCACTTGCTTCCTCGGTGGCGAATATTCAACATCATCCCTCTATGAAATCTAGGGGCGAACATATGTATTAAATGCCAAAGTGTTAGTTCGACCCCGGCTAGCTCGACAAATTTGGTAAGCATCCTTATAAGTTTATAAGCGTACGACGCTAGCTGAGCTGGCAAACGCTATAATAAAGACATAATTCCTTCGCCAGCGGAAGGAGAGAGAGTGTAGCCGACTTGAAAGGGGTAGGCGTAGAAGGCGCAGTACCCAGGCGGTGGACCTGCACTGTATCCCACCCAGCCGTGATTAATTTAATATGATTGGGAATGCCGAATTTAGCCTTAAGCTCTTCCAATTCCTTCACCATCATCACTGACCGCAAGGCCCCATGGTTGATTTCAGGTAATTTGGTGAAATCGGATTTGGAATCAGGGTTGCGAGGAATTATCTCCTCCACCATCGGGAAGATTCCATCCTCAACGGCAACAAGAATACTCTCCTTATGAGGGGAAACACCACTGCCAAAGGGGGTACATGACTCTCCTCATGAGACTCAGAAGGCATGTTAGACATAGTTTGATATATGAAAGAGAGGTATCAAATAAGAAAAAAGCTAAGGACAATACGTATCACTAGAACAAAAAAGAGAAGTTTGAAGCAAGAAGAGAGCAAGAGAAAAATAAGAGATTTCGAAATAACAGAAAACTTAAACTTCAAAATCGCGTCCAAATACCTTTATTTATAAAGGTCTTGGTACCAAAACATAAAACGACTCATCATTACTGGCACCGAAACTTAAGCAGCATGTTCAATCAGGGGTCACACGCAAAACAAAGCAACACATCAAGAATATGCGTTATAATGACGCATGGCATAATGACGTCATCTTAACTCGTGGATAACGTAATTCCAACAAATCGCCCGATAAAATTGAAGCATTTGAAATATACGACCCACGTAGGGCCACACTGCCAGTTCGCCGCAACTACTACGACTTGCATAGCTCGCTCAATTATTTCGACCACTAAGAACAAGATCCACTCATCGAAGCCGCATGAAGTCGGCCTCAATACGCGGAGGGACTAACTGTATGGGTCAAAATCTATCTTTAGAATATTTAAGCCAAGATAGTAGTAAGGGAAGAGTTCCAAGTCGTCATTTATCGAAATGGACCAAGAAGCGGCAAAGTGAGTGGTCGAAGAGTCAACAAGGGCCGAAGTCGAAGAGTCAACAAGAGCTGAAGTCGAAGAGTCAACAAGGGTCGAGGGTGATGTCGAGTACCTTTGTTAGAGTTTTAACGGCTAGTTTCAAGATAGGATATTAAAGAGAATATTCTAGTTTGTATCTCTCTTGCTAAGATACGAATACCACATTTGCACTAAGATTCTTGTCTATACTTTTCCACTAGATTCGAGAATAACTCAAATATTCGAGGGATTGTCTATCATTTATATTGTTAGAAAGAACATCCACTTATTCCATCCTTTCTTGAGTGAATCATTCCTTCTATTTACTTATATGCCATTTATTGTTATTCATTATTATTGAATGCTACATTATTGCTTCTGATTTTTAGAACATTTATTGTATGCCACTGCCACTGTCCGACGGGATCCACATAATATTTGTTGTTTCTTTAAGAACTCCATCTAAGGATATTATTGTTAGCTAAGATTGATCCTTATTTATATAAATTTAATTATTTGGAACAAGATATATATTTTTGGTCAAACATTGTATATTTTAAAAGTAGATTTATTTGATAAATTAATTTGTCATTTAATTATTTTCTTATTTAGTATTTTAAAATTAATAATTTTTTTAACTAAATTTTTCTTATTTGAACAATGTAGAAAGTCCTAATATTTAGAATTTTAAAACTAATTAACATTTTACTTAAAAAACAATTGACTTAACATAGAACAAAAAGTAACGTTTATCCTGTGTTCTCCAACGCCAGGAGCCCAGGACATAGGAATACAATTTTATCTCAATTGATTAAACATATATAAAAAGCAAATTACAATTTTCGAAAGTGGCGTACGCTGAATTTTTTGTAAGTGGTGTCACACTTTAAAAATGTACAAGTAAACAAAGCACTACTAACAACATCATATAAAAAGAGAACACAATTCGAATCATATTTAACAAAACAAAATTCAAATATATTACGACAATTCTTTTTGATGAATTTTGTTTTTTAAAAAGGTATTCAAATAGCCTCATTAGAAATAATACTAAATACTAGTGTTCTATATAAAGTAAGTATCTAATAATCACTAAAAGTTCATATACTTTTCTTAACCAATTTTATTGGCTATAAAGGAGATGGAAGGATAAAGAAAAAAATAGTTAGTACAACAACTAACGATGAACAAATAATTTAGTGTCACAAGAATGTAGAAAAGTGCAACCGAATCACTAAAAGTTATCTTAGCTTTTTAGAGGTCAACAGTTCGACCCCTGCTCAACATAATGTACTTCTTGTGAGGCAAAAACAATTTGATTTAACAAATGAAATTTCAGGCTTCGAACCAACGACCTAACAAGAAAATAAGGCGCTTGACCAACTTAGCTACACAGTTATTTATTTCAAATGATGTCACTTGAAGTTATTTAACCGTATTGTTTTATGTCTTTTAATTATATTTACATATTTAATAACATTTTCGGACCAAGCGGTGTCACGTGACATCGCTTGACCTAAGGTAAATCCGCCCCTGATTCCTCGGTTGAGCTAGTTTAACATCACTAACCTTCATCATTTTTAGAGATTTAATTTTTTCCCTTTAATTTTTATTTTAACACAATTTAATACTAATATTTATGTGATTAAATAAGAATCCTAACTGATGGTTCACTCACATAATTAGAACTAGATCGTTACACAATCACATATTAGAATCAAGGTTGTTGTCATAATTCTAGAAAATAGCAAGGGAAGTCTTTGTAATTAGAGTAAACTTCAGGGGTGCTTTTGTAATATATTAGTAACCAAAATTAAATGCACTCTGCCTATTCCAGAGTTAGTTGGAAACATTGGAAAAACCAATGCAAAATCATACTAGTTGTTACATTTGCAGCTCACCCAATTCCCAAAATCATAAAATTCCATTTTTTTCACCTACTAAATCAAGCTTCTTGTTCACCATATAATTCAATTTCCTCAAATTACAATGGGCAATGCTTCTTCCATGTTGACTCAATATGACATTGAAGAAGTTCAAGAACACTGCAATCACACATGTAAGTACCACAACTGTAAAATATTCTCATATGTTTTTTTAATAACGGTGGTTTCTGAATCAACTTGTGCATACGTCGATTATTTCATTGGTACTTGTTACCATAGGCGGGTCTAGAATTTTAGTTCTATGCGCTTAGCATTTAAACTTATGGGTTTATATATGCTATTTATTATAATTTTAGTGATTTTTTATACATAAATTTATGCTCCGTGTCGAAAGTACTGGTTCAGTTGAACCCGATAGTTGTATGGTGCATCTGCCCCTGCTTGTTACCTCACTTCGGGTAACAAGTAACCTTTTGGTAATAAAGGTTTAGGCAGATAAGAAGAAATTATCTAGCATTTTTAGTCTCTATTAGAATTTGAATATTTTTACGCATTTTTAGGCCACACTTTTGGTGCAATATTGCTATCTTAATTTATAACTCATCAACAACAACATATCTAGTATAATCCCATAAATGGGGTATGGGAGGGTAGTGTCTATGCAGGTAGAGAGACTGTTTCCGATAGACCCTAAACTCCAAATTAATATATTCATATGTGCTAATTTTTTAAAGGGTAATTGTTACTAAAGTTGTGGCTTTTTCTTTTTTTTGCATTTTTTTCTTGGTGGTTTTTGTGGTTTAGTTTCACAGCAGGAGATACTTTCATTGTATCAAAGGTTTTGTCAAGTGGATCGAAAAGGGTGTGGATTTATCTCTGGAGAAGAGTTTCTTTCGGTGCCTGAATTTGCTGTCAATCCTCTTTCACAGGTTACATTGTTTATGTGCCGGTTCATGCTAAAAACATTTGATTTTTGTACAAATTACAATGATTTTTAAGTTATACGCACAGACCAGTAAATTCTTTTATACTGTCGGGGTAATTTGACTGTTTATAGCAGGTTATTACTCTGTTAGGTTATTACTCTATTTTTCTGGTCACCATATCAGGCTTAATATGGAGAGTTACGTGTTGTTGTAGGTCAATTTATCATGGTAGTGTTAAACAAGTGCACAGAACGTAATTCCTCATAGTTATGCAACCCCATATCCAATTTTTCCTGGATGATTATGCAAATACTGTTTTCAGTATATTATTTACATAGTTTTTGGAATTAACGCATGCAAATACAACCAAGAATGCAGTTAAGATGGTAGACTAGTTCGTGTGTTTGGCCTTTGAAATCTTTGATCCATCAATCACAGAATGTGGGAATAGTTTATAAGTTCAAATTGTTTGAAGCAAGTAGAATTGAATGTTAGTTGCGCATCTGTGAATGGTATCAACGCGAGACCTGGTTGAAGTTCAGCCAAGACCAAAATTAGAGATATATGGGAGAAAGAGAAGATAATGTAACATAGGTTCCGCGTTGATGAAATAGAGATACAGTGGGAAAATAAAAGGTTTTGCAATGGAAATATAACATGGATATAAAGAAGGTACGTGTTCATCAACGGATAGGTTAGACAAGGGCTGCATTCCGAAAAAATGTCCTCATTTCTTTTAGTTCTCATCGAGCGTTAATGAGAACTATATTGCTTTGGAATGTTGAACCTATTAACTGCTGGTTTAGTGTAAATTTAAATAACTCGTTGATACTGTGTTCATTTTTTAGTATATTGCTTCTCTGGGTTTTTTGCTTAATGTTCAGCATTGACAAGTCACAAACACATTTTGGCACAGTCCGCCACAATAAAACTTTTTTTCCAATATAGGGTACGATCTATTCATTCTTTTCTCTTTTACTTTTCTTATTCCAGAGGCTATTCAGGATGATCGATGGGTTAAATTTCAAAGAATTTGTGGCATTCTTATCAGCATTTAGTATTCATGCTAGCTTGCAGCAAAAGGTTGAATGTAAGGGCAATTTTTCATACTCGATCTCCTTTTTCGTTCAACTCTACTTTCTTCCGTTTAATTATTTCTTATCTGTCTGTCGTTCCTTCTTATTTTCCAGTTATCTTTAGGGTTTATGATTCAGATGGGAATGGAAAGGTGACGTTCGATGATATGCTGGAGATCTTGCAGGATTTGACTGGACAATTTATGTCTGAGGTTCAACGAAAGGTAGTGTTTGCGTTGTACGCCTCCAATTTTCTTCTTCTTCACCTTTTTTCCTTAAATTTCCCATTTTGATGCCTAAATTAGAATTAGAAAGTGACCAGGAAGTAAGTGAAGTTTCTTAGCGTCTTACTTCTAATTGCTTTGAATTGGAAATTATACTACTAAGAATATCGAACTCAAGTCGTTCAATCTCCGGATTGTGCTTTATTATCTCTTTATTAGTTGTAAACTTCTGATGTAGCATAGGCTTTCCACTAGCTTATAGTTTGCAGTTTAGTGAAATGGAGACCAACAGAACTTGATACTGGCAGAAACATTAGCAACCGATATTGAGTTCTTGTTGTTTTAAGGTCAATGACTGGAAGTAGAACTGGAAGACTCTTGTATGTACGGTAATCAGTCCACCGTGAGTGTGACACAAACCTTTCTATTTGTTTCAGAGCCGTTTATTTGGGCAGGGCGTACCTGTGTTGGTCGGAGGTACAACCTAATGGATTAGTCGAGCTGCACATTCCTAATGGAACCATAGTAATTATTTAGCAGGAGTAGAGGAAAAAGCTCAAATATTGCCTATAGAGTAGTGTAGCTTTCAACATGTTATCAGTGTTGAGAAAAGAATCAAGTGCAGTTCTCCGTTTTATGAGTTGCTTTAGGTATACGTAAGTACCCAATCCAAGAGGCAGATCGATCAGCTTGGTTCTATTGCATATCTAGTTTCCATGGTAAACAAAATAAAAGCAACGCCAATTTGCCTTGCACCTAAGGGTGTGGCCTAGTGGCCACTGAAGTGGATTGAGAACCATGAGGTTTCAGGTTCAAATCCAAGCGGAGACAAAAAAACATTAGGTGATTTCTTCCAATCTATCCAAGCGTTGGTAGATAGAGTTACCTGGTATCTGTGGCTGGTGGGAGGTAGCACGTATCCCGTGAAATTAGTCGAGATGTGTGCAAGTTGGCCCGGACATGGGAGATAATTCACATTTTTCTTTTTTGTTCTCGGTGATGATTTTTAACTAATATAGGTGTACTTGGGAGATAATTCATTAGGATGGTTTGGATTAGGTTATTGGTCTTTTTTCGGATTAAGAAGTTGTCAATGAGAATTTATTGATGGCGGATCACTGAAGAAACCACCTTGTATGAAGTTACCTGAAAAAGAAATGTGACCTTGTGTTTAACTCCATTTTTCTTTCCGTCTATGCAGCAAGTTTTGACGCGTGTTCTTGAGGAAGCAGGATACAGTAAGGATTCTTCACTAGTCCAATCTGACTTCCTAAAGGTAAATATTGGACATTAGACATTCAAACTATCTGTTTCTTTTTGTATGTTTCTGGTGCATATTTGACAGATTTATTAACAATTCTCTAGACATGCCAATTGCTCTTGCCTCTTGTAAATATCTCTCCTTTCTGAGGATATAATATGAGATATGCATCATGCATTTGTATAAAAGGCTATGTTATGCGGACTCTACAAAACAACTGTTGCACCCGTGTCGGATCCTCCAAAAATGCACTACTTTTGGAGGATCCGACATGCCATCTATTGAGATTTTCGGAGAGTCCGAGTAACATAGATAAAATTTGCTATATGAATTTAGCCAAGGGTCAATGTTAGATCAAACAAAAGATTTAGACAAACTCTGCCTTAATTGTTTTATCGTTATGGCCGATAATCTTGATATAGTTTGGCAATAGGAAAGTTACAAGTAGCAGTGTACTGAAAACTACATACAGAGTTACACACCCCCTTTTGCTCGCGCTGCTTAACTTTTCTAGACGACCTTATAGCACTTCTCTTCTATCTCTTGGCAATAACTGTTGGCAGTCTTGAAGTAATCCTTGATCAAACTGCCATATCTATCCAATACCTACAAAAGTGAGCACATGCCAAATTCACAGGTCATTATTTCACCAACAGTTGGACATCCAAAAATTTTCATATAGTTGGTTTAGGAGTTAAAAGACTTTTGGATGACTAAAACTGCGGCTTATGCTTTTTGTCTTTCTAATAAATGGTCACAACATACCATAATTTCTTTATTCCATCTGTTGGCCATTGGCGCCATAGCGACGCTAATTATTTTATGAGTTTTTGATGAATAATCGATGTCACAACAATTTGTCAGGTGCTCAAATACTCTTACATCTACATATGGTCAGCTTTTTCACAGTTTGTCATGTTCATTTTTAACTCCTGTGTGTGTCCCTTACATCATTACATTATCATTAATTGTTGGAATTGATGTCAGTTAAAGTTTTAATCATCTCATCTAAAAGCTTAAGCTGTTAGAGAAAATACAATTTTATTTACTTAATTATATCTTCAACACGCCCTCAGTTGCAGGCTTGATTTTTTTTATGAGTCAAGCACGTGAAAATTCTTTTTGATTGATATTGGGTGGCAATGAGACTCGAACCCAAGACCTCTGTCCGCTCTGATACCATATTGAAATATGCAACCATTTCATCTAAAAGGTTAAGCTGTTAGAGAGAAAACACTTTTATTTACTTAATTATGTCTTCAACAGTGTCGTAACGCGACTATTGATTTGTCTCATCGGATCAGCATATCAGTGAGTGAGAAAAGTAAACTAGAGCTACTTTCGACTTGGAATTTGGACATTATAGTTCTAATTTTCTTTGGTTTGGTGGAATGATATTCAACAACGTTATTATCCTGCAGATTCTTGGCAGCTCTGATGTGAAGATGGAAGTTGAAATTCCAGTAGATTGAAAAAGACTTTACTGTTACTAAGTGAGGTTCATGTAATTGCACCATACTAAGAGTTAATAACTCCTTTTCAACTGCTTGATTTAATAATGTCACTTGTTATAAGAGTGTGTGCTACTTAACAATGTATACTTTGAATTTAAGCCCATGTTGAAAAGGATTTGCCGGGGCGAAGCTCTGTGTGACCAAGGATGGTCAACTAAACATCATTCGCCGAAAAATTATAATGTGTATAGGGTAAAATATTATTGTTATTGATTAAAAAAAAATAGATTTTGAACACCCTTGCATAGCCCACTAGCAAAGGGTGTTCGAATTTTAAACACTCTAAGCCCGTTTGGATTGACTTAAAAAAAGTGACTTTTCAGCAGAAATAACTTTTAAGCAAAAAAAAAACAATAAGCTGGGTTGGCCAGCTTGTAGCTTTTGGCTTGTTTTAAGCAGTTTTTAACTTATTTTAAGCACTTTTAACTTTACCAAATACTGTAAAAAGAGCTTGTGAATTATCTATATTCATTTTTGTTTTATTCAGGTCTCTTTCATTCCAAATAAAAAATGGTCACACACAATTTTTATATTTGTGAAAAATATATTGCTTGAAATTCAAATCGAGACAATCATTTGAGCTTTTAAAGAAAATGTAATTTTTTATTAAAAAAAAAAGTCGTAGTCGGGCAGAAGGTAGGAAGGGGATGTAGACTTTTAGCCTAAATTCCAGATATAGTTGTGGAACAATTTTTATGGCAATTGTCAGAGATTAAAGGATGTAAATTACATATTGAACTACTTGAGTTTGACATTAAAAACCAAATTTTGCAAAAAAAATTGTATTTATACTTCTCTCAATCAAATGTCAATTGTAGTTTTATCATCCTTTTTTTCTTCTTTTTGTAATGATTAATTGACATGTGTCATCTTTCACTCAAAAATTCCTCAAAGTCAAGCAAATGAACTTTCTTATAAAAGAGACTAAACTATGACACAGTTCGTGCAACATGTAACTAATCGAGTCATGTGAAATATCTACCTTCACAACTTTTACTTCATCCGTCCCAATTTATGCGGTGGTATTCAAATTTTGAGAGTCAAATAAGTCTTTCTTTAACCGCACTTTTTTATATGGCCTTTAAGTATTTTGAATTATTAATTATTGTATCTCATAGTACTTTTTTACGTAGTTTTTAAATATGTAAATTTTATTTTAATAAATTTTAAAATTTTATATTTGAATTCACAGGGACAAGAGTGAGTTGCTTTAGTGGTGAGCACCCTCCACTTCCAATCAAAAGGTTGTGAGTTCGAATCACCCCAAGAGCAAGGTGCTAAGTTCTTGGAGGAAGAGAGTAGAATTTCTATTGGAAACAACCCCTCTATCCCAGGATAAGGGTAAAGTCTGCGTACACACTACCCTCCCTAAACCTCACTAGTGAGATTATATTGGGTTGTTGTTGTATTGAATTCACTGGCAAAATTAACTTATTTGACTCTCAAAATTCGCAAAAAATTGCCTAAGTTAGGACGGAGGGAGTAATTCATACGGAAGAAGTGTTAGAAGGAAACAAAACGAAATATTTACATATTAGTATCTCTATAATATTTGAGCAATATTTTTATTTTTTATTTTGAAACTTTCTTCTTAAAAATAAATGAAAGACACCTAAATGTCCACGCACAGCTTCAAGGATGAAGCAAACATTACCAAATCGTGAAATTAATTTCATTTAATAACGCTGTTGATTTCTTCTCTGCATTGATTATTTCCTTAGCTTTAGGTAAATGTTATTTTCACAGCTCCACTTTCAAAATCATTAATCACTGTCAAGATGTTGGAAAAAACACGAAATACGTAGGAAATTCTCCAAAGCTCGAGACTTGTTAAAAATAGAGAAAATGATATTGTATAGCCAATGTAAAAATAATAGTCGAAAAATATATAAAATTTATATATATATATATATATAAATTATACAAATTTTATATACTTTTCGGCTACCAAATATAAATAATTTCTGACGGGCTAATACCTCTTTAAAAATATTTCACAAGTAAAGGTGTGTGATTCAGGATTTAACAATCTCCTATAGTATAAAGTAGGAGAAGAAGCAACAAAGTTTTAATATAGAGAAGGACATGTAAAATGAATTAGGGTTGTATAGTACCATTATTAAACAACTCAAATTTGATGAGTACCACATTGGCCACTAAGGGATAGGAATGTCTCTTTTATCATGGTATCAAAGCCAGATTCATTCTAACTAGAGGCGGACGCGCACCATATGTAGAGGGGTCGACGACACCTGAGAACTTCGACAAAAACTTCATGTATACTTGTAAATGTCTTCAAGATATAGTTAGATACTAGCATAGACCCATGC